>NC_139383.1:143097500-143520000 GCF_054392235.1 Sus scrofa
GATTTTATCTCCCCTATTGCCAAATCCTCTAGGATGCAACAGCTGTATTATAAGGACATACTCTTTCTCTGGAAAAAAGTATGTGGTCAGAGATACCTGCTAATGTGATGGTATTTCCATTCCTTCCTATGCTGTGTAAAATGTAAATGTGTACTTGAAGATAGAGGTAGGGCTTCTTCCATTAACACCTGAGATGTTTTGTGACAGGGTGACACTGCCTGATATCCTCTATGCAGCAGGCAACAGGGCCAGAAATCCTACAGCATTGACTCACCTAGAAATTGCACAGAGTCCTAAACCTGTTCCCACACTCTTTATGTAACAGTCTCATCGTCACTTAATCATTGCTTAATACCACATATTGAACATCTACTCTTTGCCAGAGCTTCATAAACATTGTCTCATTTTTTCCTGAGCACAGTTTTTCAACAAATGTATTATTTTCCCATTTTACAGAGAATGCAATTGAGTATCAGGGAATCTAAGTAGCTTGTGAGGGTCAAACATTTCTATGGACAGTGCTAGGATCAAACCCACATGGTCAGGCTCCAAAGCTGCTTAGTATGCAAATAGAGAAATGTGTGAAAAGAGGGAGGCATAATACAGTAGGGGGTGGGAGGGAGCGTGGTTGATGGAGGACTGCACGAACATCTAATGGCTGAATAAAATATATATGTGCAAGGAGTTCCCTTCATGGCTCAGCAGTTAACGAACCTGACTAGGATCCATGAGCATGCAAGTTCAATCCCCGGCCTTGCTCAGTGGGTTGGGGATCCAGCGTTGCCCTGAGCTGTGGTGTAGGTCACAGATGCCATTCAGATCCAGCATTGCTGTGGCTGTGGTGTAGGCTGGCAGCTGCAGCTCCCACTCAACCCCTAGCCTGGGAATTTCCATATGCTACAGGTGCAGCCCTAAAAAGTAAAAAAAAAAAAAAAAGAATATATATGTATGCAGCAATTATGCCTGCACTTTGCAACCTGACCAACCTTCTATTGCCTTGCTTTAGGAGTCTTGCAAATAGCCAATCTCCAGTTACAAAGATAAAACCCATATAACACCAATGGGAAAAAATATATATGGATTTCATTTATTTTCTACCCTGCATTTCCACATGAATATCATGACTGGGGGAAGAAACAGTCGTGGAGAGGTCACTCTACACAGCTACCTTAGGTCAGAATCTAAGTTGACCTCGTATAGTTGTTATTATCTTCTTGTTAACAAACACCAGCAGTTGTTTGTGAATTTCAGGCAGCAGTGTCTTTCTCTCTTGGTTTGTGTACAGATTTCCTTGGTTGAATAATGGAAAAGTCACTGCTAATGAATATTAAAAGCCTGTAATTTAGTCAAAAACAATGTTGTCCACACTTTTTCCTGAGTAATTTCAGTTGTTGTTTTTTTTTTTTTTTTAAATCAACCATAAATGGTAGATAATGTTCCTCTGAATGGGGCCCTTAGGCTTTCTTAGCTGAGGCTTGTTTAGCTTGCCAAGTTTAAATATTTTCCGAACTGATCCCAGAACTGAGAAGCCTTCATCACAGCACAGCATTAAAAATGATGGATGTGATACATATTTAATACAATAAAATGGCCATTTATATGCCCATACTAGACACAGGGGAAATCCTCACAGGAAAGATTTCTAAAATCAAAAGGGGCCTATTCTCTAATCGATGTGAGGGGATTTACGTGGATAACTCCCATTAATGCTAATGGGTGTTATAAGCTTATCTCCATGCACCTTTGGAAAGATACACTCAGTACCACTCAGAAGGAAGCTGTTGCACTGACGAAATTCCATGAGAGTATTCTGGGAGACAGAAAATTTTAGGAAGAGCTAAAATATTAATAAAGCTGCGGCAACTGTTAGCTTCATGAAGACACAACATTCCCCCTGCTCAGAGGGCCTGAGTTCAAGGGTGACTGTGACTAGGAGAGGTCTTTTGACCTTGGATCATGGTGAACTGTGGTTGTAATATTCAGATTTCTAAGCTGTGTTTTATGATGCTTCTAATTCTTTTATGCAGTGCTTAGTTAGATGCTCAGGTAGGTTTGGGAAAGTTAATGATGCTGTATATAATTATAACAAGTGAGGTCTGAATCACATGATAGCATCTGCTTCCTCTTACTCTATGGAAAGAAAAATAGCTGACCATATAGACCTAGCTACCCACTGCCCCAACCTCCAGGAAAAAGAGAGACAGTTCCTCTGACTTAATTAAGATGAGTTTAGGACCTTTCTCTCTGAGGCTAGTCAGCTACTAGTCTTTATTGTGCATTATGTGACAACTTTGAGGAATGATATCCTCTTGTCTGGGCTGACTTCACCCAAGTGGATTAGTTTGAAGAACAGATACTGACTAACAGACTTTGAAAAACTTTTGGTTTCCAAATGAGACAGGTTGGGAGGTGGGGGGATGCACTGAGGGTTTGGATGGAAATGCTATAAAATTTGGTTGTGATGATTGTTGCACACCTATAAATGTAATAAAATTCATTAAGTAATTTTTTAAAAAAGCACTTGTAACTACATTCCCCTTAGATAGGTTTATTTGCAGCCACTTAAGTGGGCCACTTATTATAGATACAACACTTTAACACTTCAATGCAGAGAAATTTACAGTTATTCACAGTATTTCTTATGTAAAAAAACACCATTTTTTCCAAGTTTTTCAGCGGAGGAAAATAGAAACACCAAGGGACTAGATCAGAAGCCACTCAAAGAATGAATAGAATGGCTAATTCTATGACCCTCTAAGTATCCTCCTTCTTTTCTGAACATCCTTGTCCTGTTTCTTCTGTGACTTTCTTGTGACATGAATCACTCTTTATGTTGTATTATAATTATCTATGTACTAGTGTCAGATACCCTAAGACATGAATTCTTGAGGTCAAGATCAACTTCTGATTCACACCCATGCTACCTAACTTACAGTAGGTTCTCAATAAAAGCTAAATGACCAAATGAGCAAATCCCACCAGTACCCATCTGTGGCCCACAGTATCCTTCCATTTCTCATTTTTATTTTCATTTGCATGCCCAGTGCTCTATTCCTATGACATTCTTTCTAAGATACACACAAACTTCTTTGAGGGAAAAAGGCAGAAAGAATTCCCGAAGTATCAGGGTAGCCTTGGAACGTTTGAGAAGGGGAGATGGACTGCTGGAGTTTGCATTGGGTTTTTGCTAACTGGACAGCTCTGCAGAACCTTCCTCCCTCACTCTCCATGTGGGCTTGGCGCCAAATCTATGCTTTTTCATGATGGCAGCAGACCACACTGCCCAAGCATAAATGCCACCTAACAGTATCCTCTTCTATTGAATTTTTTTAACCTTTTATTTTTTTTTTTTACCGTACAGCATGGTGACCCAGTTACACATACACATATACATTCTTTCTTCTCACATTATCATGTTCCATCATAAGTGATCAGACATAGTTCCCAGTGCTACACAGCAAGATCTCATTGATTATCCACTCCAAAGGCAATAGTCTGCATCTATTAACCCCAAGCTCCCCCTCTCCCTTGGCAACCACAAGTCTATTCTCCAAGTCCATGATTTTCTTTTCTGTGGAAAGGTTCATTTGTGCCATATATTAGATTCCAGATGTAAGTGATATCCTATGGTATATGTCTTTCTCTTTCTGACTTACTTCACTACTGAATTTTTTAAATTACATTTTTTAAGAAAACTTTTGGGTAGCCTCACATACTTGGTGTTTGAGAGGGGAATCAGTTCCAGTTGAAAAAAGACAAATGGCTCCATCCCTTTTTTGTCCTTCTTTATCAAAGTCCCAGGAGGCTTAGCTGAAATGACAATCCCCAAACTCAAGAAATGAAATAATACCACTGATTATGTAATGCTTGAAACTCTGAAACTTAAGGAAAATGCTTAAGTCTTATAAGTGACATAAACCAAGACAACTGCATTTGAGAGTACGTCACTTGAAGGCAGAAACCTGGTCATAACATTTCTACTGCAAAGTCTGGCATTGAACTAGAAATTGATGGGCTCAAATATAATTGTATTAATCACCAAAATGACTCATGAGTTTAGGCAATTTCATAAATAAAAATGAGCCAGCCTGGCTTCTAGGTACCAAGTAGACAAAATAAATGATTAATCTCCATGTCTGCTTTTTATCCCTTAGTCCTGGCATCATAGAGTCACATACATTTTCTTTTATTTACGTCTCAAATGAAAAAATGAAGTCCTTAAAAATTTGAGCAGTGTCCTTTTAGTTTATGTACACTGTTTTATTTCAGAAGTTGAATAATTTTAAATAATATCAAATCATTGTACAGTTAATCAGGATGCAAAAAAAGGTCAGTTTTATTTTTTACTTCTGAATACTTCTTTTCTACAAAAGTCCTCCAACTGACCTCCACCACTGTCCCCACTAGTGGTTGCAAGTTTGGCCTGATAAATAGTTCAGTGGCATGCAGTAGAGGCACAGAGTTAAAATGAAAATTAAGCACTTTATTGACAAGAAGAATTAATTTCCCCACAAAAAAATAAAATCCATATGCACTTTCTTGCTAAGAAAAAATGATGTGCAGACAACACAGACTTATTGATTTGAACCAATTGAAGTTAAAGCAGAATATTTATTGGGCCTTACAGTATTTAAATGCCCTAAATTCCACTTAGTACCGCTAGCTGCTAGCACTGCAGAATTCTAGAATTGCACCCTGCAGTTTGTACTAATTGGTGGGAAATGTAGGCCTGATGTCAAAGACAACTATAATTGTCTGATGAAAATAACTTGCTTTTGACACCAGTATATGTTGCACCCTGTATATCACATCCTTCTTGCATAAGGAGGTGTTGTTTTATATAGCCACGGTAATTATAATTGGCTTTAATGTATCTGAAATAACTATGTATAAAAGAGTGTTGTAAGAAAGAGGAGGCTCACAGTGACCTAGGAGCATTTATGACAAAACGGTTGCTCAAGGAATTTATTAAAAAAAAGAAAAGAAAGCCTAACTAAAAGCATGGGCTTATATTATGCAGGTTTTAGAATGTTGGAAAGCTACGATTTAGAGACACTCTTACTTTGACCATAATGCATTTTGTCACGTAAAGATTAAATGTGGGGGACGTTTACAATTCTCCAACTCACTGAGCTTCCACTTCAGGACTTGCATTTTTTTTTCTCACATCCTTTTAAACATTGTATTCATGTCTGTCTCTCTTGACAGCAAATAAAATTTAATAAATAAAATCCTGTATGATAAATATGGTAGATTTAAGGGCAGCCTTGATGAAGTGTGGACCCTTTCAAAAATGATTTGTGAAAAACAAATAAATTTAACAGGGCTAATGTATTACCAGCTCCAAATATATTACCAGTGAGGCGCAGAAGGATAATGACCCAAAAGAGTATTTGCACAGGTTTTCACACTGCTTAAATTACTGACAAAGAAGAAAAAAACATTCTCCAGAAGCTGGACCCATTGCTTCTGAGATCAACATCTGACTGGAGAACATCTTGGCTTGTCACTGAATTTCAAATCAAGAGCAGTCACCAGTAACTTGGAACAAGGGAATATTTTTCACTTCACAAGCATAACATCCTGCGGCACATTTTTATCATGTGCAGGCTCTCCTCCCATCCCCTCTTCTAGCCTTCTGCCTGGTTTTGTGCCTCCTGACCCACGACTTTTCAAGTTAGCCAAACACACCTGTTACCTCTTAAGCTTCACTCTTACATAGATAAGATTTGGAAAACAGTAATGACCCTCCTCATTTCTCTGCTCTTCAAATTTATGGCATTCAATGCACCATATGTGTTCTACACCCCTCATTTCCCCATGCAGGACTGTGTAGAGAACATTTACTTTCTGGTAAAATAAGCCAAGCAATATACTAAAAGCTTTACGTGCATTATTTCTTGGAATCCTCACATTGATTCTGTCAGGCAGTTATTGTTAATTATCTGTTTTACAAATGATAAAACTGAATTTTGATATCAGTGCCTATATGCTTAACAACTTAGTAATGCCACCTATCCTCTATAAAGTTGATGCATTTTTTTCATTTTTGAAACATTTACTGAAGTGTAGTAGATTTATAATGTTGTGATTTCTGCTGTACAACGAAGTGATTCAGTTATACATATATACACATCCATTCTTTATCAGATTCTTTTCCCATGTAGATTATCACAGAACATTGGGTAGAGTCTCTGTGCTACACAGCATGTCCCTGTTGGCCAGTCATCCATACACCAGTCTGCATCGGCCAATCCCAAACCCCTAGTCCATCTTTCCCCTCCACCTGTCCCTTTTGGTAACCATAAGTTTGTTTTTAAAGTCTATGAGTCTGTTTCTCTTCTGCAAATAAGTTCATTTGTAATCTTGTTTTAGGTTCCACATATAAGAGATATCATATGATGTTTTTCTGTCTCTGTCTGACTTAGGTCACTTAGTATGATAATTTCTAGGTCCATTCATATTGCTGCAAATTGATTCATTTATGGCACATTCACAGGTTTTTTTAGGTTCACTGTGTTTACCTAATGAGAATGAATATCACATAGCCTTGACTACATAAGCCACAATTTTGAGCTTTTGATAATGCCAACTGAAAATATGTAATAATAGCTTCAAAATTTCATAATTTTATGTATGTTTGGATATGATAATAATTACACCAGGGGATGGGTCTGTCAATGCCGTGATGAAATCATAGCAAATCCTCTACCAAAATGCAATAATAAATCTTGAATTAAGTAAAAATTAATTAAAAAGATGCATTTATAGTGATGAAAATAGGTACATCAAGTGGGGAGATCCCTTGGAAACATCCTGCAAACTACAAAGTAACTTCCTTTTTGTCAGTTATGTGTATGATGTTTAAAAATTCCCAGCTTTTCTAGATACTCATGTCGCAACAGAAGAAAGGGTGGGGGAAAAAACTGTAACTGCAATGTATACATCTAAGGATGACCTGACCCCCTTGCTGTACAGTGGGAAAATAAAAAAAAAAAAAAAAAAAAAAAATTCCCAGCTTTTCTTTTTTGTGTGCATGACCAACTTCATATTCACACAGATCTTAATTTGTTAAAATGTATGTGTTTAATTTTGAAAAATGCTATGAAAAGGACTTATTGACTGTATCCTGTTGCTTTTAACATATTCAGATTTTCTTTAGCAATAGTATAATTTTTAAATGAAAAAAGCAAAAAGTAATTTTTAACATTGAATTAGGGTAAAATTAAGAAAATTGAAGAGAATACTGGCAGACTCTCCAAATAGGCTACATCAGAGTAAGCCTGCATAGTAGAGCATCTGGTTGTTTTTACCATAGAATTTTGTTTATTAAAGAAACTGCATGGAATTTTATGGGGCTTTTGTATTAGCAAAAGCATTCTAGTGCATAATACCACCATTGAGTGGGGACCTACCTTGTATTGGACCCTGTAATGCGTATGATATATAGATGGCGGAGATAGAGATAGCTACCTCTTTCATGTGAACTGTATTAGTTATTTATTCATTAATACATTTTTATTGAGATGAATCTGGTTCTAGGTTACAGGTAGGATAGAGAAATGAATAGTACAGACAGGAGCTAAATAAGAGTAAGTACTCTCATTAGCCTCTGATTTCCTGATTAGAAAATTGAGCCACAGAAATATTTAAGAAATGCATCCAGTATTATTAGGCAAAGAAGTAATGAAGCTAAGATTTAACCCCATATTCATTGACTTAAAATTTTTTTGTTCTTCAATTTCCCTGGTGGCTCAGTTGTTTAAGGATCTGGCATTATCGCTGCTCTGGCTCTGGTTACTGCTGTGGTGCAGGTTCCCTCCTGGGCCTGGAAACTTCCACATGCCACACGAGTGGCCAAAAAATAAAATAAAATAATAAAAATAAAAACTTAAAAAAAAGTTTTGTTCTTACCCACCCCCATCCCCCACAAGCCACCATGCTGTGTTCAATTTGGACTTACCACTGTTGTAATAATGGAGTACTTTTCATACTGTTTGGTTAAGAGAAACTTAAGACTAGTACTTGCTTAAACTTAACTCCTTATATAAATTCTTATTTTTTTTAATTTTTAATTTTTTTTTTTCTCTTTTTAGGGCTTCACGTGTGGCATATGGAAGTTCCCAGGCTAATCACAGCTGCAGCTGCCAGCCTACACCACACCTACAGCAACAAAGGATCCAAGCCATGTCTGTGACCAGATCCTTAACTCACTGAGTGAGGCCAGGGATCGAACCTGTATCCTCATGGGTACTAGTCAGGTTCATTACCACTGATCCATGGCAGGAAATCGCTGATATAAATTCTTATAAAATAAACTTCCATGGGGTTATTAAAAAGGAGTATTTTAGTCATTAAATCAAAGACTAAAAATATGAGAAAATTATATATATGCTATTAGGTGGTAAAATATTAAACCACTATTCCTTCATGATGGAACACTTTAGTTTACATTTTCATGGAAGGCTATCATTATGGAGTAAGATTGTAAGAACAGAAATCTTAGTTTCAAGCTCTAGTCCTGGTATTAACTAGCAATTTTAATTTTTCAACTGAATTTAATGGGTACCTATTAAACATCAAGCTATAAAATAAGTGCTAGGGGTACAATGGTAAGAAAAAATATTCCTGACTTTATGTAGCATACAATCTAATCAGAGCAAAAGACAGTACACATATAGTTGAAAAATTAGAATTGTGAAGAACGAGAGTAGGGCGTTTTAAAGAAAAATTAACATGGGAGAGATATGGGGAAACCAACTTTAGACTGGCGCTTCAGGGGAACGCCACTTTGAGGAAGTGAATGTTGCCTGAATCTTAAGGGACTAGTAGGTTGGACATAGGTGAGGAGTGGCACACACTGTGTGTAGAAGATACACAAGAACAGAGAGAAGGCCAATGTGACTGGAGTCAGGGTGAGTGAGTTTGGGAGTAGGGTAGGAGGCAAGTGACACTGCAGAGCTAGGCAGAAGCAAATCATGAAGCCCTTGTCAACCACACTGGCCACTGGAAGGCAGGAACGGAAAGCTGATTTGGGGAGGCCTTTCAGTTTCTTTCCTCAGTAAAGTGAGAAAGGGAAGTTGGATGGTATCCGAGATCCCTTCCAGCCATTGCATTCCAAGGGCTACATTATTCAACTAATTTCAACTCTAAGTGAGCAACTCTGATACGTCAAATACTGTGCTAGGGATACAAAGATGCATATTGCACAGTGATAACTTATGGAATCTATTTCCAAGGTGCTTAGAATCCAATAGGGAGAAAGGGGATAAAAACACATAGTGATAATACAATGAAAAAAAAAAAAAGATATCCTAGAGGAATGCATATTGCATAAGAGCTTAGTAGGAGTACTCGTTATAGAGATCATTTACCTGTAAAAACTTACGGAGAAGAATTGCATTTTTAGGATTTTGTATGGTTAGCGTAGCTGGACTAAGAAGTGCTCCACGAAGTTCTTGTCTGAGAACATCAGTTTTTCTTAATGCCCAGCATTCCTATCCATTCATTTAGGTTTAATCATTGCCTTCAGAAGCCCTTTGTTAGAGTGTAAATGTAACACAGAGATACAGTAAACATTTTCAGGAATTTTTTTTTTTTTTTTAGAGCCACACCCGCAGCATACGGAGGTTCCCAGGCTAGGGGTCTAATTCGAGCTACAGCTGCCAGCCTACACCATAGCCGCAGCAATGCTAAATCT
The DNA here is from genome assembly GCF_054392235.1 of Sus scrofa. Classification (NCBI taxonomy): domain Eukaryota; kingdom Metazoa; phylum Chordata; class Mammalia; order Artiodactyla; family Suidae; genus Sus; species Sus scrofa. The sequence goes on from NC_139383.1 coordinate 143,107,201, forward strand.
GAGCCGCATCTGCGATCTACACCACAGCTCAGGGCAACAATGGATCCTTAACCCACTGTGCAAGGCCAGAGATCGAACCCTCAACCTCATGGTCCCTTGTTGAATTTGTTTCTGCTGCACCACAATAGGAGCTCCCATTTTTAGGAATATTGGTTTCAATTTGTGAGTCAACTCAAATCATTCAGAAGTAGCTTCCTGGAATACTGTTTCAAAAAGACACCTGAGGCCTTATGCAAACTCCATGGAAGGAAGAGTAAGATCAATTCTTATGTTTCAACAAATAAGGATGGGAATACCATGTATTTGCTATCTGTGCTTTCACTCACTTGAGCTTGGCAAGTGTCAAGTGATCCCTGGATGTATGACCCTGTAGGCTTTACTCGCTGTTATATTCTGCACCTTTTATTGGCACAGTTAAATTCTGCAAGAGAAAAGGTCTTGAAAGAGTGAAAGACAGGGTGGATTTGTGCTCTTAGGGTACCAGGGGAAAACCCAGATCTCCACTAGACATCATGGTGGCAGTCCCAGGCAGCCAGAGTCCAGCTGAACTTAGAATATGTGAAGTTGGAAAGATAAGGAAATAGTGTGTGGGAAACTTCAAAATCATTGCTTTGCCTTCTGCATCACCATCTACCAAAACTGTACACTTAGAATACCAGTTTGTGACTCCTAAAATGAAATTAGAGTAAGGATTCCTGGTAGTACCACAAAGAAGGGCACCATTGACTTTACAGATAGTTTCATTTTGATTCCATTTCTGCATACCAGGTACAAAATTCCTTAAAGCAGCTATTGATGTAAGCAAGCTTGAGGAAAAAGGGCCAAAGTGAGTAATGCTGGGAAGCCTAGAGAAATATTTCCAGAATTTCATTGCTTCAATAAGAGATGAGCTGTCCTAGGAATAACTGATGTCTTCTGACACTTTTCCCCCATTGCACATGTTAATTTTGTGTGTGATATTGTTTTGCACAAAATAATTACATTTGATTGATAACTTCCACGCCACATTTCAATTTATCTGGAAAGAGCCCAATATTCTCTTTTAAAAGAGGAAAAAGAATGCAGAAAATATACAAGAGGAAAATATTCTTTTCCTCTTTGTAGTTTTCAGCCAAATTAGCATGATTATAAAAGAACCCACTTTTTATTAGAAGCACTGTATCCTTACATAGATAAATATTTTTTATCAAATAATAATTTACTATGGGCTTAAGAAAGAAAACTTTTATATAGTTCATATAAAATAAAATTATATTTTCTAACACAATCTTAAACATAATTATGAATTTTTGTAAACCAAATACTCGGTGAAATAAATCTTCATAATTGGTAATATTAGTAAAGCTAGAAAAAAGAATTGAAAAAATAAAGTTGCTCATGCTTGTAGAGCAATTTGAAAGTCTGCCTTATTTTGAAAAATAGTATATCTTAATTCATACTTGATTATCCTTAATTTGCTCAAATATTTTTGGTGAAAAATAATAATACAGGAGCATAAACAGCCTCGTGATCATATTCATAAGGTCATATTAAAATAAATTATTTTCTGTTTCATTGCAGCTACAATTAATAATATTACACATATTCTGACAATTTCCCTGAAACAATGAGTCACAGAAGCTTCACTCCCTGAAAAATTACTATGCAAATAGTTAGAATATTGAAATGAACCTAAGAATTGATACTCTAACAGACGAGTCCTGTTATAATTTGTTGACAATGAGTAATCTATTTGAGACAAAGTGAAAGCTGCTGTAGAAAAAAACTTAATAGAAAAATTACGCCTACGGAGCATTTAAATGTAGGAGCTGAATAAATTATCTATACATTAAAAGGTTCATATATTTCAAAGAAATGATGAAAAGTTTGAAAAAAATATGAGCAAATTTAACAAAAAGCAATAGAATTCTAAATGTGATCAAAACTACAGGAGAACTCTATTAAATGTATAACCTTGTTGCACACAAATTACTCTTTTCAGAGCCTGTTCTTTTATTGGATTGCTCTGCCATTTTATGGAATATATTTTAATGTTGTACAAAGAAAATGAATTTCACGGATTTGATTTAACAGTTCCGTTTCTCCGCGTTACTATCTTGTGCTGCTTTGGAAGTTGCTCTTTTATCCAGTTATCTGCTCCATTATAGGTTTGTCAAGGTTTCTGTGTGTCTGTCTGTCTGTCTCTCTGTCTGTGGTACAGCTTAAGGTATAAACCATGTATTATCCAAAGAAAGTCTATCATTTTATCAGGAATGTTGAGCACAGGCTCCCTAAAACAGCATCTGATCGATAAAAGTTAAATTCAGCAAATCATTTGACCTATACCACTCTGACAAGTGACTAGATTAGGAAGCTTTCCAGGGCTTGTGGAATGTTGCAGACTAGACCAGAGAGCTGATTCGTGGAAACCATCTTCTACTTTTAAAATTATCTTCATTGATTTTGATTCTTTTCAAATTTGGTTTATTTTGAAACAAACTTAATTGTGGGGTATACACTACTTCTGGAAGGAAGCCTTTTAAATAGGAAAAACAAAGTGATGATATAAATACATTGACAGAAACAGACATTATGTATATATCTTGAGTCCAAAGCTTTATGATTACAGTGGCTATATTATTATTATTTTATTATTATTATTTTATCATTATTTTAGAGGAGGATATGATATAAGGCCACTGAATTCAAAAAAGAGTGCACGGCTTGCCTTGCTTCTGCAATCTTGGGGCAATATAGTCTAGATGAAGTGGATTTTGGTACTCAATAATCTGTTTTTCTTACCTTGAAATTCTGTTGGAAAGAAAACCAGAATTAATGGGGGGAAAAATAGGGCAAAGGCAACAGATAATTTGTCTCTGTGTCCCTTTGCAACTCTGCCTCACTCTCTGGAATTCACCTATTTAAATTATACTGCCCTTCCACCTCAACCATGTCCATAATCATGTCCTACATTCAGCTGTGTCATCCTTTAGAAAAAAATTAAATGTACCAAATAAATAGACAAATAAAAGTACTGTATCAAATGCTGAATTTAGTGAACCAGAAGAGATCCTACAGACCATCAAATCTAAAACCCTCATTTCACCCACGAGAAAACCAAGGCTCAGAAATTACTAGTGAACTCACTCAAGGTCACTGAGCTAGCTAATAGAAAAATCAAGATCAAATCCAGGATCCCTGGATTTCCACCCTCCACCATGTTGCATTCCATTTTGGAAAGTCATTAGGAAAAGATATCTGCATGACAGTGAGACTAGAGGCTCACTTTAAAAACATTATTTGATTTACAATACAGATCCAGTAAGCACTTAGAAAAATGTGTATTGGGAAAGACAAAAGTACTTACAAAGTTTTTTTGTTTATTGTTAATCCTTACAGTTTTCTTTCACAAAGACAGGTGAATGACAAGACTAAATTTTCTTTTCTGTATTGAAAATGATTTATAAGCTGTCTGACAGAGAGAATATCAATAATAACCTAAGGATTGTCCTATATATTTTAAAAATCAATTGAATTCATTAATGCAAGAATTATTTTTTAAAAGAAATACTTTCATTAGTGCAAAAACTTCAGACAGCAATTCCTTTCTATATCAGCCGGGGATACTTTTGACTATATCAGTATCATCACTGCACAGACCAGGCATTTGACAGAGAAAAGAAACAAAGGATTTTCCTAGAAATATAGACAATAAATATAAAGCAAAGCCAAAACCAAATCGACATAATCTGGTAAAGGGAAAATATGAAAAAAAAGAAAATGGTTACCCTAGTGAATCAAACCCACATATAAGTACATCTTTTTTTTTTTTTTTAAGGGCTACACTCCCAGCATATGGAGATTCCCAAGCTAGGGGTCAAATCAGAGCTGTAGCAGCTGGCCTACACTACAGTCACAGCCACAGCAACGCTAGATCTGTGTCTTCCACCTACACCACAGCTCATGGCAACGCTGTATTCTTAACCCACTGAGCTCGGCCAGGGATTGAATCTACATCCTCATGGATGCTAGTCAGATTGTTTCTGCTGAGCCATGATGGGAACTGCTTTAAGTACATCTTTAAGATAAAGCAGTGATTTAAGAAAATCTTATCTGCAGAATCACAAGTAGGATCTATTTAAGGTGCATCAGGAGAAAGGAAGTGTTGAGTACAACTACTGATGGTAATGATAGTAAACAAGTATTTAATTATAAGTAGATATTTTTAAATAGAAAATATATTGAACATACAAGAAGTAAAATAGAAATTTTTGAAAGCAGGAAAAACATGAAGACATGAAAAATGGAAGGCTTTGTTATATTCCTACAAGACATCTTTAAGGGCAATCATCTAAGTATTTGAAGCTTAAATGAATTGCACTTAGCTAATGGGGGAAGTAAGGGTGGTTAAAGCTTTGGATATTAACAGGCTAAAAAGCAGGAGTTTAGTGTATCCATTTGGGGTCTTACTTATGTCAATGGTTACACTAAGTAACAATGCTGTTGGTAAACAGAGATTGAGTCAAGTCTTTATCTGACAACATATTATGTAATTTAATTTTATTATTTTTACTCATGCAACTGTAATGAAACTAGAGAGAACAGGGAAGTTATTTCAGGCCTGTAGGAAGCCTTTTATGAAAACTTTTGTAGAATAAGACAAAAATAAGAATGTATTTCTAACCCATGCGTTTCAAAGCTGCCACTACAGCATTCTGAATTGTCTTATAATTAATTCTCTCTGTTTCATATTATTCTGAAACTAGTCATTTGGAGAAAATATGTAGAACTCCTTGTCTGGCCTTTCTGAATCTATTTTTCACAGTTGCAAAGTACTGGTCAAACAAATTAAATTACTGCAGCAGTATGTAACTAATTTTATGTAAATTAAGGTGTTAATGTTCTGAATCACATTCCTGAAAATGGTCTGTTTTCTCCTACAGCTTTTCTTCATTAATGATGCTATGAATAATCAAATCGAAAAATTAATTCGTATAAGACTAAGAGGATAAATTGTCACCCTTTGACCTCTCATAGAATTAGATCTAAATATAGTTTTATGGTCAGCTCAGTCTACACTTGTCAGCAGCTCAACCAAATAAATCAACATTTTAAACTTAATGCAACCGGGGGTGAGATGATGTGAAATAAATTCAATCTTGTTTATATAGAGGGGGAGGGATCTTTTAGCACTAATGGTCAAACTGTGTGATGCAATATAAGTGCCAGACTTAGACCTCTATGGGCAGTGTTTCTGCTCCCAATAAAACCTACCATCATACTCGAATTTATTCTTGTTTGAACTTCACATTCTCCACCTCAAAAATGACCCATACGAAATCATGGAATATCAATTGAATAAATTATTTTATCCTTGGAAATACCTAAGAGAAATTGAAGTTGGAAAAGAAGAGTAAATTTATCACCTACTTTCCAAAACATATAAAGAAGATCAAGGGGTTTTCAAATTACTTAGCAATGATTGAATTAAAACTGTTTAGTAGAAGCAAATACTAATTTATTTTTCTTGGGATTTTTACTTAGGATAATAAATGTATTTCTACTTCCTAAAGTGCAACACAGAGTTCCTGAAAGGTAACCAGATCATAAGTATTGTTTCTGTGATAGATGGAAGCTTGAATTTTATAAGAAATGACTTTTCCAAAAAAGTCACCATAGTTGGAAGAAAAATACTACCTTCCCAAATGCCAAAAGATATATTTTAATTTTTAAAAAATCACATATATTTTTGTCAGCTTGCAAAATGTTTTCTAATAACCTTTTGTTCATTCCTTTTAGATCTTCCAACAGATAAATGATCTATAGTTAACCTAAAACTACCTAAATGTGTATTCAGACAGAATGAAAAATACTGCTCATTTTCCTCATTTCGATCCTTAAATCCACTCCTAAACTTATAAACTTAAGAAGTGGTATAGCAAACAATATACTACCAATTTTAAAAAAGCCTCTCAAAAGCAAAATATTAGGACTTCTTTAGCCAGTTAATACAATGAGTTCCAAATTGTAACCCCACTCAGGCATTAACAGCTTAAAGTACTTCCTATCATTAGCAAAGAGATAGCCACGTTATGTAACTGGTCAGATTTCAAACAGTAGCAGAAGAAATAGAATGAATTGGAGGATAAATAAAGTGTTTTCTACAAACCAGGCTGATCTGGTAATTTTGCATTTAATAAGTGTAACAAGTCAGACCCTGCTTGCTATCTGAGCTCAGGATAGCTCAAACTTGAGGAAGTGGGTAAAAGGGACCACCAGCCCAATTTTGTTGGAAATCTTGGGAGTAAATGCCTTTGAGAGAAGAAAGCGTGGAAGCTGTCAGAATTAAAATGGGAACTATGAAAAATCAATATTGTATTACTATTTTTCAGCTAAATAATTCATGCCTATTTAATAACCCTTAAAAAACTATAGAGCTACCATATGATACAGCAATCATACTCCTGGGCTTATATCCAGAGAAAACCATAATTCAAAAAGATACATGGACCCCCCCCCCCCCATATTCACTGCAGCACTATTTACAAGAACAAGACATGGAAGCAATGTAAATGTCCACTGACCCAGGAATGGATAAAGGTGACATGGGGTGTGTGTGTGTGTGTGTGTGTGTGTGTGTGTGTGTAATGGAATACTACTCAGCCATAAAAAATGAAATAATGCCATTTGCAGCAACATGGATGGACCTAGAGGTTATCATACTAAGTAAAGTAGGACAAAGGCAAATATCATATAAGATTACTTATATATGGAATCTTTAAAAAAAGGATACAAATGAACTTATTTACGAATTAGAAACAGACTCAGACGTGGAAAATAAACTTTGGGTTACCACAGGACAGGTGAGGGAGAGGGATAAATTAGGAGTTTGGAATTAACATATACACACTACTACATATAAAATAGATAATCAACATGGAACCACTGTAGAGCATAGGAACTATTCAATATTCTGTAATAACCTATATAGAAAAATAATCTGAAAAAGAATATATGTATATATGTGTGTATATATATATGTATGTGTGTATATATATGTGTGTGTGTGTGTGTGTGTGTGTATATATATATATATAACTGAATCACTTTGTTGTACACCTGAAACTAACACATTGTAAAGTTCCATGAACTTTAAAGTTCCATGTAAACTTCCATGAACCTGTTTATCCATCTCACTGCTCTGAGAAATTAAATAGAAAATAAATATGAAAGTACTTTTCAGTGAGTAATTTAAAATTAAATAAAAAATAAAAAAGTACTTTTCAATTATTAAAATATTCAAAAGTGTTGTAGCACGAATGTGCCAGCCACATGCTAGGTAAGTGCTGGGGCTATATCAGAAATAAGTGTTGATCCCTCCTTCCAAAGAGCTCATGAACCAGCTGAGCACACAGATATTGTGAAAGTAACAATATGCACAATGATGGTTAAAAAAGAAAATGCCAGATTAAGCCCTATGTGATCAGAAAACAGGTTCAATAAAGGTGAAAAATCAGCTTGTGGTAGCTACTCTAATACAGGAAAATAAATAAATGCATGAATAAATAAATTAATAAAATGTTTACTTATGATGGAACCTGATAATGTGAGAAAAAAGTATGTATACATGTATGTGTAACTGGGTCACCTTGATGTACAGTAGAAAATTGACAGAACACTGTAAACCAGCTATACTAGAAAAAAAATCACTATAAATGAAAGAAATAAAATAAAACATTTACTTTTTCTAAGGCCAAGCAGAAATGTTTTGACAAACTAAGAAGATAACCCAGAAATATGAATTATTTGCCTGGTATTTTGTCCAGTAGTTTATAGCTCCTGAACATTTGGTAAACTCATGGGTAGAAATAAAGGGGATGATATCTGTTCCTAATATAGTTCTTAGATGACTTTTACTTTCAGAGAAAATTGTTGATCATGTGGTATTGTGGCATTGTTGTAATATTCAGGATCAGTACCCTAGGACTGCCTTTGTAGGAAATAAGAGTCTCTTCTAACAAGGTCTAGTTACTACATTTAAAGTGAGAACTCTTCTTTATGTTTTAAAATTTTTTATTAGAGTATAGTTTATTTACAATGTTGTGCCAATTTCTTACGTACAGCAAAGTGACCCAGTCATTATATATATGTGTGTGTGTGTGCATGCATGTGCGTGTGTGTGTGTAAATCTATATATATATATATAGATATATACCCTTTCTTATATTATCTTCCATCATAGTCTATCCAAAGAGACTGGATACAGTTCACTGTGCTGTACAGTAGGACCTCATTGCTTATCCGTACTAAATGTGATAGTTTGCATCCACTAGCCCCAAACTCCTAGTCCCAACCCTCTCACCCTTGGCAACCACAAGCCTGTTCTTTTTGTCTAAGCATTCTTCTTTAAATGGAGACTGAATTCATCCTGAAAACTTCATTGTAATTCACTTTGTTGTAGCAAAATCACAATATATTATTTGAAAAAAAATCATAGTTTAATACAAGAGTTGAGATGGAAAAGAAAAGAGAAAATCAAGGATAACTGAGCTCATCCTACACCCCAGATACTCTGTGGGTATGCTTTCACATATATTCCTTGGCTTAACCCTGTTTCAAATGTCATGAGTTCCTCAGTCAGGTGATCAAGATTAACATCAACATTGATAAGTCACATTGATAATACAAACTTTTGATATGATGGAATGAGAAAAGCACTCTACCTCTATTGCCTTCCTTCTAAAAAAAATGTATACATATATAATCATGAGAAAAACACCATATAAACTTTGGTAGAGGGACCACAAAAATACCTAACCCACTATACCTCAAAACTGACAAGGTCATGAAAAACAAGGAAAGTCTGAGAAACTATCACCAAAGGACCCCAGGAGACATGATGACTAAATCTATTATGGTGCCCTGGATGGGATCCAGAAACAGAAAAAAAGGACATTAAAATTAAGGAAAACTAAAGATTAAAACTAAAAAACTCTAAATAAAGTTTGGACTCTAGTTAATAATAATGTATCAGTATTGGTTCATTAATTTTAACAAATAGAGCATATATAAGAATGTAAAATGTTTATAATAAGAGAAATTGGGTTCAGAATATATGGGAACTCTCTTTCCTAACTTGTAATTTCTCTGTAAACCTAAAACTATTCTAAAAAGAATAAAGTTTATTCTTTAAAAAAAAGTATATTGACATTCCTGTCATGGCTCAGTGGAAATGAATCTGACTAGTATCCAGGAGGACACGGGTTTGATCCCTGGCCTCTCTCAGTGGGTTAAGGATCCGGCGTTGCCATGAGCTGTGGTGTATATTGCAGACGTGGCTCAGATCTGGCGTTGCTGTGACTGTGGTGTAGGCACAGCTCCAATTCAACCCCTGGGAACCTCCATATGTTGTGGGTGCAGCCCTAAAAAGACCAAAAAAAAAAGTGGTAGATTTTATTAAACATATTTTACAAATGAGGAAAATTTGAGTAATTTCTCTAACAAAACAGTGCCAGTAAACCATTAATTTAAACACACATCTGCCTAAGTCCAAATCCCACACTCTGGCCAAGGGACCATGCTACTTCTTCTGGGAATCTGGTTCTGGATCAAAGAAATGTCCTTTATAGCACATTACATCATATTTTATTATTTTCATTTTTCTAGCACTAAGTATATAAAAACATTAGAAAAAGAATTCCTATAGCTGGTTGGCCAAAGGCCACGCATCTCTATTCAAGAATTTCCTGGCCATTTCCTTGAAATAAAGTCTGTGATAATAAATTTTGTGTTTTGAGCTGCCATTTAAACCGCATACATATATCCCTACACAGAATGCACATGTACACACACGGACACAAAAGACATAGCTAGCTTAGTACATGATTTTAAAATGATTGTTAATTCCTACAAAGTACTTTTCCCCAACTTAACAGCAAATCACTCATTCATTAGGTCCGCCTTACTTTGTAATGTCTCTTTAGCCAAATAATATGTAAATTTCTTATTTTCTCATTATTTAGGAAAGATATGTTAAAAAATAATCAAAAGTCACTATATACATACCCCATTCATTCATTCATTTCCAAAAGCGCCTGAATACCATGCAATGCTCTCAAATAAGACATCATCATAGGTTATTCAGCTGGTGTTACACACCCAGCATTATGCTACAGATGATCTAACAGGTTATAAGAGGCATTTCAATAAAGGAGGCAGCTGAGAAAAGGCCCAGAAACATAAAAATGGAGGATCTGTGCCAGAATTAGCAACTATTCTACTATTCTATTAGTAGAATAGTTCAATGTTCAGGTGTTTAGAACTCATAGAAAACAAAGCTCATTCCAGAAAGCTTTATACTCTAAATATCTCTGCTTCTTTAAGGTAGATGTCATATATTTTAAAATCATATGTATTTGTGTGCTTCTTTAATCATTCTAAATCTCAGAAGATGTTTACCTTCTTCACAGAAATGTCTACTCATTTGGGAAAACCAGTTGTAACAAAATATATTGGTACTATCTGTGAAATTGAGTTTAGTGAAAATGTGGTTAAGAGTTCATGCCCATGCTTGAATAAGTCTAGGGACTTGGTCATTATATCAACATTTTATTTTTTTAATTGTGATGATGAATAATGAATTGTCAACTCTGGAAACTTTATAGTAGCTAAAGAGCCATCAATATTACCAGATGCAAAGTTAAACCAACTTTTACAGATGAGAGATGCCTTTAGAATGGCTGTGATGAAATGTATTCCACCAGATGAGTTTCTGTGATATGATTGCAAAATGAACCTCTCTCTCTCTCTCTCTCTTTCTTAAACAGGCAAGGGAAGGGGCAGTCAGTCTGAGATTTACACCTGATTTGTGTTATAGTAATCTTTGAAATTAAGAAGTGTATCCTTGCATTTCATTAAATTCTGGCTAATGAGATAACTGTCTTCCCAAGGAGGGAATGATAAAGTGCTCAGGCCATAAAGCATAAATTAATACTGCAAGGTTAAACACTGGAACTAACTCATGTTTCAACAAAAGCCCCTACCAGCAGTTAAATTAACTGACATAAATACCATAAAATCTGTCTTTATTTTAGTTTCAGATGATGCTTCCTTTTACACCCCTGCTTTCAGTTTGTATAACTCATTTTTGCACATTATTGCATGCACCATTTGCCATTTAAAGAATCAGCTACAACCAGGAAGAGATTTAAGGAATCAAATACTCAGAGAGGAAAAAGAAACTGCTGGGTGTGGGGTATATCATATTGGAGATTGGTAGTGCTGTTGAAATATACTACAATAGACAATAGTAGTTCAAAGAAACAGTTAATTATGAGACGACCAGCCCAAAGAAATCTACTTTTTAAGCTTTTGATAGACATTTTGAAAAAAAATGCTAACGAAAACCTGTGGTGATAATAGGTTTGATATATATTCTGGCAAAAATTATATCACATTAATGAGGTGGCTTAAAGGGCTCATGCATTTTGTAGGAGGCATTTCAATGTATTAGTATAATTAGCAGTGATGAGAAAACTGTTTGGAACTGAATTACCTCTCACGAGTTCATTTGAGCTATATGAAATTACACCATGCAAGAAGGAAAATTATGGAGCCATCCAGAGAGAGTTCATGCCTGATTTGATCATAGCCACTAATTGGATGATCATTTTCGTAAAGCTTTTCAAATGGTTGACAGTTTCTGCCTCTCATTTTTTTTTTTTAATGGACGAGCTCTTTATTTCTTGTACTAAGCAACCAAACATAGGTTTGTCAGAGATTTGGGTGTTTCTACAGAGACCTTACAGGTGTAATTGTCACAATCTGAGCAACCTTTGTCCCTTAATTAGCTGCTTTTGGGGAACCCCTAATGAGAGTTGCTGTTCTTGTTAACAATCTTAGTGAGCACCTGATGAGTGAAGCTCTCCAGGCCTGATGCATGTCAGCAGCCACCATATGACAGCAATTTAATGAAGTTAAAATCTGACCCAATTGGGATGGATAGAGGAGCATTTGTGTTGTACTGCTGTTGATTCCTCTGTGTGTTCTTGTGTTATGTGTGTGTGTGTGTTTAATATAAGTGGGTGCTCTGGTGAAGGACAACAAAAATGTGAGGGTAGAGGGTAGAAAATGAAGCTTTATTAATAGATATGCTTTATGAACTCTATTCTTAAGGCAGCTGATAACCAGTATCAGAGGAGAACTGAAATAATGGAATTAGCTTTCTTTGTATAAATTGCTTTATGTGAACTGTATAATACAGCAAGATCTTACAGTTTGGGGGGGGTAACTAAGTCTTATGCTTGTTTTCTGCTTAGCTTTTAATTCATCTTCTCTATATATCCTACTTGAATCATTATTTGCGTTGCAGCCCTACAACATTTCCAAATGGGATTCAATCATGTGGAGTTAACTTTTTTTTAATTGTATTTTTATCAAATAATATGTAAATCAGAAAAGAAAATTATTATGAAAACATGCCACTTGATTTATTGCTGAAAAGAAAGATAACATTAGGTTAATATTCAATCTGACTGGCTAGTTCTAATATTGTTAGGAAGAGCTAGCTGAAATACAACATAGCATTAGTTTTTGTGGTGTGTAGAACTATGTGTGCAGATACATGCACATGTATGCACATGCTGAAGTTCTAAAGTGTTCTTTCTCATGGCTGAATATTGCAAACATTATTATTTGGAAGTTATACCCTAACTGAAGGTATTGGATATTATAGGCCACTTGCTAATAAACATTGCTTTTGGCAATTATATTTGCTATATACATTACACCATAAATTGAAAGGTGAAATATTAATAATCTCAAAGCTTTAATGAGTCCTCTGTCTCTACCCTGGTCTTTCTGAGCCTCTGATTTGCTTAGGTATTCAGAGAAGTTGCTATATTTTGTCACTCAAAGTTAAAACTGAGTGTCTTTTTACTACAAACAGGATGTTTTATAAATGTGCTTGCTATGCTCAGGGTACATAATTTCAAGGCATCTGAAATTGAAATTTCAAGCAAGTAGAACTCAGAGATATTATTGTTCTTAGACAAGTTAATTATTTCAGAAAGCAAATCTCCTTGGTAATAAGTGAACCCCATTTTAACTTTTTTTTTCAGTGCTAGAAGGGGTCATAGAGATTGGTGAACAAGTTGGGGGATTTAGATACAAGACATTATTTACCATCTATACCCTGTTCCCTCACTGACATGTGTTTGTTCAAGTCACTAAAATAAAAAATAACCAACAAGTTTATGAATGAAAAATACAAAGGACATTTTAAAAAAAATTCATCTTTCTCCCTGAATTGTTTTGTTGTTGTTCCTGTTGTTGTTGTTGTTATTGACTTTGTGGAAATTCCTTTTCCTTAGCTTTTTATTGTACAATCTCACCTACACTTTGCTTATTTTCATTTTGACTTATTTCCTTCTTGAACTGGAATTTGGTTACCTCTAAGTTTCCTTGTTAGTTACTCTTTCTTACATTTTTGTCTTCTTTCTTGTATTTATGTTGATTTTCTGAGTCCTTGTTCTCATATTTGATTGTTAGTTCAGCTGGGTATGGAATTCTAGGTACAAAATCATTTTCCCTCAGAACACTCCTCAGAATGCAATTCTGAATTATCTTATCAAAATATCTGATGAGAAGTATAATGCTAATTTGATTCTTAGAAAGCTTTTATTTAATCATATCTTTGATTATTGCTACTATCCTGATTATTAGCCTTCCTTTTCAGGAACATCTGAGCACTGAACTCCCTATTTCCTGTCTCCTATGTGTATTATTTTCTTCCTTCCTGTTTTCATGTCTTTGCTCTTTTACATTTAGAGAGATTTCAGGGTTGGTTGGTTTGTTTTTTCCTTCACAGTACTTAATTGAGCTTCCATAGCAATAACTCTAATCTGTTGTTTATTAACTTCCAAATGGACCTGAATTTTCCATTACATTTTTTAGTCTACACAAGCCTTTTTACTCTTCTCATATATTACTCCTCTTCAGCATATTAGACTCCCCTTATGACCTTCTGTTTCTACTTATGAGGGGCCAAGAATTCTTTTATTATATTAAGAATATCAGGAGTTCCCATTGTGGCTCAGCAGGTTAAGAATCTGACTAATATCCATGAGGATGCAGGTTTGATCCCTGGCCTTGCTCTGTGGTTTAAAGAATCCATCATTGCTGCAAGCTGTGGTTAGGTCACAGAAATGGCTCAAATCTGGCAAATTGCTCTGACTGTGGTGAAAGCCAACAGCTGCAGTCTGATTTGACCCATAGCCCAGAAACATCCGTATGCTGCAGGTATGGCCCTAAAAAGAAAAAAATAATAATAATATCAAAAAATTTTTTTAATTTTTTTTGTTTCCTGAAAAGTTATATTTTCATTCTTCAATAATTTCTCTTCATCGTTGTTCTTTTTACAGTTGCCAGGATGGATTTTTTTTCATCAAATCAGTTGGACACTACCCCAACTTCCCACTTCCAAATATAAAAATGTACCTATATCTGCACCCAGTCTTTCTAAGCACTATGATTTGTTTTATAAGGTGTTGATGCTCTTCTATGAAGTGAAACTCACCACCTGTGATCCATATACTGTCTCCTCTCATCTTCTCAGAAACTTGTTTAACTGATGATGCTTCCTCTCTCTACTATAAAAGTCCCCTGACTAGAGCCAACATTTAACACATGTTGATGCTTCTCTTCTTTCACCTTCACGTACTTTTTGGAAGCACTGTTTACCTTCCCTTCTGCATTTCATCAACCACCACATGGTCCTTAGTCTACACCAGGTTGGCTTCTGCCCTACCCCCCATTAACATTGCTTCCATCCAAGAGAGTAATAAACCTCTTTGCTTCTAATTTCAATGGCAATTTTTCACTCCACATATCACTTGAATTCTCAGCAGAATTTCAAATGTGGTTAAAAGACTGCTCCTTCTTACAATGATTTTTACCTGTGCTAGAGAATTTTCTGCCTGTATTCTTCGTCCTTTTATCTATCTGGGTCTTTGGTATTTACATTATTGATTTCTATAAGTCTCATATATTAAAATGATTAACATATGTATGTGATAGGACGCATTTGAGCAAAGAGATATAGATCACTTAAGTCAATATAATGTAGATACTTAGCAAACTCAGAAGAAAGATAATGAAGAAGAAATTTCCAGAAAATATTTTCCCATTTCAAAAGAATGTATTTCACTGAACTTCATAGTTCTATAGATTAAATCAAATGAATTACATACACGGACATAAATTCTTAATATTTCCTCTTGGGAAACTAAACCATGTTTGACAGCTTACCATTTTATCACACTGAGTATAGTAGAAAAGCTTTTATTTAGCCATGTACCTAATTTAGAGAAAAACATGTGGAGAAAATATTTGGGAAATGCAATCAATTGATGAGAAATATTAATAAATTTCTATATTGTTGTTGTGAATGTTATGATTCAGTTTTTCAGACCGGAGTCACTACTGGAATAAAAATCAAGGTTTTTAGGAAGAATGAATAAGGGAGATCATTATTAGGTAGGTCAGCAAGTACTCTCTGCTGTAAGAGCTCTACATGAAAACTGCTCATTCATTCACTAAGGCTGTGAAGTGGAGAAGTGTGCATTCAGGCTTTTGAACTTCTTCCCTACTCTGCAAAACCAACACCTTTTCTGTAGCATCCAATACTCTGGTTGCTCTCTACTCTAGATAAGTTTTTGTTTTCATTTTAGAGAGATCAAGGTGTTTATACTTTCCTCCTGTATTCTCTGGGAAAAGCATAAACAACCCTAGAGACCTTAGGATTACAGAATGATTTTATTGATGCTTTTCTTTCACAATCCTCTTAGCTAACACAAATACTTCCAAAATCACAACAAATAACAAAATTATAACTAGCAGAAAATGACATCTTTATTTATTTACTTTTTTATTTTTGGCCACAACTGTGGCATAAGTTCCCAGGCCAGGGTTTGTACCTACACCATGGCAGTGACCTGAGCCATAGCAGTGACAATGCTGTATCCTTAACTGCTAGGCCACCAGGGAACTCCAAAAAATGAAATATTTTTAAATCACCCTCATATATTATCATCTCTCTCATTGTAGTCTTTTAAATAAGTATTATTAGAATGTCCACCTTGAAGATAAGACATTCAGAAATAGTGATAAGCCAAAGGTGACGAGCCTTGTAAAGTGCAGACCCAAAACTTGATGTGAGATTTGTTGATTCTAAAGGCTGTGATATTTTTCTTTTCTTTTTTTAAAAATATCTTGCAATTTTATTTGTCAGTTTTTATTATAATACATGGTAAAGGGACTCAATGAGCAGGAACTTGAAAAGGTAAAAGTGTTATGGGAGAAATTAATAGTTGCCTGGTCTGCATCTGTTCCCCTTTTGGGTAACAGAATTCTCATTATTTTCACTATGTCAAATGCATTTTCTATTCTCCCTTGCCCCTGAAAAGCAACTAGAGATAATGCCATAATGGAGAGGATGCCATGAAGGTAAATTCAGCTGTGAGATATACCTCCTAAGCTCTTGTCCCCTTCCTCTTTCTTGCTACCTGAAATAATCCCACTGGCAGCCATCTGGATCTGTGAGGTAGACTTCAGTACATAAACCAGATGCTAAGATAATGGATAAAAATAAGGAGTCATGACTGTATTTCTGGCCTGCCTATCTTTTGACATCTTTCATGTGGAGACTAAGTCCTTGGGTTTCAGTTTTTATTATTTGGATGTTTCTGCTCTATGTAACTGAAAAAAGCCCTGATAAAGATGTATAGTACTTCCTTAAATCAGAAAAAAAAATATTTATGGATTGTCTTTGAGCAGCATCCACGATAATCTTCTGCAAAAATATTGCCTGAGGCTATGTGTATTGTAGAAGCAGAAAACACTTTTTTTTGGGGGGGTAACAAATTAATAGAATGATAAAATGTTGAGTTTATTAGGAAAAAAAATTGGATGGTTTGTGGCAATTATCCAGCATGGGGAGAGTTTATGTATGGCAGTCATGCTGCTGGCAGAAAGCTGGTGGGTAGATTGACAGACTTAAAACAGTTATTTCAGAGTGAGGCTGCTGTGAATGTAGAAATAGCCTCAGACAGTTCATGCTCCTGAGGACAAATGATGCTTCGTTATTATGCTTGAACTATGATGAAATCAGTGAAGGCATCGTAGTAAGAAGCAAAACCATGGGGATGCTATTAAGAGTTTAGCAATTCTAGTTTGTGTAGGAATATGGATTCCACTTACCAAAAATAATAGCATATAGGGAAAGAAGAAAGAAGTTACTGTCATTGTTTTGAATTGCTCCTGAGCTATTCCATTGTGTCATGAATTTCAAGTCAAATTTCATGTTATTAGTATTCATTTTATTAGTGTGATGTATGTGTAGTGCCACAATATTACTATAATGAAATAATATGATATTATGAATTGTCTTCCACAGATCTAAAGTAGTGCTTGTAAAACATGTAGTGGAAACACACATCAAAGTGAGAGGCAGAATAAGAGTGAAAGGAAAAGAGAAAGAGGAGGAGAGGAAGAGAGAGAATGATTCTTGCCTATTAGCTCCAGTTCTTAGGTATCTAAGTTACTTTCTTGGTTAATAGCACACTTTTGTATCAGTAGTCCTTTGCTTATAGGATATCATTTTTGTGTTCCATTTTAGTCTGTATCCTACGTGGTCATAAATAAGTCTTTCTAATGTAGTATTATACTCATATTACTGCTCACCTAACTGGGCACATGAATCTTCATAGTCAAGCCAAATCCATACATTCCAGGTATTTATCTAGAAAAATACCAAGAAGTATTCTCTAATTGATGGCTTTATGAAGAGAACCAAAGCAATGTCTGAAAGTGACTGAATCTGAATTAACACTCGAATAAGAACTACATACTTATTTCTAGACTATTAACTTGGGCATACTTATATATAACAAATTAAAAATGGCATAAAATGGAGTTCTTGGAAGAATTTCTACTCTTTCTTCATCAAGGACCTGGAAAACCATTTTGCCATAGGAATTGTCTGTATTGGTTCAGTGTGGATTCTTTTTCAAGGTTCTGTTGACATTCTTTTGCTCAGCTATGGTGAGCTGGAGTGTTAATGAATCATGTCTGTATGATACAATGAATGAAATCTAAGGTCTTGAAATTGTGGGTAGGAAGAAGACAGATTGAAGAAAAGGAGAAGGTATTCCAAACAACATGAGCATCATAAACAAATCCACACAGATAAAAATGACAGTGGCATGATTATTACACAGATTGTTGACTGGCCAGACTGGAATATGTGCTTGCATTTTGTGATTATGACAGTAGAGTTTGGACAGATAGGGCAGGAATCTTGGACAACAGATGTTGTAGGTAAGTTTGGCATCCCAAGTACCAGAAGCTTTTCTGGACGTCAGAGAAAAAAGGTTTTGTGACAAAAATGGTATATTTCAAATGCTATCTCCCTTGTGCAGAGGTTGGAACGAAATGGAGAAGACTGCTATAAGGGAAGTTTCAGCCAAGAGCATTTAGTTATAATTCATGTGTAATTAAGAAGAACTCAAACCATGTGAGAAAATGGGAAAGCACCAATGTACAAAGGAAGAATCAATTCCACTTAGTCACTTTAATAAATTAGAAAAGCATCAAATGACAGAGTCATAGAAGCTAAAAATGGCCCTTTAGTGAGGTTGATTTATTTATTATTTTAAATTTAGGAATGGTAAAGTTAAATTAAATTTAAAATAACTTAAAAGGGAAGGGTAAATTATAGTGTACCTTAGAATCATCATATATTTAAAACACATAACATATGTGAATCCTATAGATTTGGTTAGTTTCATTTGCCATAAAAGCTAGAATAAAAAGTATATATTTGAATAGACATGAATTTTTCTGATGATTTCTATATATTTTGAGATGGGGATTTTTGTTGTAGTATAAATAACTGCAAATTTTCTCATTTGACTATTTGGAATTATCAAACTTACTTGAAACCAAAGTCAATACCTTCTAAACCACTCCTGCTATACACAGAAATATTTTCATTTGAATGATGTAATTAGTGCAGACTAGAAATAAGGAGAAAATTATAGTTCATGACATTTTTAATGACCTCAGAGCGTTAATTGCTAAATGAGAAAACAAGCTTGTCTTCTTTTCTATTTCTCCTGAAGGGCTAAATTAGTGGGCAAGATACTTAGCCAAACTCTGCTTCACCATCTCCAAGTAAGTTGCCTATAGTAGCTAAAACATGCTTTATAAAGGGATCTTCAGGAAGATTCATTTGATCTGTTTTCCCACCAGTTGCAAAAATATACTTTATTACATGCTGATGCTCTTATATGGTATACAAGGAGTTAGTGCTTGGTAAAGGATATTACGCATGCATTTCTAAACATAGTGTCTGGGAAAAGCTGTCAAGTTCATCAAAAATAGGAAAGATTTTACATTTGGAACTGTGTCATAGAAGGAAATTGCTTACTGTTGGAAGTGATCAGGGTAAGAATTATTAACACTCTTCCTCGACTCATTTTTCTCCAAGCTCTTAGCCTCCCTTGATGTGTTCTATATTTATTTATTGATTGACTGACTGTCTCTCACCGATAGACTGAAAGCTCCATGAGGGCAGGGATTTTTGTGGCATTATGGGTATTTGTTCTAAGAATCTACTCACATCCCAGTTTATGTGTAACTGCTAAATTGTAACTGTCTGGTGAGCAATGTGTCACTTTGATAACCATGATTTTGAATGACACTCACTGTTCTGTGTCTGCATATTTAGGTAGGCAATTAGATTGTTCTAGTTTATAAAATAAATGTAATATTGTATATAACTCTAGAAAAAATGAAGATCTTGGCTTTTCCATTTTAATATTATGAATTGATAATGTATTATAATCTGGTATTGTAGATGTTCTCACATGGTATTCCATGTAAATGTTCTGTGACTTATTTCGTATAGTCTGAGAGAACTGACAAAATAAATTTGGAAAACTGTAATAAGCAGCAATCCAAATAAAATATGTTTAAGCTGACTTAAAACGCAAGTGGATTCTCCAATTTTCCTCTTGCCTTCACAAATGTTTGCCAGTTGCTTCTCCAGACTAAAATATCTCAGGAAATCCAATATTCCTCACCATGCAAATCCACCACTGAGCTACATGGGGTAAGATTACAGAAAAGTATCATAAACTATAGTAGAATTAAGTGGTAAAAGGGACATAAATTAAGGCATCTGAGAGCAAATAAAAATTAGATTTTATTTCTAAGAGCTAGTAACTATGTATGGGAATAGAAAAACACAGAGACAGAAATCTGGGGGTTTAAAAGTATTGTTTCCTGATTTGGGTGGTTAAATAATGACAATCATTGAAGAGCTTCTTCCAGATTCTCCCTTCCCACTGGGTCAATTTGGTTAAATCTCCATGATGTTATGTCCTATTTTTTGTGACTTCCAAAACACTCCTCTCTTTGAATTTTCTATTCAAAGAAAGATATAGAAAAATCACAGTTTTATCTCAGATCATAGGACTTTTATATCTTTGACTGAAAGGTCATCATCTTTTTTTTCATTTAAGAAAAATATATATATTTAAAGTCAAGTCATTTTACAAAGCTTCAACTTAGTTAAAGAGAAGTAATTTCCTTGAGATTATTTGACCTGATAAAAACTGACTGTGGAAAAAATGAACAGGAAATTTTAAACACCATTCTATTTGGGGAATGTGATTTAGAGCTTGTATTTAAACATACATGAGTGAGTCTGATTTTCTGAATATTGAGACCCCCAAAGAAAGAAGTGAATCTGCACTGAGCCAAATTTAACAAACAGGTTAGCTTTGTATTTGCTTCTCAACTCTTTTCTGCATGCCATGGATAGCATCACCTGCCTGACTGACATGAAGCAACAATTTAAGGTAAATTGCCCTTTCTAAGTGTACTGAATTACTTGGTCCTAGTCGAAGTAAGGATAGAGAACAAATAGTTAGAAATCTGTTTCAAGGTGGGCATTCAATTTCTTGAGTACTAGATGTTCCCTACTCTTCTTTATATTTATCAGTCTGAAAGGGAGAGTGAATGGTATTTTGCAGTTTTAACTTTGCTTCTTTTCTACATGTAATTTTGAATTGCTTTAAGCAGGTTAATTAGAAATTTTGTTTTTCTTCTTTATTGGATAGATGTATATATTTTAATTAGTTTGGGGCATTTGTGTTTTATAATTGATCAATGAAATCTTGTTAATCATTGTAAAACTCAAGATCTGTTACCAATTTCATATATATATATGTGTGTGTGTGTGTGTGTGTGTGTGTGTGTGTGTGTATATCAATGTCTTTTTCCCTATCTCTATCAGTGAGTTATTTCATATATTTGTAATACAATTAGATCCTTTTGTCACATTCTGCATTTAAATCTGGGATCCCTTGACCTCTTAAATTATTTTTTAAACATTTGCATGCATTACAGTTTATTCTTTGTATTGTAAGGTTCTGTGGGCTTTGACAAATAGTGTCAGGTATCCATCATTAAAGTATCCTACAAAATAATTTCACTAACCTAAAAATGTTTTTGTTTTTTTTTAAGATTTTTATTTTTTCTATTATAGTTGACTTAATGTTCTGTCAATTTCTGCAGTACAGCAAAGTGACCTCATATATACATATACACACATATATACATATGTACCTATACACACATTTATACATATATTTATGCATATATACACACATACACACACAAATTCTTTTTTCACATTAACCTCCATCATGTTCCATCACAAGTAATTAGATATAGTTCCCTGTGCTATACAGCAGGGTCTCATTGCTTATACACTCCAAATGCAATGGTTTGCATCTACTAATCCTACCATCACTAACAAGTCAACAGACACTTGCTGTTTTACAAACCCCTGGCAACCCCTGTCCAGGTTACTCTTTCTATAGTTTTGTCTTTTCCAGAATGCCGTGTATATGGAATCATGCAGTATTTAGCCTTCTTAGACTGTCTTCTTTCACTTAGCATTTAAGAGTCATAAATGTTTATGTGAGCCTTGATAGTTCATATCTTTTTATCACTGAATTGTATCCCATTTTATGGATATACCACAGTTTATTTATTCAACCATTTATCCAAAGACAGCTTGGTTGCTTCCATATTTGGATATTTAGTAATAAATCTGCCATACACATTCATGTGCAGGTTTTTGTGTGGATATTAATTTGTAAATCCTTTGGTTAAATACCTAGGAATGTAATTGTTGAATCATATAGGAAGACTATATTTAGCTTTGTAGATTTTTTCCTTTCAGCACTTTAAGTATATCTTGCCACTCCCTCCTGGCCTGTAGTGTTTCTGTAGAGAAATCAGCTGATAGCCTTATGAGGGTTCCCTTATAACTAATGCTTTGCTTTTCTCTTGCTGCCTTTAGAATCCTCTCTTTATCTTTAACTTTTGCCATTTTTATTATAATATGTCTTGATGTGGGCCTGTTTGGGTTCAAATTGTTTGGGGTCCTCTGTGCTTTCTGTATCTTGATATCAATATCCTTTAGATTTGGAAAGTTTTCAGCCATAATTTCTTCAAATATATTTTCAATCCCCTTTTCTTTTTCTTCTCCTTCTGGAATTCCTATTATGTGTAGATTGATCCACTTTATATTATCCCATAGGTCTCTTATATTGCTTTCATGGTTTTTCATTTGGTTTTCTGTCTGCTGTCCTGTTTGGGTGATTTGCATTATTCTATCTTCCACATCACTAATTCATTCCACAGCATTATTCATTCTGCTCTTTATTGCCTTTAGCTCAGTTTGTATCTCTGCAAATGAATTTTTTAGTTTTTCTTGGTTCCTCCTTATATTTTCTAGTTCCTTTCTGAGAGAATCTGCATTACTCTTCATATCCTCTCTTAATTCCTTCAGTATATTCACTGTCTCCCTTTTGAACTCAAAGTCTCTCAGACCTCAGAGGTCTGTTTCATTGCTGACTGCTTTAGGTGAATTCTTCTGTTGCATTAACTGGGAATGGTTTCTGAGCTTCTTCATCTTGTTTGTGTTTTTCTTTTCCTCCAGAGCCTAAGTCTCAGCACCCAGCCTCCACCCAAGCATTTGAACATTCTTCATATCTTATTTGCCACCTGTATATATTCTTTTTTATTAAGCTTCATTAAGGTATAATTGACAAATAAAATTGTAAGATACTTAAAGTGTACATCATGAAAGGATTCCCTGCATCAAGTTTTTAACATGCATCCATCTCCTCACATATTTACCCTTTTTTGTGCATGTGAGAACATTTAAGCTTCACTCTTAAGAAATTTCAATTATATACTATAGTCACTATGTTATATCATGTTAGATCCTCAGACCTTATTCATCTTATAATTAAAATTTGTACCCTTTAACCACAAGTCCTTATGCCTACTTCTCTCACCCCCTCAGCTCCTGGCCACCACTTTTCTGCTGTTAAGTTCAACTTTTTTTGGTAGATTCCACATATAGTTGATACTGTGCAATATTTGCCCTTCTCTGACATTTCACTTAGCATAACGTCCTCCAAGATCATACATGTTGTCACAAATGACAATTTCCTTCTTTTTAAGTTAGATAATATTTCATTGTATACTTATGCCACATTCTCTATAACCATTCATCATCCATGGATGCTTAGGTTGTTTCCATACCTTGACTATTACGTCACTTTCATACCAATTAACACAAAAGTACAGATATCTCTTTGAGGTAATGGTTTTGTTTCCTTTGGCTATATACCCAGAAGAGGGATGGGTATATATTTTTAATTTTTTGTTATATTTTTAATTTTTTGAAGCACCTCCATATTGCTTTCCACAGTTGCTATCCCAGTTTGCATTCCCACCAAGAGTAAGTGTTCCTTTTCTCCACATTCTCATAAGCACTTCTTATCTCTTGACTTTTTGGTAATAGATATCCTAACAGATGATGTCTCATTGTGGTTTTGATTTGCATTTTCCTGATAATTTGTGATGTTAACCATGTTTCCATGTACCTGTTAGTCATTTATATGTTTTCTTTGGAAAAGTGTCTATTCAAATCATTTGCCCATTTTTTAATTGGGTTATTTGTGGGTTTTGGTACTGATTTGTATGAGATTCTTGTCTATTAATCCTTACAGGTTATATGGTTCCCAAATATTTTTCTCCCATTCTATAGTTGCCTTATCCTTTTGTTAATGGCCTCCTTCACAGTACCGAAGCCTTTTAGTTTGATATAGTCCCACTTGTTTATTTTTGCATTTGTTGCCTATGATTTGGTGTCAAATCCAATCATTGCTAAGGCCAATGTCAAGGAGTTTGCCCCTTGTATTTTCTTCCAGGAGTTTTATGTTTAACTCTTTAATTGATTTTGAGTTGATTTTTTTGTAAGATATAAGATCAAATTTCATTCTTTTGCATAAGGCTGTTGAGTTTTCTTAACATCATTTATTGTAGGGACTGTGTTTTCCCCAGTGTATATTCTTGGCTCCTTTTCTATAAATTAATTAACATTATATGTATGGATTTATTCTGGGCTCTCTATTCTGTTCCATTGATCTGTGTGTCTGCATTTATGTCAATACCATATTGTTTTTATTACTACAGTATTGTAGTATGGTTTGAAATCAAGAAATGGGATGCCTCCAGCTTTGTTCTTCTTTCTCAAGATTGCTTTGACTAACCATGGTCTTTTATGGCTCAATACAAATTCTGGGGTTTTTTCTTTTGTTTCTGTGAAAAATGCTTTGCAATTTTGATAGGTATTTCTTTGACTCTGTAGATCACTTAGGATAGTATAGACATTTCAGCAATATTAATTCTCCCAATCCTTAAACACAGCACATCTTTCCATTTATTTGCATATTCAATTTATATCATTAATGTCTTATTTAGTTTTCAGTATACAGATCCCTCACCATAAAATTTATTCCAAAGTATTTTTAATGCTATTGTAAATAGGATTGTTTTTTAAATTTATCTTTGTGATAGTTCATTTTTGGCATATAGAAATGGAATTTTTTTACATATTTATTTTCTATCCTACAACATTACTAAATTTGTTGACTAATTCTAACAGGGTTTTTGTGCTGGCATCTTTAGGATTTTTTCTATATAATATCATGTCATCTGCAAATAGAGACAGTTTTCTTCCTTTCTGATTTGGATGCTTTTTATGTCTTTTTCTTGCCTAATTGCTCTGATACTATGTTATGTTTCACATTCAATTTAAAGCTCAATTTAAAAATTCCAGGAGTTCCCATCATGGCTTAGCATTAACAAAGCCAAGTAGTATCCATGAGGACACAGGTTCAATCCCTGACCTTGCTCAGTGGATTAAGGAAGCAGCGTTGCTGTGAAATGTGGTGTATGTTGCAGATGTGGCTTGGATCCTGCACTGTTGTGGCTGTGGCATAGGCCAGCAACTTGACCTCTAATTCAACTCTTAGCCTAGGAACTTCCATATGCTGTGGGCACAGCCCTAAAAAGACCAAAATAAATAAATAAATAAATAATAAAAAATAAAAATTCTAAGAAATTTTTTCTTCCTTTAGGCCCACAGGTGTGGCATATGGAAGTTCCCAGGATAGGGGTCAGATTAGAACTGTAGCTGCCCACCTATGCCACAGCCACAGTGATGCCAGATCCCAGCCACATCTGTGACATATACTTCAGCTCATGACAATGTGGGGTCCTTAACCACTGAGCGAGGCCAGAGATAGAACTCACATCCTCGTGGATACTAGCTGGGTTTGTAACCCAGGTGCTTCAGGAGATAATAATTGGAAAGCTACAAATGTATATATTAATTTGGGAGAAATTGACATCTATAAAATTTTCAACCTCACTATGTATTTATTCAATTTATATATTCTTTAGTGAAATTTTAAAATCTTACTTATATTGTTGCTGAATATTTATTATTTCCTTTATTCTACATTGTTTAAATTTTGGATGCTATTATGAACATGATTTTCCTATTATATTTGAATTGGTTATTTATGAATTTCTATTTATTTTATAATTATGCAGTTTACTGAACTCTCATTACTTCTAATACTCAGTTTATTCACTTGTTTTCTGGAAAGTTATAGATTGGTTATTATATTTTAGTGATGCTGATGACAATGATAATTATGATGAAGAAAAAGCTGGTGATTTTATAGCATATCACTGGTTAAGCACAGTATTTATGAACATACACTTTAGAATTAGGAAGGTGTGATTTTCTGCAATAATTATACTTGTTTTCCCTTCTCTCTTATATTTATTAATTTTCTAAAACATGTATTTTGTAAGTGATGTTGTGGACATTCTTGACTCAGTCTGTCATTAATAATAATGCCTCTAGCACAGCACTTTCAAAACCAATATCCCATGCATCACTGGTCCCATGGAGTGTTCCTCCAAAATAATTTGCCCAATTAGGCATACTTATATGTAATGTACACTAAATCCTCTACTTTAAGGTTCACGCTTCATTTTAGCACTTTAAAATGAGCAATTATCAATAATTTTACATTATATTTTCTAACCTAGCATTTAAAAAACTTTTATGACTCTGGAACTCTTTCATGGGATTCCTATTAATACTCCAGCAGCAGCATGTGTTCTTTTGAAAAATGCTTCTGTTATTTAAATTTCTGAATCCAGGGAGTTCCCGTCGTGGCGCAGTGGTTAACGAATCCGACTAGGAACCATGAGGTTGCGGGTTCGGTCCCTGCCCTTGCTTAGTGGGTTACAGATCCGGCGTTGCCGTGAGCTGTGGTGTAGGTTGCAGATGTGGCTCCGATCTCAAGTTGCTGTGGCTCTGGCGTAGGCAGGCAGCTACAGCTCTGATTCGACCCCTAGCCTGGGAACTTCCATATGCCGCGGGAGCGGCCCAAGAAATGGCAAAAAGACAAAAAAAAAAAAAAAAAAAAAATTTCTGAGTCCATATTCATGTGAAATTGGCCAGTCTAGAATTTTCCTTGTATCCAACTTGGTTATCAAGGTTAAATTAGTTTTAAAAAAAATAAATTGAGGTTCTTCTTTATTTTTTTTCTTTTCCCTCTCTCCTTTTATATTGTAGAAAAAAGTTTATATAGTGTAGGGAGACATGTTTCTTTGAAAACTCCATCTTGTCCTTCTTTACTTTATCCCATCTTCTGCTTTACTTTATCCAATCTTCCTGCTTGAAAAACAGTCACAATGCTGGTAAATGACTTAAGCTTAAGAACAAAGACTGTTATGTGCCTAAAGGTCAGAGTAAAAGCTTAACCTTTTACCAGCTAAGTGGCTTTTAAAATAGTAAAAGAACTTATAAAATAGTAAACAAACCCTATATCTGCCACACCCATAGGCCCTCCTCACTTGATCTCAGCTAAAGAGCACCATAAAAGCCTGTGGTTTCTTGAGGCAGGGCTCTTGGTCCCTGAGACCTTGAGTCCCCCTGGTTCCCACCTTTACTGTCTCTGTGTCTTGTTTTATGTTAACTTTTTTCCTTAAGTTTCACAGCACCCGTTCTTCAGCCCCATCCTGCTGAGCTGGTCTTGCCAATATAGCATAGGAATATCTGTTCCTTTAAGATTTAAATAAACTCACCTGTGAAACTAAATTTTGCTTATTTTGGGAAAAAAAAAAAAAGACAACTGTACTTTATTCACTAATTTTGCAAATAAAAACTTATGACTTCCATATTCATTGTGCATGTTACCCTTTATTATTATTAAATGTTTTTCCAATACTTTCTGCCTTGAATTCCACTTTTTTAATATCATAGCCACTATATTTTGTTTGTTTAGTCATTTTGTTTAATAGAAAAATCTTAAAGAAAATACATGCCTTATTTTTTTAGACACCTTTCAACTTATTCATTTTATTGCAATAACTATATGTTTATTTTATTTCTGTCATAATGTTTTCTGATATTATAATAAAAGTGTTGCTTTTATTTGTTATTATGTACTATATAAATTGTTTTATTTTTGATTTTTAATTCTCTTAATCTTTTTATTTTCTAAAGCATACTTTAAACATTATTTTAAAGAGTTAAGCAATACCTATTTCTTTCCTTCTTGACCAATAAGTACATTAACAACATTGGTATAATTTGTTTTTTCCTCCTGCCTTCTCATTCTGTGGTGATTTTTGGCATTATCCAAGATTAGTATGTCTTGTTCCTTATTGTTTTTTTTGACTTTATACTTCTCTTTTAAGGTAATATTTAGAAATTTTCAATTCACTCAATTTTATAATGTTCATGAGATATTTAATCTAAATTCTTTTGTTTCATTGCTTTAAAATTCTTGATTTTTTTAGCAATACATTTTTCCCATTACTGAATTTTTTATCTTGAAATATCCCTTAGTCCATTTGAAATATATCTTGGAGTAATATCTTAAGAAAAGTACATGAATGGTTTACTTATCAAGTCTTTCATGTAGGAGACTCTTTCTGTTACTATCACACATAAATGCCAACTTTGTGCAGAATAGAGGAAGGGCCAGGAGAGTCATCCAAATTACTAGAATGGTTAGAATACTAACCCTAGTAAAATGGTTAGAATTCTTTACTCCTCTTTGTGTCTTTTCTAAAATTTTGAAATTATGTTTAACTATTTTCTATTAACTAACTAGATGATTCCTTAGAGTATTATCAAATCTTTTTTACTGCTGTGTAAATAGTTTTTTCAGACACTGTCTTAATTTTTATGACTCAAGCTCCAAAAAGTGTTCTTAATTTTTATAATATGAAATTTGGTGAAAGTTTCCTTGATTTTTATGGATAATATTAACACTTTATAAATCTGAATCAGGCCAGTGATTGACTTTTACTTTTAAAGACTGAAGACCCCTAATATTCTTAATATTCCTATCCCTTTATTTCTTCTATTTTACTCCTTTTTCCCCTACTATTACTTATTTTTTTCTTTATTTACCTCAAACTCATGCCAAATTAAATGCAATACTATATATATAAATAAGACAAAAGTTTATTTTTTGCCTTCAATGAGTTTCTTATAGATAGGCAAATTATTTTGGCCCTTTCACAATAGATAACATTGCAACATGTATACTTGGGAACTGTTCACAGTGGCTCATTAGCAAGGCCCCTTTATTTTATCCATACAGTTTGGGTTTTCAAGCTCAAGCCCATTCATCTGTAATTTTTCCGTCAATTTTTAAGATTCATAGGATTCATCCATAAATACATCATCATTCGCTTAGGTCTCAATCTCACTAGTTTGACTCTCATTTAAAAATAGAAAATGAAACAATGCACTTACTCCAAAGGAATTATCAAAAGTGACAAAGAGAAAAAACAATTGATGTATCATTTATTGTCAAATCTTACACAACTGTGAACTTTTGGAGTTAAAAATTCATATGAGTAAATCTCTAAGGAATTGAAACACACTGGCTGTTCTGTTATTCTCTATTCTAGTGAAATTATTAATTAGACTTTTTTCTAATAAAAAGATTTGTAGAGTCATTAAACTGGGGGATTTTCTAACTTTGATAAATCATTTGATAAAATTCAGTGTCCATTTTTTATTTAAAAAAAAACTCTAGAAAGTGGACCTAGAGGGACAACATCTCCACACAATAAAGGCCATATATGGCAAATCCACAGCTAACATCGCACTCAACTGTGCAAAGCTGAAAGCATTCCCTCTAAGATCATGAAAAAGACAAGGATGCCCACTCTTGCCACTTTTATTCAACATATGTTTGGAAGAACTAGTCACAGCAATCAGAGAAGCAAAAGAAATAAAACAAATCCAAGTTGGAAAGGGAGAAGAGAAACCATCACTGTTTGCAGATGACATGATACTATACATTGCAAAACCTAAAGTTATCACCAGAAAACTACTAGAGTTCATCAATGAATACAGTAGAGTTGCAGGATACAAATTTAATATATGTGTCTGCATTTCTATACCCTAACAACAAAATACCAGAAAGAGAAATTAAGGAAATAACCACATTTACCACCATATCAAGAATAAAGTACCTAAGAATAAATCTACCCAAGGAAGCAAAATGTCTACACTCTAAAAGTTGTAAGACATTGATGACATAAAGATGACACAAATAGATGGAAAGATATACCATATTCTTTGATTGGAAGAATCAGTATCATTAAAATAATCACACTACCCAAGGCAGTCTACAAATTCAATGCAATCCCTATGAAAATACCAATGGCATTTTTCACAGAACTATAAAAAATAATTCTAAAATTTATATTGAAACACAAAAGGCCCCAAATAGCCAAAACAATCTTGAGAAAGAAGATGGATCTGGATCAGTCAGACTGCTTGACTTCAGACAATACTATAAACCTGCAGTCATCAAAGCAGTATGGTTCTGTCACAAAAACAGACACATAGATCAATGGAATAAGATAGAAAGCCTAGAAATAAACCCATGCATTTACAGTCAATTGTTATACAATAAAATAGACAAGAATATACAATGGAGAAAAGACAGTCTCTTCAATAAATGGAGCTAGGAAAACTAGATAGCTATATTTAAAAGAATGTAATTAGAACATTCTCTAACTCCAAGTACAAAAATAAACTCAGATGGATTAAAGACCTAAATGTAAGACCCTGTACTATAAAACTCCTAGAGGAAAAATAGGCAGAACACTCTTTGACAATAAATTACAGCATTTTTTTGGATCTGTCTCCTAAAGTAAAGGAAATAAAAGCAGAAATAAACAAGAGGGATCTAATTAAACTTAAGAGCTTTTGCATAGCAAAGGAAACTGTAGACAAGATGAAAAGACAACCTACTGAATGGGAGAAAATATTTGCAAATGGAATTAACACAGTTTTTCTTAAACAACATTTATTCATGGCCCTATTTTTTACACATTTCTGGGAAGATTTTCCTGTCTTATAAATTTAATAACTTATGCAATTCAATTATTTTATGCAACTCACTTCTTTAAAAGTCCTATTTTATTTGTACATTAAAAAATTACATGTAGGAGTTCCTGTCGTGGCTCAGTGGTTAACGAACCCAACTAGCATCCATGAGGACACAGGTTCAATCCCTGATCTTGCTTAGTGGGTTAAGGATCTGGCGTTGCCGTGAGCTGTGATATGAGTTGCAGACGCTGCTTGGATCTCTCATTGCTGCAGCTGTGGTGTAGGCCGGCAGCTATAGCTCTAATTGGACCCCTAGCCTGGGAACCTCCATATGCTAAAAAGACAAAAATGTATATAAATATAGGAAATATTTTGCTTTCAAAATTATTTGTCCCTCAAGTGGAAAATCTTCGAAACACATAAACTTGAAAAATGATAAAATACAATAGAATGAGTAAAAGGAAGTGAAATGAGAAATGGCAGAAAACTGAGCCAATAACTATCATGGAAGAGATGATCTATAGATTTGGAGCCTGAACAGCACACAGTTCAGTAAAACAAGCATTTTGTATTTCTACACACAAAAGGGCTAGTTTAAATGTAAATCATTTTTGAATATCAGTAAGTTCTAGGTATCTCATTAATTGCTCTAATAAAACCTATATTCTTATCCCCAAGAAATGCCAATCTAAAGCACAGAATAGTCCTTCTATAGGACAAAGATTTATGAGCTACAAGATGTGAAACAGTTCAGATACTAAGCTTATTAAATCTTGACCTCACAACTATCCTTTATTTTGACTAAAAGACAAATAAGAATGGCTATGAAGACTCCAATCCATACACCATACTGAAAATATAATATATAGATTAATTTTCTTTTTAAGGAGAGTATATTATAAACACAGAAAGTAAAATTGAAAATATAGTCTCATTTAAATTTTTGTACCAATCCGCTTTTACTTATTTTTAATTAATAACATGATCAATGAAAGAAAAAGATGGTTGTCACTTGAAAGTATTTTTTATTGCTAAATTTTAAGGTATTAAAGATTTCATTTTTATTATAGTTTTTTGGAAGAGTAGTCAACAGTATCCAGAAGTTTAAACCAGATCTAAAGAAATCATCCACTAGACCATAATATATTATCAAATTTTAAAACAACTTAAGATAGACCATACTGGCTCCAAAGTATACACCAAAGACATATGGGTGCACCTTAAGTTCCCTCTGTTATCATGGCATATATTATGGTTATCATGGCATAACATCAATATGACCTATGTGGTGCACAGCAGGAAAAATCTGTGGAAAAGGAAACCATAATAACAAGACCTAGGACTATTCTATACTCCTTTAAAGGGCTTTTAACTATGGACTTTGAGGGATACCTTCAATAATTTTGGATGAATTATTACTTCAATCATTACCATATAGCTTGGTAATTCGGGAAAGGAAATACCAGTGTCCAAATTACCTTTGATCTAAACCATTCTCTTAGCCAAGTGCCCTTTACTAGAAATCTTTCTCAGTGATACATCATTCTGAGCGTTTGTTCACTTACCTTGTCCTTAAAAATCTCTGGGCTTTGTTATTCTAACTTGGCACAACTTCCTAAATTTCGCCAGCCTTTGATTAGAAATTTGAACAAGAGAAGTCAGACCTCCCAGTGGTGGATTGTTTCATAACTGCCTTGCCATATAGAGAAAATAATGTTGGATATACATTTTATATCACATATAAAGGCATATTGCAGGTATATTCAAGACCTAAATGAGAAAAGCAAAACTATAGAGCTAGTTACAAAACTATATAAAAATATTTTTGTAACCTTGAAGATGGAAAGAATTTCTTCAGTAAGCCGACATGATAAGGTAGGGTACTGATGGTTTTGATTGCATAAATAATAAGTATTCTATTCACAAACGACACTTTAAACAAAATTAACAGAAAAATAGTTGGAAAAATACTTAGAATGTCAAAAACTAATTAGGAACTGAGACAAATCAGTAGGGAAAAAAACAATGTTTTCAACAAATAGTGCTTGGACAACTGAACATCCACAGGCAAAAGTATAAAGTTGAGGATTTCTGTCATGGCACAGAAGGTTAAGGATCCGGTGTTGTCATTGCAGAAGCTTGAGTCACTGCTGTGGTGTGGGTTTCATCTCTGACCCAGGAAATTCCATATGCCCAGAGCATGGCCAAAAAAAAAAATAAAAAAAAAAAAAAAAAAAAGTAAAGTTGAATTACCTATTCATACCATTCACAAAAATTAACTTAAAATGGATTATAGATATAAATGTAGGAGTTCCCATCATGGGGCAGTGGAAACAAATCGGACTAGTATCCATAGGATGCGGGTTCGACATCTGGCCTCAGGGGGATCCGGTGTTGCCATGAGC
This sequence comes from Sus scrofa, assembly GCF_054392235.1. Taxonomy (NCBI): domain Eukaryota; kingdom Metazoa; phylum Chordata; class Mammalia; order Artiodactyla; family Suidae; genus Sus; species Sus scrofa. The sequence goes on from NC_139383.1 coordinate 143,140,459, forward strand.
TGTGGTGTAGGTCACAGACGTGGCTCGGATCCTGCGTTGCTGTGGTGTTGGCTGGTAGCTATAGCTCCAATTCGACCCTTAGCCCAGGAACCTTCTTATGCTGCAGGTGCAGCCCTAAAAAAACAAACAAACAAAAAAAAATGTAAGAGCAAAGACTATAAAAGCTTTAGAAAAAACAATGGGGCCAATCTTTGAGTTAGGCAACACCTTCTTAGATATGAAATCAAAGATATAAGTGAAAAAAGAAAACGAGAGAATTGACTCCATACCATTAAAAACTTTTATTCTTCAAAGGACTCCAACAAGAAAGTGAAAACACAGCCCATAGAATAGAAGAAAATATTTGCAAATCATGTAACTATTAAGGGACTTATATCTAGAATATATAGAGAACTCTTAAAACTCAACAATCAAAAGACAAGTAATCCAATTTAAAAATGGATAAGAGGAGTTCTGGTTGTACCTCAGGGAGTCATGAACCCAACTAGTATCCATGAGGATGCAGGTTTGATCCCTGGCCTTTCTCAGTAGGTTAAGGATCTGGCGTTGCTGTGAGCTGTGGTGTAGGCGGCAGACATGGCTCAGATCCTGTGTTGCTGTGGCTGTGGCGTAGGCTGGTGGCCACAGCTGATTTGACCCCTAGCCTGGGAACCTCCACAGGCTGCTGGTGCAGTCCTAAAAAGACAAAAAAAAAAAAAAAGAACTGACTAGTGATCTTGATTTATTTGGCTCAGATCTGGCATTGCTGTGGCTGTGCCATAGGCTGGCAGCTGCAGCTCCAGTTCAACCCCTAGCCTAAGAACTTCCATATGTCACAGGTGCGGCCCTAAAAAGCAGGGAAAAAAAGGGTAACAGATTTTAATAGACATGTCTCCAAAGTGGGAGATTAAAAAAACCACGATAAGCTACTACTATTAAGATAGGTATAATTTATAAAATAGGAAATAATTGGCAAGCATGTGGAGAAATTGAAACCCTCATACCTTGCTGGTAGGAATGTAAATCATGCATCTGCTTTGAAAAACTATTAGATAATTCCTCAGAATGTTAAACATTGTTTTCATATTATCCAGCAATTCTACTTCTAGTTATATACTCCAAAGAATGAAAACATACATCCATGTAAAAACTTGTACATGAATGTTCATACTAGCACAATTCATAATAGGCTAAAAGTGGAAACAATCCAAATGTCTAACAATTGATGGATGGATAAACAAAATTCCACCACATTAGAATACTATTTGGTAGTAAAAAAGAATGACAAATTGATATATGCCACAACATGAGTGAACTTCAAAAATAGCATGCTAAGTCAAAGAGGCTAGTCACAAAACATTTTTATGACTTCACTTATATGAAATATCCATAATCCATAGTAAGGAAATCTATAGAGATAGAAAGTAGTTTCATGAGTACCTTGGACTGAGAATTTGTCCGGGAAGGTGGAATGGAGAGTGACTGCTAATGGGCATGGGGTTTCTTTTCGCAATGAAATATTCTAAAATTGATTGTGGTGCTGCTTGCACAACTCTGTGAATATAGTAACTGCTGAATTGTACACTTTAAATAAGTAAATTGTGTGGCATATGAATTAACCATAATAAAGCCATCTTTAAACATAAAGGAATCTTTTAGTTTTCACTAATGTTAAGATGTTAATGTTACAGAAAATTAGGTAAAGTGTATATTAGGACAATCTGTATTTTTTTGCAACTTCTTTATTTAAAAAAAATTACAAAATGAAAGTTAAAAATTAAAAGCTATTTAGGGTCTCACATCTAGTGTAGTCAAGAATTCTTCAAAGTAACAAGAAAAAGATTGAAAATCTGGAAATTAATAGATAAATCAGAGAACATGAACCATTAATGACTAAAAGTTTATGAAGAAAATTCTCATGCGTTAAAGAAACAGTGTAAAATAATATAGAGCAATGGCATAACCCTTTGTCTGTGAGATGACAAGAAAGTCAGATATGTCAAGGTTTTTTTAAGAAATGGCCGAACAAGAACTCTGATGAGAATGTGAACTGGTGCAGCCATTCTGAAGAGTAATAGGATGACCCAGCATCCCCATTCCTCCCATTGTACCCCAATGTCCCTCATGAGAAATTCCACAAGGGAAAAGATGTTAAAATATTCATTGCCATGGTCTTTGTGATGATTAGATGTTGGAAGCAATATATATTTCCACCATGGAGAGAATAGATACATGAAATGTAGGATTTGTATAATATGAAATACTCTGGAGAAGTTAGAAGCAGTTAACAAGAGGTTTTATATTTTTCCCCGTCAAGGACAGATTCTAAAATTGTGGAAAATAATGAGTGATGAAAATAAGAAAGCAGTATTGGTAACATAATATTCTTTATGTAACTATAAGTTATAGATACAAAAAGTTAGGCATTTTTAAAACATATACATGTTCAGAGACGTTTTTGAAGCATTTTGTGTGGGTGCCACTGCAATACCATTAGGGCATGGTGAAAGGTGTACATGTTAAGGTCAAGAATAATGGGAACAAAATAAAATAAAATAATAAATAATATTAAATAAGAGAAAGAAGTGGCTTAAGAACTATTACTCTACCTTCTGCCCTTGATGTCCAAAAGGAAAAAAAAAATACAAACAAATGTAATTCTAGAGCATTATGCACACAGAAGCATTGATTAAAAATAATATTCATTTCCTTCAAATGATCAAAGCAGATATAAAAGTTTTGTGTTGTTTGTAGAGGTAGCAATTATTTTTATTTTTTTTTCCTTCATCATTAAACTTTTGCAAAGTTTTTCCCTACTACTACTACATAGATCTCTAGCAATTTGAGTTCTCCTTCAGACTCTCTCAATACCACTGTGGCAGGAGACTGCAAGGGCATCATTCTTTGTCACTTTGTAAGATCTCTGTAGGTTTTTTATCTGGCTTTGCCTCATATCTTAAATTCAGAAAATATCCACTTTGAATTAATAAAGAAAATGTCATACACATACACGCACACAGTGGAATTTGATTCTGCCTTGAAAAGAAGGAAATTGTTCCATTTACAACAAGAGGGATGAACCTGGAGGACATCGTGCTAAGTGAAACAAAGACAAACATTGTGTGACCTCATTTGTATGTGAAATCTAGAGTAGTAAAACTTCCAAAAGCAGAGATGATTGCCAGAAGCTGGAAAGAGAGGAAAACGGAGAGATGTTGATTAAAAGGTACAAACTTTTAATAATGCAAGATAATAAGTTCTGGTGATCTAATGTAGAGCATGGTGACCATAGTTTAAAATACTCTATTGTACACTTGAAATTTGCTAAGAGAATAAATCGTAAGTATTCTCATCACAAAAGAAGAGAGAGAGAGGGAGGGAGAGAATGAGGAAGGAAGGAAAGAAGAAAGGGAGGAAGCAAGGAAGGAGTAACTATGAAGTGATGAATATGTTAATTAGCTTGAATACAGTGATCCTTTCAAAATATTTTTTATCTATCAAAATGTAAAGATACACAAGTTTTAATTGTTGGTTAATCCCAATAAAGATTAAAAAAAAAAAAAGAATTCATCTTCCCCATTCTCCTGGGACTTCCACCTGTTGTATTCTCAGTCTCCTCAAGACCGTCCTAGTCACTTAGGCTAGCGCCCATTGCTAAGGCAGCCTTTGCCTTACCATCCACACTCAATACATGTGTTGTTTTCATTATGCATCCTCAGAGACTTCTAGCACCAACCTTCCTCTTCATTCCCATTGGCTACTGCTCTAACCCAGATATGCATTGCCTCTCAAACAGCAAAGAATTCTATTTTGGTGTATCTTTGAGCCAAACAATACAAAGGATACTCTTGGAGAAGAAGTATGTTGGTAAAAGGAGGAGTCAGAAGAGGAAAAAAACCCTAAGGGGAAGGGCAAAATGAGGGGAAAGACCTACGAATTTCTTTTTTCAGGAAGAAGAATTTTTTTATATAATGATTTTTATTTTTTTCCATTATAGCTGGCTTACAGTGTTCTGTCAATTTTCCAGTGTACAGCATGGTGACCCAGTTACACATACATGTATACATTCTTTTTTCTCACATTATCATGCTCCATCATAAGTGACCAGACATAGTTTCTAGTGCTACACAGCAGGATCTCATTGCTAATCCATTCCAAAAGCAATAGTGTGTGTCTATTAACTCCAAGCACCCCATCCATCCCACTCCCTCCCCCTCCCCCTTGGCAACCACAAGTCTATTCTCCAAGTCCATGATTTTCTTTTCTGTGGAAAGGTTCATTTGTGCTCTATATTAGATTTCCAGATATAAGTGATATCATGTGGTATTTGTCTTTCTCTTTCTGACTTACTTCACTCAGCATCAGAGTCTCTAGTTCTATCTGTGTTGCTGCAAATGGCATTATTTTGTTCTTTTTTATGGCTGAGTAGTATTCCATTGTGTATATATACCACATCTGGAAGAATAATTTTTGAGTGCTTTTCTGATCAAACATTGGCAAATGTTGTACTTTATTTTCATGGGCATGTTATTCTCTGACACACCTATTCCTAACCCATTTTAGTTCTGTTTCTTGATGTACATGCTCTGCTTCAAAATAGCCTATCCCCTCCCTATTGTGATTAATTTTGTCCCTTTAGAATAATACTTTTCTAAAGGAATTTTTCTGGCTTTAGTTTCTTACCTGTCATTCAAATTTTTAAAATCTTACTCTTGAAAGCAGAGATATCATTTTCCACCTATTAGTTCCACAAAATAAAAAATACTGATTTTATTCAGGTGTGGAAGAAAGTTTGGTCTCCAAAGAACTATAAACAAGGGCATTTTCTTAAAAATCCAACAATGCTTTTACAGTATGCATATAATTTAACCCAGGGATTCCATTTTAGAACTACAGCCTTAGAAGTGCTTGCATAGGAAAGTAGGAATGTTCTTTGTAGTATTCTTCATAGGAGGGAAAATTTGAAAACCCACTTAAAATGAACATCAATGGTTAATATTTAAATCATAGCACATCCATATTCTGTGTTCACATTCTGTATTAATTTTCACATCTTTATTCATATTTTTAAATAATGAAACTGATCTACATACACTGTATAGAAGTATACTCATGAAAAAATTCCTGAAGAATCTCATTTTTTGTAAAACAAAGAACAAAAATACAGACAAATTTGAGTGCATGGGTGTTGTGTGTGAAAATGTGAGGTATAAATATCATATAACTGTGTGTGTATTGTTTAAATTTTTTAAAGGGGCATATGTCACTAATTCTGCCTCTCACAATGTTTCCAGCTTATTTTTGCTCCCATATTTCTGCATTCCAATGGCATGTTCCAAACCTGTCACTTATGAATTGTCTACATTAACAATTGTAAATTTGTTAGGTAGCTAAATCAGATCTTGTATATATCTTACATTTCCTGCATTGCCTATGTAGACACTCAAAAATACTTGCTGTTTGGTTAAATTCCTAACCTATGTGAGATTATAAAATATATATATTTTTTTAATATTTTCCAAAGTGTATGTTTATGCTTGACCTTATGAGTGTCTAACAAGATCCTCTGGAGGTATTTCATAACCCACTAAATAAAAAAAATGACTAAGGAAGGGGAGTAATCATCAATAAGTCAAAAATTAGACACGTATTGAGTATTCAGTGAGTCAGCATAAATCTTTCTAATCTTTGAGTCATAGTTTGATTCTGTTAATAATTTGGAATGAAAAGACAGAAAATTCATTTTATGGGCTAATAGCGGAGGCAGAGAGTTCAGGATCTGGTAAAATGGTAACAAGGGAAATTTGCTACCAGGGCTGAGCTTAATAAGTCAACAAACCCCACAAGCTTATTTCTACTTCAAGAAATAGAGCATTGGACAATGTATGTTTTCCTAGAAAAAAAAATGGTTCTGGATTCTCAAGTATTACCATTGCTTTGTTTCTCATTATGTTAAATTTCACAAGTTTTCCAGAGCAAATACAGTAAATAAAATGTATTAAAAGAGAGTGTTGGTACTGTCTAGGCATCTTCACAACTTAGCATTTTAAGAAATATTTTGTATTACCTAAACATTCCTACAAATAATTTAATACATTATACATTTACATTATATATATGTGATATATATAATACTCCTATAGTATTATATATATAACATTCCTACAAATAATTATACATTAATATGTGCTATATAATACTCCTATATAGTATTATATATAAATTATATATATAACATTCCTATATAGTATATATATAACATTATATATATAACATTTCTATGTAGTATTATATATATAACATTATATATATAACATTCCTACAAATAATTATACATTATATATGTGATATATATAATACTCCTATATAGTATTATATATATAACATTCATATATTGTATTATATATATATAACATTCCTACAAATAATTATACATTATATATGTGATATATATAATACTCTTATATAGTATTATATATATAGCATTATATATATAACATTCATATATAGTATTATATATATATAACATTCCTACAAATAATTATACATTATATATGTGATATATATAATACTCCTATATAGTATTATATATATAACATTCCTATAAATAATTTAACACATTATACATTTGCATTATATATATGTGATATATATAATACTCCCATAGTCATTGACAGATAAGGACCAGAGAGGTCAAATAATTGTTCAGAGTTACAGAGCTGTAAGTCTCAGTACTAGAATTCAACCAGGATCGTATCATTCTAAGCTCTTTTCCAAATTCTCTCTTGCTCCAGAGTGTGATAAGATTTATTATTGAAATCTACAGGGAAAGAAAGGGTATGTGTGGGTACCAGGATAGTTTAAGTAAGAAAAGTAAAAAGTCCTATTACTTATAGGTTGTGACAATTAGAAAAAGGCATCATGTGAAGGTTAGGGCATCTCCACCTCAGCATCATCAGCATGTATAGTATGGACACCAGTCACTCAGCTGCTTCTGCAGACTGTGAATGTTTCATAGCCTCTGGAGGAGTTGTTCATTGCTTTATCCTAGTTGGTGCTTTAATTTTTCATTCTCTACTTTTACGGAAGAACTAGGCAAAAATCAGCAGTATGATGTCGCTTTACCTTTCCATGAGACTGTCGTCGATAACTTAGAGTGGTGGCTCTAAGGTCAGATTGCTTGAGTATGAATCCTAACTCTTCCACTTACTGTGTGACCTTGGGTAAATTGCCTAATCCTACTGAGCTTCAATTTATTTACCTATAAAGTGAGGATTGCAAAATGACCTATCTCATAGGTCATATGTATACAGTGCCAATTTCAGCAGCTGGCTCGTAGTAAGGTCTCAAGAAATATTAGCTGGTGTTACTGAGGATGATCTAGATCAAATCACTCAGGTTTTATTAAATTTGTTTTAGAAATTAGTGTCAAAAAAATAATTGTGTCCCTCTCTTATACCCCAGCCCTCATAGAATTGCGCTTTCTCCATCCTTATAAAGAAGGTTGGGTCATCTAAGACAGTGATTCTCAAATTGGGGGCAGTATCTGAAGACATTTTTAATTGTCACAGCAAATGGGAAGGGAGGGAGGAACTACTGGCATCTAGTGGTTGGAGACCAGGAATGCTGCTAAACAACTAACAATGCCCAGCACCCTACAACAAAGAATTATTCAGTCCAAAATGTCAAAATGAGGTTGAAAAACTCTGGCCTAAAATGTTTCTCTCCTTGCAAGGTCTACAGAGAAATTCACAAACAAACTTTCACTCTCTCATCATTCTACCCATTTCTTACATTAGTACAGATATTTTCATCTTATAACTTTGTCATTATTGCCATAAAACCCTCAAATTATTTTTGAAAAGAAGTGAGTTATGTACGAATTCAACAAATTTATGTTAAAAGGTGTAGGTGAATTCATGTGCTATTTTCCAGATTTGTGGGTCAGTCAATGTGCATTCAGTTATTCTCATACTTTTAGAACTCACTGCTAAATTTTATGTAGCACCCTGAACAATGTCATGAACCAGTAAATGAGGTTTGTGATGATTATGATAATGACCTTTCAGCACCTGAAATATTAAAAGGAGTCACAAAGCAGAAAGCTGGCAATCAATCAATACATGTGCAGTATTTATCGAGCTCCTGTAATGAACTCTACTCTGTGCTGGATGCTACAAGGGTAGGGAAGTATCCCTTGAGGAGGGCTTAGTCAAGTTCAGAGAGAAAAGGAGTGATACTTTAAAACAGGTAAAGGAGTTCCCACTGTGGCTCATCAGGTTAAGAGCCTAATGTTGTCTCTGTGAGTATGTGGATTTGATCCCTGGCCTCACTCAGTGGGTTAAGGATCCTGAGTTGCCATGAGCTGTGGCATAGGTCACAAATGCAGCTCAGTGTTGCTGTGGCTGTGGCACAGGCTCCAATTCAACCCCTAGCCTGGGAACTCCCATAGGCCATAGATGTGGCTGTAAAACGAAAAAGAAAAAAAAAAAGAAACAAAACAAAACATGAAATAGATATAAAACTATGTGTCCCTAAATGCTAGGTTGTGTACAATTGTTGAGATAATTAGACACAATGATTAAAAATATTATTAGAGGTTTATTTTATAATTAAGTAATATGATCATATATTAGTCATTGAAAATGTAGATAGCCTTTTCCTAACCTATTGAGTTATCCAAAATTAAATATTTTAATTTCTAAAAATAGTTTACACACAAATTAAGATAGTGATTTTGCTTCCTGCATGTATTGGAGGAGCCTCTGTCTTGTGGTCTCAGCCTAATCTAAGAATGGTTGAAGGGCTGGCATTCATTTAATAAATTCCTAGTATTTGTGAAGCCTACCCTTTTTATTCTTTTTTTATTACTCAATGAATTTTATTACATTTATAGTTGTACAAGAATCATCACAACCCAATTTTATATCATTTTCACCCTTTTTATTCTTAAGCTGGTTTAATTTTCAGATTTTAAACATCTATGAGTTCCAAATACAATTCGAGAGGCAAAAGAACTGTTTCTTGGTTTATCATATTAAATCAATGACACTCTTCAGACCAGAAATTGAACTGATTATTCACAACAAAGTTTATGAAAACCAGCAAACCTCATCAAGGAGAAATCAGGTGCTCTCCAGAAATACTGCACGCATCCTGGGAGTTCCCTGGTACCTCAGTGGGTTAAGGACATGGCATTGTCACTGTTGTGGCTCAGGTTGCTGCTGTGGTGCAGATTTGATCCCTGGTATGGAAATTTCTGCATGCCCTGGGGGTGGCCAAAAAAATAAAAACGAGAGAAATCTACACAAAAAGTGAAGATGCATACAAGCTCCTGGACTTTTTTCTTTGGATGCATAATGCGAATATCTGGCTCTGAGATAGTTCAGAATGTGGCCGTGTGTTATGTGGGGGACACTCAGCATTCTTTACTTTCAGGGTGGCAATTACCTTCACAATTGCATGCACATGGAGAAGAAAATACACTCCAAATTACATTGTGAACTCTGGAGATTAGTGCATCATTTCATGGACAGTTGAACCTGTGTCCCATATAAATGTTTCCATAGCAAAACAAAGAACATCATTATGCCGTCTTCAAGATTTCCAAGGAGTTTGCATTAGGGTTTTGCCACCTGACTTCTATTACAGGGAATGGGAGTCAGGGGGCTGAGACCGCAAGCCATGCTTTGAAAATTTAGGGGGATGTGTCAGTGTCTAGACTTAAACATTCATCTTTGGGCTCTTTGGTGGCAATCGAGTATAAGATGCATTGCTTCTTCCATGCCTTTTGGGAATGGAATTATATACGAATTGTATCTGTGTAGTCAAGTATACATGCCATAACATAGGTAGATATAGAGCACTTTAAGTCTGCAAAAGGAGTTTAAAATGCTTTATAGTTTGAAGTCAACCTCTGAGTTCTTGACCCTTTAGGAAAATTTGAATAATGACTTCCTGCATTATTGAAATTGTGAATTGAGACAGTGTGTCCCATTATGAGAGTTGTATTATTAGGGTGAAGAAAATCTCTGAATTTGAAGCTGTTTGATCAAGTTGGGAAGATTCTTCTGGCTCTTAACCATCACCACCACCCCCTCCCCACCTTGTTTCACCTTTACTGATACTTGCTGGATCATGCCCTTCATTTATATAACACAGAGTTTACTTGTAGGCTCAGTTTCCTGGTTTCTGTTCCATTGGGCCCCAAATGCTTGCAATCAGAGTTTTCAGAGTTTCTGTTATTGTGCCCTCTTTCCTCCAAAGTCATCTTCCCAAACGACTCTCTTTCTTTAAATGAGTTCAATCTATTCTCTTTGCACAGAAATTTAAATATAGTTCTGACATATAAACATATATAAAATGTTCAGTAATGCTTATAAGTTATGACCAGTTTTTAGAGAGTGCACAATCATAAAACAATAATGAGGAAAGTGAAATACAAAGATTAAAGAGCCAAAAGCAGTAGTGCACACTGGTAAAGCCATGATGCCCAGATGCCAAAATCTCCACCCACTAGGTTTCCTCAGGCCTCTCCCAATCTTACTTCCCCTTTGACCCCTGGTTATGTGGTAGTTGCACAGACAAGATCTCAGTTCCTGAGCTGATTGCATACATGTCACCAAAGTGATCTCAATCACATCACTAATGGATTCTTTTCCTTTGGTCTAATTCCATTGCTTGGAATTCAAAATGGGATGTTAAAATTAGGTCTTAATAAGATAGGTCAGTGTTCATGTATTTAGTTTAAAGGGTCTAAAGGTCCATTAGTCTGGGAGCTGTATTTTTTGAAATGTTCAAATAGATGTCTGAATCATAGTATATTGATAACTAATATGAAATATCCAGATCATGGGGCATTCTGTGAAGCCATCTATACCTCTGGTAGTCGATCAACAGTCAGGAGAACCCTAGACCTTCATCCATCTTTGGAAGATCTGAAATTACAACCATCTGAGTAGAATGGGTTCCTTCAGGATTTGCTGTTATGTATCGGTCTACACTATTGTTTCTCAAATGTTGTCTAGAAACTCTGAAAGGCCTAAGTGTTACTTAAGGTTGCAGGTACATAACAATAATATCTTTAGTATATAATGCCTATATTTATGGTTCAGTAAGAGTAATTGTTTCTATTATCAACTTATTTTTAAAGCCAACATATCCTCTTAAAGTTTTTTCAGCAATAGCTAATAGAGCATATGGGTTAGGAGGTCCAAATTCTGCAAGATTAATCTGTTTAAAAGCTATTTCTTTAAGTAATAGAATCACAATTCAGATGTGCATTTGAAAACACAGAGAAAATGGTCTTCATTACTTCATCTTTTTCAGAGAAATTAATTTTCCTCCTGACTGCCCTCCTTCAACGTAGGAAAAAGTAGATTAGTAGAATACAATAAGCAAAGTCCTATACAATAATTTAAACTATTTTAAGGTAATACCCTTAAAATACCCTGTGGTCAGCAGGATAATGGTCCCCAATCTCTGAAACCTGTGAATATATTATATTACATGGTAAAACGATCTCTCCATTGAATTAATGTTATAGGCATTAAAATAGCGAGATTAAACGCTTTTATCCAGGTGGGCCAAAGGTAATAACCTGGACCCTTAAAAGTAAGCTTGTGTTGGAGTTCCCGTCATGGCACAGTGGAAACAAATCTGACTAGGAACCGTGAGGTTGTGGGTTCGATCCCTGGCTTTGCTCAGTGGGTTAAGGATCTGGCATTTTCGTGGGCTGTGGTGTAGGTCGCAGATGCGGCTCAGATCTGGCGTTGCTGTGGCTGTGGCATAGGCTGGCAGCTGTACCTCCAAATAGACCCCTAGCCTGGGAACCTCCATATGCCACGGGTACGGCCCTGAAAAGACCGAAAAAAAAAAAAAAAAAGAGGTAGGGCCATGTAAGTCAGAAGAGGAAGACAGAAAATTTGGCTAGACAGATGGAAGAAAAGGCAGGTCAGATTTAAAGCACACGTCAGAGGTTTGACCTACCGCTGAAGCTTAGTGGAGGAAAGGGGCCAAAGATTGTTGGAAGGATCTAGAAGTCTGGAACAGCTCTCAGTTTATAGCCAGAAAGAGAATGGAAACCTCAGTACTACAAATTCAGTTCAATGCAAAGAACTGAATTCTACCGACAGCCTGAATAAGCAAGAAAACAGGTGTTCCTCTAGGGCTTCCAACAAGGACTGCAGCCCTGCCGACATTGATTTTACCCCAGAGAGACCCAGGTTGGACATCAGAACCAGGAGATAAGACATTTGTGTTATTATAAGTTAAGTTTATGTAACTGGTGGAAGCAATAGAAAACTAATTCATACTCTGTCCTTCTTTTTCTTCCCTCTCCCTCCCTCTCTCTAAAAGAATCCAAAATGGTATGAGGGTGTGTGGAGAGGAGTGTAGCTTTTCTGAATTCAAGGCAGTGGAATAAAGGGCCCAGGAGCCTTCTTGCAGAGCTAAAGGTGGGAGCTGGTATAACCTGGGACTCCCCAGCCGGGCCTTCCTGTCCACCCCACACTTTCTGACTTGCTGGGCTTCAAGAGGCCAAGAAGCCCTGCTGAGCCTGTACCTATACAGAAACCTCTGAGACTAGGCAGTGAAGAGACTGGCCTAGTTACCTGTTACTGGAGACAGTGAAAGAGTTTGCTGAAGGAGAGAAACAGCACAGGGAGTTCAAACACAGAATATCTTGATAAATCATCTAGCTACATAAAATCCTCACTACACCAATTCCCAGAGTATCAGAATACAAGCAGCATGTGCAGAAAGTAAGAAGATGTTATAATGTAGGACCAAAAGCATGGGGTTCAAATCCCATCTCGGCTACTTAGGAGGTATATAATCACAATCAAGTACTATAAAATCTGTGATTTTCAGTAGTTTCCCACTCGGCAAAATGCCTCCTACATCAGTGTTGTGAAGTATAAATGAATAATGTGGGTGAAGCATTTAACACCCATGTTGGTCCCCCTTAACAAAATCCTAGGAGTTCATATTTTTATCTGCCTCATTTCCTGCAGGCTTTTAGTGAAAAACGTACGATTCTCATATGCTTTCAAATTTGATTTCAATTTATATCTAAAATGATTTACTAATCCCTACTCTGCAGATTGTATTTATTCTACCAGGCCACTGATTTACTTACTTGTACATATACCTCCTAGAATATGATTTATGGGAAAATATTTAAAACATATTATTCTAGCAACTAAATTTACTAAGTAGTTATAGTAAATGCAAAAAAAATGGATTTTGTGTTTATTTTGACTTGATTTTTTATTATTGTTAGCCTTTCAATCATCAGAAATACTTGCTATTTTTTCTTCTAAAAGGAAAAAACGTAGATACAGCCTCCTTAGATTTATATATTGAAAGCGTATTTTTAAGTTAATGTGCAATGAACATGTACTTTCATAAGTCTTTTCAAAATATATCTGCACAAATAAAATACCAGTGATGTTTAGAAAAAATTTTAATACAATTTTAACAGGATATGAATAGGTTCCACAAAAGATAGGAAGGAATAGAGTTATTGCTCATCAGCGGACCAGTAAAACTACATAATCTTATGAAAATGGCTTACATCAAGCAATACGTGTGGTGTGTGTATGTATGAAAACAGAGTTGGGTTCTTCTTTTAAAGTAATGTTTTTATAAGTATAAAATACTTCAATGGCATATAATTTAAATTTAATTGAAATATTGTAAAACCTTTAAATTCATAGTCACCCATAAATAAACATAATCTTTCTTTATGATTCAAGGATATACCCTGATAGGAACTTTGATGAAAATTGAAGCAAGGTCATCAGGCCTTAGCCTTTGCTTTTGGAAATAGTTTCGATCCACTTTTCTCTTGTGTTTCTCAGTTAATACAGAGGAAATGCTGTACTTATTTCATTTTGAGGTGGTTACATTTTTTTTAGTCATAAATTTTTAGTTTTTCTTATAAAATAATTTAATAACAGAACTTCATTAAGTTGTCAGTGACTAATACCCTAATCTAAACATGAAAATAGGACTTGACCAAATCAGATAGCATAAATAATTCATATCAGCACTAAAGTTATTCACTTTTCTGTTTGTTTTTGTTTTTGTTGAAATCTTCATTGATGTGGAGTTATTATGCATGGCTTGTAAGAATGGGAAAGAAGTAAGTATAAGAGGAGGAAATGACAGAGTGGTTTAGTGCAAATGCAAACAATGAAAACTCAGTGGGCTAAAGAGAAGTTCTGGAGTATAATCACTTGTGACATGTAATCCTACAGCTAGCCAGGTCTAATCTTCAGCTTGCAACAAAATAGTAATTAATCATCCCACACTAATATCTTTTCATAATCTTAGAGTTTCCGCAGTGGCCTTAAGTAAGTCATTCCAGTATCTTAAGATGCTTTTGAATGAAAGGTTTCCTCGTCGGTCTCTTCTTGATGTTTGTTATCTTTTCCATGTTTTTTTGCCTGCATCAGAAATGCAGAATACAGTCCACTCCTATAATCATACCCCTTCTGATTTTTGAGAACAAAATTATAGTAACATTCCTGAATTTTACATGGTTCCAGAGAGAACCTGCTACTGCTTTGTAACTACCTCTTATGGATGTATTGTGAAAGAGAATAAAAGGACTACACGATTAAATTTTTTGATTGTACACATGGCATATGGAAATTCCTGGGCCAGGGATTGAACCCATGCTACAGCAGTGATCCAGGCCGCTGCAGTAACAACACCAGATCCTTAACCCACTGAACCACAAGAAAACTCCCCACATAATTAATTTTAAATAAAGATTAACTTAAAATAAACTCAAGCTAACTTAGCCCATGTTAGCATGAGTTAAATGTGTTTGATCATCTGATGGATTCCTTTATGAATAAGGCACGTTTTGCACCAGAGCTGAATTAAAGAGGCATGGGGCATCTATGTTAGGTTAGTCAGCAAAACAGCCAGTAACATGTTCATAGTTATTTTTTATGATCTATCAAATTGAATCACCAATCCATTAAATTTAAACTTCTAGCATGTAGCAAATCTGTAATTAAACTAAACTAATTAACATTTTATTCTCATATGAAGAATGCATTTACTCTGTTTATATGGGATTATATTTATAAGATTTGCTACAGACCATCTGCATGGTCTCTTCTAAAGCACCATCTATCTTGTAGCATATTTCCTTAGCAAAAAAAAAAAAAAAAAAATCTGTTGGTGCAGGAAATTTATTCACCACTAAAAAAGCATTTTCCAATTTAGAAACAAAAGAGGTACAGTATACTGTCAACTAACTCTTACTGCCTGAAGAAAGATTGATTGTGTTTGCAAACCATATGTTTGATATCTAAATCATGTTCACAGTCTTTCATTCATGATTGCAGATTGATACAGTCCTCCTCGAAAAATGTATTTATCTTTTCCAGCACTCATCAAACACTAAATACCTAACTAGGTTGCAAGAAGAATCTTTAATTCCATCATTTTACTCTGGTAATTGCTTTTCCTTCCTTATGTTTAACCAGAGTAAATGAACTATAATTTTAAATTTCTCTTGACACTTGCTATCAGATGCTGTATAAAACACGAGCAAGGTGAGAAATGGTGAAAAAGGCAACAGAAATAAAAGTCTTTTCTGCAACAAGAAAGGTGTTCCTTATGGGGATCAGAGTGATTACTACACAGATATCCAGGTGCCTTCCATCCCATTAATCCCAAATCAGGGTCCCAAACATCAATGCCTGCAGGGGCCATGTATAAATTTAAAGGCAAGTGCCCCACAGAAGGGGGATCCGCTTCTAAGCTGCTGCCAAATTGTTGCCAGGTGGGGGTGCCAGCCTCGTGTGCCTCCCTTCTTTTTCAAGAAAGACCAAAATTCAGATAGCCATTATAAAAAACTGTTAGCCACCTTGCCTATTTGTTGCTGTTGTAATGCAGTCCAGACCAAGCAACACATATGCAAGAAGAATTTGATCAACTCTGGATCTCTCAATTTACAATCTCTTCCTCAGATTTTGTTGCCAGGCAATATCCGCAATTGCAAAATAACATCGTGAAATACATTTTCTAACATTGAGTGAGTTTTTCTGCCTTCCATATATATAATTGATATCATTGGCAAAGTATTCAGTGGGGAGCTAGAAAAACTTAGTTGCAATCTCATTTCTGCCACTGTCTTGTTTTTAGGCTTACAGTGACAACAGCAATCACAAGCACACATATTTATTAAATACTTGCTGTTTGGGGTTCACAGTATGGTACTCAGTCTTATAGCATATTGACTTGAATTCTCTCATCTAATCCTCTTAATAACCCTATTTAGGGCTGTGATTATAACAATCCATAGTATGAAAGTTCTGTTGTGGTGCAATGGAAATGAATCCGACTAGGAACCATGAGGTTGCTGGTTCGATCCCTGGCCTCACTCAGTGGGTTAAGGATCTGGCGTTGCTGTCAGCTGTGGTATAGGTCGCAGATGTGGTTCAGATCTGGCATTGCCATGGCTGTGGTGTATACTGACAGCTACAGCTCCAATTTGACCCCTAGCCTGGGAACCTCCATATGCCTTGGGTACAGCCCTAAAAATAAATAAATAAATAAGCAAAAGATAAATAAATAAATAATAATCCACAGTTCACTTACAATAAAAAGCCTTCTCGAGCACCTAATATATGCTAGATACCACAAACTACCTTAATTATTATTAAACAAAGCACTAGGAGTTCCCACTGTTGTACAGTGTGTTAAGAATCTGACTGCAGTGGCTTGGGTTGCTGCAGAGGTGCAAGTTGGATTCCTAGCCTGGTGCAGGTGGGCATAGGTCTCAGCTGCCTCATGGATTCAATCCTTGGCCTAGGAACTTCCGTATTCCTCGGGTGCAGCCATAAAAAAATGCATTATTTATTAATTATTTAATACTTTAGATGTAGTCCCTGCAATCCTGGATTTTCCAGTGAAGAAGATAGACCATAAACAATAAACAACTGTGCAAGGCAAATCATAATAAATGTCACAAAGTGCTTAGAGTAAGTTGCCTAAGGGCACACAACTAATCAATTGCAGAACTAGAATTTAGAATAACTAATATTTATTGAGCACTTAATATGGGCCAAGCACTATACTAAATTCATTACACAGTTCTGCTAATTTAAACCTCAAAATGGTTCTATGAGTTAGGTGCTATTATTCCCATGTTTCAGATGAACCACCCCAAGCGCAGAAAAGGTTAAGTGATTTGATACAGAGTGAACAGCTAGCTAGTAAATGATAAAGCTAGCATTTGAATCCACTCAGCCATATTCTTTGCTACAAATCATTCTGTCCTTGTTAAGCAAGTCACTTAGTCTCCCTGTAGGCTCAACTATAAATTCCTCACCTAGTTTACTGAAGTGTAAATTATATTTGGTTATACAGGTGGGGAAGCTCAATAGGAAGAAGGAAGTATTGGACTCCATGATTTGTAAGTTGTCTTTTTTTTTTTTTTTTTTTTTTGGCATTTTAGGGCCGTACCCACAGCATATAGATAGGTTCCCAGGCTAGGGGGCGAAACAGAGGTGTAGCTGCTGGTCTACACCATAGCCACTGTAATGCCAGATCCGAGCTGCATCTGCAAACTACACCACAGCTCATGGCAATGCTCAAGGCAACACCAGATCCTTAACCCACTGAGCAAGCCCAGGGATCGAACCTGTGTCCTCATGGATGCTAGTCAGATTCGTTTCCACTGTGCCACGATGGGAACTCCTATAAGTTGTCTTTCTGATCTGCGATTTAAAATTTGAGTTTTTGGTAAAGTGCGACGATCAAGATTACATCTCTTTTTGCACTGAGAAAATTTTTGTTGTTATTGGTGTTCAAAACATTCTGGGAATAAATTTACTAAGTAGGCCAGATCTGCCTCACATTAAATCTTAATAATATTTAGTCGTCTATACTTTCAATGTCAAATCCAACTCACCTGCTCTCAGATTACTAGCCAGGAGATCTTTTCAACAACTTTTGGTTATCTTTCAGGCTCTGGATACCTAAGTAATCCATGATCTTTCATTTCTCCAGTCATCTGGAATACACACTTGTGGTATCAAGTTCAAGTCCCCAAGTCTTTAAAAAGTAGTTGTTTATATTTGGATTAAAAATATCACAAGATGCAGTTCCTGCTGCAGCATAGTGGGTCCCAGGTTGCTGTGGAGGCACAGGTTCAATCCCCAGCCTTGCATCGTGGATTAAAGGATCCAGTGTTGTTGCAGCTGCAACTCAGAATAAGTTCCTGGCCCAGGAACTTCCATATGTTGTGAGCGTAGCCATTAAAAAAAAAAATCACAAGATCATTCCTCATGCGTTGCAAAGGATGGCCATTCATCTGTGCCCCAGCATCTGAATTCTTTCAATAATAGAAATAGCCAGCACAGAGTATTATTATGAAAATTTAGCTACTGTGTGAGGAAGAGTTTCTATAAATGTGTACTGCTTAAGAATATACATTATTAAAATATAGTTGTCACATGAACTGATGCAGTCCTACGTAACATCAACTACATAGAATGGACGTATGTGATTCTTTCATTTTCCTACTGGGCTTTTACTTTAAACCATAATCAACACATTCCAAAATGCATCTTTTTTTGACGTAGCAAAATAGAATATCAATATCAAGTATCATATTTGTCAACATCAACATATCTTGTCCAGTAGAAAAAACACTTGCGAATAAAATTTTATATATAATATATATATATCATATATTAATATAAATAATAATAAAAGCATTTTTTATATATATGAACAGGCTTGGAATAAATTGCCACATAAATAATAGCCATAAAATTCTAGAGGAATCAAATATGATCTACCATTATAGTGGAACAAAAGGTTTCCTTCTAATTTGGCATGTAACATGCGCCTGAGACATGACATTGCAGCAGCATCTCCAAATGGCTTATATTTGTCATAGACTAGTGAGGAAATCCAGATAATAACATTTTATATTGATGGCTCTGTATCCGTCCCAAAGAACTTACCCTCAAGAAAACAGTCATCTAGAATTCAACTGCAAAAGCACAGGTGAAAAGGAGAACATCTGGCCCTTTACAGGGCCTCAGAGGAAGTGACCTGATATGATGGAAGTCATTATAATCACAACGTCCTAATGCACTTTCGAAAAAATGACATACTAACCTATGAACTACTATAGCTAATTAAAATAGTCTCCAGGGAAAACCATTAAACTTATGGTAGATAAACATTCATTATTAACATTTGATGTTCTGTGTCTCTTCAGGATACTCTGGTGAAATCTGTTATCCTTTAATCAAATCTCTCTTTAGGAAAATATGAATGTTTTATTATGTTGCAAACTTCATTCTCTGGATACCATAATTAAATTTTGGTGGAATAAAATTATTCACCTGTTAGTTATCAGCAGATTTTAAATAGCATCTTAAATGTTACATCCCAGAATGTTATAGCGGGTAAACACCTAAGAATTCATTTAGCATATCTTGAAGAAACTACAGCCCAAAGACCTACTAAGGCATTTCATAGCACTCTCCATATTGCTTTGATTATGACCAGAAAGTATCAGTTTAATTCTAAATTTTCCATTCTAACCATCAGACTCTTCCGTGGGCTTGTGTCAATCTCTAGATTCCCTCTGAAAGGAAGGTGGGAAATTTGGACACTTCTGAGGATAGTGTCAATCATAACTCACTTTGTGGGTAATAGATGAAATATTAAAGGTTTATGAAACCTTCAGCAGAAAAGCTGAGATGAACATTGCCTTTACCCCTTATAAGAATTTATAAGATGTATTTTGGTATTGTGGAGGTTTCTTTCCTTGCTCTTTGATTGTGCTAGACAGAAGCCAAGGACCAACCAACCACTAAAGAGAGAAAAACACATGTAGTACTTAGAGCAACAAACTGTGAACTTAGAACAACTTTAGATGATTCTCATGTTACATGTAAGAACCAAATTTCTCATGTCGTTATTAAGACTTACATAACGAATCTGAAATTCTTATTTAGAGGATTTCATAAAACAAGACTGCCTCTTATCAATCCCAGACATCACATAGGCCTTCACAGATAGAGCCACAGTAGTCATGTGTTGCATTCTCACTCCCTGCCACTTTCCTGCAGTCTTCCACAATGTAGCTGTGATGGGTATTTGTATGGTTCAACTGAACTAGGTTAAGGGACATCCAGATAACCGGTAAAATATTATGTCTGGGTGTGCTTTGAGGTTGTTTCTGGGTGAGATTAGCATTCACATCAGTAGACAAGAACACCAGTGGGCATTATCCAATCCATTGGGGGCTTGAACAGAACAAAAAGATGAAGAAGGAGCAAATTTGGTCTCTCCGCTTGAAGCTAGGACATCCATCTTCTCTTGCCTTCGGACATCCAGATTCCTAGTTCTTGGGCCTTAGGACACAGATTCACACCATTGGCTCCCCTGGTTCTCAGTCCTTCAGGTTTCCTGGGTCTCCAGCTTGCATAATCATGTCAGCCAATCCTTTCTAATAAATCTCTTTTTTTATGTCTATATATATAGATAGATAGGCAGACAGACAGATAGATCCTCTTGGCTCTTTCCTGGGAGAACGCTGAGTAATACAGTAGCTATGTAAATTTCCGAGTTATGCATAGTTTTTTTAATGCCTCTGAGCATTAACAAACTTGCCTAATTCGTCACTTTTCCCATGAACACTTTTTTTTTGTTATTCTTTTAAGATATAGATCAGATGTGACCAGCTTTCTGAGACCCTCTCAGATACCAGATGCCTTCTTTTTCTTCTGTGCATAATTTCCTTACCTAAATTATAACTCTACTAGAATGTGCATAATATATACTATGATGTTATTATATAATGCATTAAAACTGTTTAAAATGTAATAAGTATCATAATAAATATAAAGAATGCCTTTGTTATGTGCTTATTTCTTTACCTTACATATATATTCTTTACCTGTGATATAATTGAGAATAAAGGCTATTTTTTATTCTTTTTCTTCAAAATACTGACTTTTAGCAAAGCATTTTAGCAGATGGTAGCTATTAACTGTTGCATATGTTATTATTATTAGATGCTCAATAACGATTTGGTGATGAAATAATAAATGATTTCTAAAAATAATGTTTCATATTTGCATAAAATTTTACATAAAGCTAATAGTAAAATATTTTACTTTGTATAATATTTCAAATACTTCACCGTTCTGATATTCAGATAACCTCAAAGCAGATAGTACATTCATTTTTATAGATGGAAGCACAAGATAAGGGAAGTTGAAGCATTAACTAGATAGCACTAAGATGTTTCTAGCTTGGAAAATGTATAAAGTGATATCAGGGTTGGTAAACATGGCAGCATATATTTATTTATCTCTGCTGTCTCTTGAAACCCCATTAAAATTGCAATAAAATGTTTTTTTTAATGAGTTTAAAAATGAATAAAAATAAATTATGACAGTAAAGAGGATAAGATATTGAAGACTAGATAGTGGTTTTGCTGGCTTAGAAACCTAAATCTACAAGTCAGGGATGGGGAAAAAAGGGGAGGAACAAAAAAGAAGTCAATTCCCACACAAAACCTTTGTCAAGGCTGGGGAATTTGAGGCATCAGGTACCTCTGAATGTGGTGCATGGTGATGCTGAAAACATGAAAATCTGAATGGAAGATTATATAGAGACTAGCCTGGTCCCCCAGTTTCCCTTCCTGATCCCCTGTGGACTCTAGCAGAAGAGATTTTAGAACAAGAGTTGAACTGGCCTTGTTGATAGCAGACTTGTTCACGGGCTGACTTGGGGTACTTTTCTTTTTTTGGCGACACCTACAGCATGTGGAAGTTTCTGGACCAGGGATCAAACCTGCATCAAGGCAATAACCTGAGCCACAGCAGTGACAATACCAGATCCCTAACTGCTGAGCCACCAGGGGATTCCCAACGAGTACTGTTCTTAAACCAGAGAATTATGGGAAACTCCACATCCTAAAAATCACCTCCTGAAAGGGAGGACTTGGAAGTCATTGAACAAGCAAACTGGAAGGAGAGAAAAATGTGATCAGAGAAAACAGCATATTTGAAATAATAATTTTAGAGTAAAAAAGATACAGGTAATTCTAGGTTTCAGGTGTGCCAATGGAAATAAACTGCAGAGGTAGACTGAAGATGAAGTTCCTTGGAGATGTAGAGGTCATGGGTCTAACAGAAGGCATATTAGATGCACCTTCCATTTGGATAAGAAGTCACTCAGGATAATCATGGGATTTTAACACTTAGCACTTTTCAGTTGCGAGGGACAACCTGGTAAATTTACCACTCAATTGACACTGTTAAGCAAAAACGAGGAATTTAATATAAGGATATGTAGAATAGTTCATAGGTCCACAGGAAAAAACTGAAGTAGAAACAAAAATGGCTCCCGAGTTCTGGGTAGCTGGAACTGACAATCTTTTCTGGACATCATTTTAGAAGAAATTCAGTTCCACTTTTTATCCTTTCTCAAAACTCAAAATTCCCAAGGGGGAAAAAAAACCCATCAGATTAGCCTAGTTGAAACTAGGTGGGTAAAGGGGAAAGGGCTTGGATTGACATTAAGAATTCAGACAATGAAGTAACTGCCCAAAGTAAACAAGGGTGCAACTGCCAGAAAAAGAGGAGATCATTGCTGGAAAGACAGAAGTAACAGATGTCCACTACAGAATCCTATTGGTAGAGCATATGAATTTTATTTGAACTTTTTACATAATAAGTATTTAACTGCACATATAATTACCATGAATAATGAATAAACACCTTAACTTTCTTTTATTCTTTGATTCCAATAGATGAAAATAATCTTAAACCTAAAATTATCATATGACACTCTGAAAATGTAAGCCTTGGTCTAGAAGACTTTTGAATGTAAAGATAAGAATATGATTTTATGAATGCAATAGATTAAAAAGTTAAAAAATTCCCTTAAGATATCCTTTCTGATACTTTGCTTGATTTGTACTACGTAAGAAAAAGAGATATATATTTACCAAAAGTTAATAGTTTAAAAAAAGACCCTCAATAACAAAACCGGTTTCAGAGTCCATATTTCTTCATGAACTCTCAATTTATACACATTTTATGCTGTCAAAAACAATAGAGTCAGCTATGCTTAAGTTTATGACTCTGGCAAAGCCTGATAAGATTGAACATTTAACAAAACTTGTGACAGAATCGGGATGAAGCCCACCCATTCATCTTGCTGGCCCACAGTGAATAATTTAAATGTTTATTCATATAAACTAAACTGGTAGCAGGAACGAATCATTTTGATTCGTTTATTTACTTACACAGAAAGCTAAACCACCAGGAGGATGAAAGAGCTAAAAGTGATCAGATCAAAGTGTCACCAATCTCTCTTCCATTTTTGAATTTTCATCTAAGAGTGAAGGACATTTCTCAAATAGATCTGTAGTTCCTGCTTTCCTGCATAAATGTTCTTGAAGCACTATAGTATCCTAGGTGCTAGGTTTAAGTACTTAGATAACAAGGAAAGAAAACAAAAATGTGTATTTTCAAATGTGCTATGGTAAACATAGAGATCCAACCTTTGATTCCTAGTCTACCCTCCCTAAGCTGATTTAGTTTCTTTATTCAAGTCTGAGTGGGTCTCTTGAATATGTCTTTGTATTAATTTTTGGGGTCATTTTTTTTCCGGCATAGTGTATTTGTCAGCTTTATTGAGATATAATTTATAGGCAATAAAAAAATACCAGTTTTCTATGTCTTTAATCCATTTTGAGGAGAGGTGAGGGGAGGGAATGGACTGGGAGTTTGGGATTGGTAGATGCAAACTATTACATTGAAAATGGATAAGTAATGAAGTCCTACCGTATAGCACAGGGAACTATATCCAATCTCTTGGGATAGACCACAATGAAAGATAGTATGAGAAAAGGAATGTACATATATGTATGACTGGGTCACTATGCTATACAGCAGAAATTGACACAACACTATAAACTAACTATACTTTAATACAAAATACAATAAAATCAGTTTTAAGTGATCAGTTCTAATTCAATGAGCTTTGATGAATGTATATATTCGTATGAGCACTACCACAGTCAGGGCCTAGAACATTACCATCTCTCCAAAAGGCATTCTACTTTATGAATATACCACAAATTGTACGTGTATCACTTGATGGACATTTGGGTTGTCTCCAGTTTGGGACTATCCTAAAAGAAGTTGCTACAGGAGTTCCCGTCATGGCACAGCAGAAACAAATCCAACGAGGAACCATGAGGTTGCGGCTTCAATCCCTGGCCTCGCTCAGTGGGTTAAGGATCCGGCATTGCCGCAAGCTGTGGTAAAGGTCACAGATGCGACTCAGATCTGGCGTTGCTGTGGCTGTGGCGTAGGCCAACGGCTACAGCTCTGATTAGACCCCTAGCCTGGGAACCTACATATGCCGTGGGTGTGACCCTAAAAAAGACAGAAGACAAAAAAAAAAAAAAAAAAAAAGTTGTTACGAACATTCACATACAGGTATTTATGGACATCTAAAGGTCATTTCTCTAAGGTTAGCACCTATGAATGGAATGGCTGGCTCCCATGGTAAGTATACATTTAACTTTATGAGAAACTGCAAGACTGTTTTCCAAAGTAGCTGTGCTATTTTGCATTCCCACCAGCAATGTATGAGAATTCCAATTGTTCCACATTCCTATACTGGCAGCTTTACAGTTTTAACTCTTCCAGTTAAAACTTTGATTTACTTCAGTTTAAACCTAAATGTGGTTTGAGATAATTGTTGAATTTTTCCTTTTTTTTTTTCTTTTGTACATGGATATCCAGTTGTTCTAAGACCACTTGTTGATAAGACCATCATTTCTCAATGAAATTGTCTCCATACCCATCCTGAAAAGTCCACTTATGGGCTTATACTCTGTTTCACTGATCAATATTTCTGTCTTTAGATCCAATCCACCTGTCTGGAAGGCTGTGGCTTAATATTAGATCTTGAAATTAGGCAGTGTAGGTCTTAGGCTTTCTTCTACTTTTTCAAAATTAATTTGGCCAATCTGTGTCCTTTCCATGTATATAGAAATTTTGGAATCAACTTTTAGCATCTACAAAAAAGTCTGCTGGAATTGGATTGAAATCAATCTAAATCTGTTGATCAAGTTAGGAAGAATGGACATTTTAATAATATCATGGCTTCTAATCCATAATCATAGTGTCTCTATATTTGACTGGGTCTTTTTTACTTTCTCTCAGATATGTTTTGTAATTTTCAGGGTACATACCTTGCATATATTTCATTAAATTTATCCATAAGTCTTTCATATTTTTGAATGCCATTGTTGCTTTACTTTTGATTTTCAATTGTTTGCTGCTAACATAGAGACATAAAATCATTTTTGTTCATTAACCTTGTATCATGCCCCCTTGTTAAGTTTGGACTTTCATTGATCCTTAGGAATGTCTAGATGAATGATCATGCCATCTATAATAAAAGACTTTTTTCTCTTTCCAATCTGGAAGCATTTTATTTCTTTTCATTTCTTTATAGCACTGGCTAGGAATTCCAGTAAATTGAATAAAAGTGGCAAGAGTAAACATCCTTGCTTTGTTCCCTAACTTAGGGGAAAAGAATTTAGTATTTCACCATTACGTATAAACATAACTGTTTTTTTCTATAGTTGCCTTTAACTAGATTAACAATGTTCCCTCTTCTACACAGGCCTGAGAGTCTTTATCATAAGTGGATTTTGAATCTTGTTAAATGCAGCTTCTGCATCTTTAGAGATGATCATATGGGTTGCTTTTTTCATCTATTAATTTGGAGAATTCATTTTTGAACATTAAGCCAACTTTGCATTCCTGGGATAAACCCTAGCTTAGTCATTATTAATCATATGTTTAAAATATATTCCTGGACTTAATTTGCTAAGATTTTGTTAAAGCTTTTTTCATCTATGTGCATGCAGAATTCTGATTGCTGGCTTTTTCTTCTTATATCTTTGTTTTGCTATCAGGGTAATGCTAGCCTTATAAAATTGAGTGGAATGTTTTTTTCCTTTTGTTGTTTCGAGGAGTTTTTGTGCAATTCCTTTTTTATTTATTTTTAATATAAATTTTTTGCCATTATAGCTGGTTTACAGTGTTCTGTCAATTTTCTGCTGTACATCATGGTGACCCAGTTACACATACATGTACAGATTCTTTTTTCTCAAATTATCATGTACAATTCCTTTTTTAAATGTTAGATTCTGCCAGTAAATCCACTTGGGCCCAAAGTTTTCTTTGGGGGAAGATTTTAATTTCAAATCCAGTTTGTTTGTTTTTTTTTTTTTAAGAGCTATAAGATTGTTCAGGTGATTAGTTTCTTGAGTGAGCTTTTTTTTTCTTATTGTTATGTCCCCCAACACACTGTTTTTTTTTTTTTTTCCACTGTACAACATTGGGACCCGATTACACATACATGTATACATACTTTTTTCTCCCATTTTCATGCTCCATTGTAAGTATCTAGACATAGTTGCTTTTGGAATGGATTAACATTGAGTAAGCTTTTAAAGCTCTTATCTTTCAAGAATTTGCCCAGTTCACATAAGTTGTTCAATTTATTGATGTAAAGTTGTCCATGATATACTCTTACAATACTTCTTTTGAAGGATCCATAATGATGTCCTTTTCTCATTCCTGACATTGGCAATTTGTGTCTTTTTTTTTTTTTTTCTGGGCAATCCATGAGGTTTTTCTATTCTACTGATGTTTTCAAAGAAACAGATTTTTGTTTTCACTTTTTTTAATTCTATAATATTTTTCCTTTTTATATTTCACTGATGTTAGCTTCTATTTATTATTTTTTTTAATTTCTTAAAGTGAAGGTTTAGGTCATTAATTTAAGATCTTCATTCTTTCTTAATCTGAGCATTTAGTGCTTTAAATTTCCATAAACATTTATTTAGCTACATTCCAAAAATTTTGATATGCTATGATTTATTTTCAAGTTTAAAATATATTCTAATTTTCCTAGTGATTTTGACTAGAAGTGATGAGAAATTATAAGGTTTAAAATAGTTATGTCTATATATATAAATTGAGATGAATTGATAAAGAATGGGAAAATGAAAGACAAGCTTGATCTTCACAATTTTGTTAGGGCTAGCAAAACCGGATTGTATTTCACATGATTTTGGCAGCATGTATAGAGATTACTTTCAGTTTGAAGTTGCACATTTTGGAGAATATGCGTGGTCAAAGACCTTCAGAAAACATGCAAAAATTGTACCTTGGTACACTGAATAATGTATGTAAACTATCATTGCTAAGGATGAGAATATTTTCCTAGCTTGATGGCTTTGACAAATGGTAATATATAGACTTACCCCTTTGTGATATATGCTGTCACTGAACTGCTTAAACTAGCTCAAATCCCTTCTCAGCAATATTTCATCTGGTTGGATCTGAGTGCTGAACAAGCATTTCACTGTGTATGTATAACTTGTCCCTAACTTACCTTTACAGCATATTCCCCATTACGTCCCCATCCTCAATCCAAAAGTTCCACTGTGTTCTTTACCATTCCCTGGTTACGCAGGAACTTTTCCATGTTGTCTGCCTCCAAAATTATTTCCCTTTCACTCTACAGGCAAAATACTTTTTATTCTTTAAAAGTTTGCTCAAAAGTCACTTGATCTGAGAAGCATTTCTAAATAGATCTCCTTCAGGTCACCTTTTCATTCCAGGGAAATTTTGTCACTCCCAGTCCCCACCTATCCATATAGGGAGTGTCATTTGTTTGGTGCTATAGGTCACTTCTTCAGCACCATCATCTCCTAATTGTGAGGCCTAGCAAATAAAATTCAGTAGTAATAATAGTGGCCAGCATTGAGCCTTTTACAATTCACCAGACAGTATGCAGTCCATTCTCTGATTAATCTCCACAACAAGCCAATCAGTAGATCATGATTTTTCTTTTCACGAGAGAGCCTTGGAGAGACTGAACGATTATGCCATGGTTACAGCTGCTTTAGGCAGGACTGAGATTCTGACTTTCCGACCTGGACTCCGAATAAGTTAGCAAGTGCCTCTCCAAATGATTGCTTGGATAATGCTCTAGAGTGTGTCAAGGCAATAACAGTGTCTCCTGATGTTAAGAAAAGTGGAATATATTTCACAATGAGGGTTGAAGCTCTCTACTTCATAGCCACACAAATATACCCAAATGTAAAAGTTCTTTCTTTTTTTCTGGAGATTTACATGAAACATATCAAAGTTGACTATGGGTCTGTGCATTTAAATTTTTATAAACTGACAACTTATAGCACAGATCCGTCTAGAGAAAACTGAACACCAATTTTGACTCTGAGGAGATGCATATAATTACTTGAAATAAGTGTATACCTGACACTGAGAGAAGGTTTACCAAGTTTTTCTGGTTAGTAACTTGAGTGCAGTAATCCCAGCAAAGGAATGAAGGCACATTAAAGCATAAAATTAGGTTGGGTTAGTCCTCTTCACTGTCTCCATGAAGTGGATCTTCCAATGAAAGAGCACACATAACACCTATGTCAGAAAGCCCTCCCACCTTCTCTGTTAGTAAGAGAGAGATGCAGTCAGGCTTCGCTGGCAAATTAAATGTCCTAAGCTGAGCCTGAAGAGTCTCAGGAAGAATAAATTCAGTTGACAAGAAAGTTCAATAAATTGTCAAAATACAAATTTCTGATCATGCTTTAACTGCACGTCCAAGGCCAAGATGAACAAAGACCTCAGAGGTACAATGGACAATACTGACATGTCTTGGAATCAGTGAATAGCAGCAGGTCTTTATTTCTTCAAAGTGACACAAGATATTTGCGAAGAAAATAAAGTGGAAAAAAGATCTGAATCAACACAGACTTATGATTACCAAAGCAGGGGGGAGGGGCGTATATTAGGAGATTGGGATTAAAAGCATACACTGGTATACATAAAATAGATAATCAACAAGGACCTACTGTATAGCACAGGGAACTATAGCCAATATCTTGCAATAACCTATAATTGAAGAGAATGTTAAAAATATGTATATTTTATATATACATACACACACACACACATATTATATAACTGTGTCACTTTCCTGTGAACACCTGAAACTAACACAACATTGTAAATCAACTATATTTCAATAATTTTTTAAAAGATCAAAGACAAATGCTTAGACATACAGCTTTAATAGAAGAGAAAATGACTAGTTGAAGAAAATATCCTCAAAGAGAATTTGTTTTCCCCACTTCAGCCCAAGAGCACTTCCTTAGGCATCCTTCTCTCATCCCCCAACTGCATTATATCTACTGCTGCACATTCTATTTGTACTTTCCCTTCGTAGCACTTATCATGACTGTATTTATAGTGATGTATTATTTGTATGCTTGTTAATTACTGTTCTTCCATTAGGTTTCTCCGGTGCAGACATCATGTCTCTCTTACCATTTTATCTCCTTTTTCACATATGCATGAGGTGACAGGTGCTTTACAATTACCTGATGAGTGAATGAATGACTATTCCCATGCAAACTCTAGGTGGTGTAGAGAGGGAAAAAAATTGCATGATTAACTTTTAACGCTGACTTAGAAACAGGCACTAAAATTAAGGAAGAAAAGAAAATTTCTAAATCTGGAACCTGAGTTCACCTAGAACCATCAACAGTGAGTCTACTTCCAGTTTCTAATAAGAATTTTTATTTGGATCTGTGACAGTGACAGGGAAGAAGAAGCTCTAGTCAGAGCTTTTCAGCTTTGCTCAGCAAAGCTATGTTGACACCAAAAGATAAAAACCCTTAGAATATTTACTACATAGTTTGAATTATTTTAACATAGATTTCTCTTAATTTTTTTAAATTTCTGAATCCAGAATTGTATCTTTATTAAAAGATGAAGTAGAAAACTGAAGATATACCTAGGTAGGTATACAAATGAGTTAATTGTATATGTTGCTTAATAAGCTGAACATGTTAAACATGAATGTTGCAGCTAATAACACTCTGGGCATGCTATGAATTTATGGTGTCGTATACATTGCAATTATTGATTTACATAAGTATTGCAATTTCTCTACCAGTGTAACAGATTTTAGCTTGAAAGGACCATAAACTGAGAGGCTCACTACAGTTTTAAGTTGGCAGCTGGTGAGGAGATGAATTCCAAGCCAGAGAGGGAGTAGGCAGAAGGTTCCTGCTGTTTCCTAAGGAGAATGTCCCTGGGTGATGCATCTGCTATTGAAACATCAAAACACATTTCATTGTGGAATCCTCCATACATGCTTAATCCAGATTTCTTTGATTTTAGCTTTATTTGGAAAGATGAATAGATATATGCATTTCCTGTTTTTAAATTTTTATTTTATTTATTTTTAATTTTTTATTTATATTGGAGTAGTTGATTTACAATGTTGTGTTAGCTTCAGATGTACAGCAAAGTGATTCAGTTATGCATATACATATATCCATTCTTTTTCAGATTCTTTTCTTATATCAGTTATTACAGAATATTGAGTAGAGTTCCCTGTGCTAGATAGTAGGTCCCTGTGCTAGATAGTAGGTTATCTATTTTATACCTAGTTGTATGTATATTTTTGTTTTGTTTGACTTTTTGCCTTTTTTTTGTCTTTTCAGGGCCACACCTGTGGCATATGGAGGTTCCCAGGCTAGGGGTCTAATTGGAGCCATAGGCACCTGCTTACGCCAGAGCCACAGCAACGCGGGATCTGAGCGAGTTTGCAACCTACACCGCAGCTCATGGCAACGCCAGATCCTTAACCTACTGAGTGAGGCCAGGGATTGAACCCGCAACCTCTTGGTTCCTAGTTGGATTCACTAACCACTGAGCCACGACAGGAACTCTGAGTTGTGTGTGTATGTTAAGCTCAAACTCCTAATTTATCCCACTCCCCTACCTTTCCCCTTTGGTAACTATAGGTTTTTTTTCAAAGTCTGTGAGTCTGTTGCTGTTTTGTAGATAATTCATTTATATCATATTTTTTATTATGTCACATGTTTATTACATTTTAAAATATATTTCCTATCCTTGTCCTCTCTCTCTTGATACTTCAACCTAGAATTTTTTTTTTTACTTTTCTAAGAGCATATTTTTTAATTAAGAGGACTTTTCCCCAATACATTTTTTTTTCTACCGTACAGCATGGTGACCCAGTTACACATACATGTATACATTCTTTTTTCTCACATTATCATATGTTTAGATTCCACATATATGCTGATCTCATGATATTTGTTTTTCTCTCTCTGACTTCACTTAGTATGAAAATCTCTTGGTCCATCTATATTGCTGCCAATCACATTATTTCATTATTTTTTATGGCTGAGTAATATTCCACTGTATATATGTATCACATCTTCTTTATCCATTCCTCTGTCAGTGGACATCTGGATTGCTTCCATGTCTTGGCTATTGTCAATAGTGCTGCACTAAACATTGGGGTGTATTATCTCTTTGAATTATAGTCTTCTCTGGATATATGCCCAGGAATGGGACTGCTATATCCTATTGTAGTTCTATTTTTGGTTTTTTAAGAAACCTCCATACTGTTCTCCACAGTGGTTGCAGTAAGCTTACATTCCCACCAGCAGCGTAGGAAGGTTCCTTTTCCTCCACACCCTCTCTAGCATTTATTGTTTGTAGACTTTTTAATGACGGCCATTCTTTTTTTTTTTTTTTTTTTGCTATTTCTTGGGTCGCTCCCGCGGCACATGAGATTCCCAGACTAGGGGTCCAATCGGAGCTGTAGCCACCGGCCTACGCCAGAGCCGCAGCAACGCGGGATCCAAGCCGCGTCTGCAACCTACGCCACAGCTCAAGGCAAGGGCAGGGATCGAACCCGCAACCTCATGGTTCCTAGTCGGATTCGTTAACCACTGAGCCATGACGGGAACTCCAATGATGGCCATTCTGACTGGTGTGAGGTGATACTTCATTTGTAGTTTTTATTTGCATTTCTGTAATAATTAGTGACGTTGAGCATATTTTCATGTGCACACTTCCTATTTGTAAGAAGCAGTGCCAAACTCTTTTAATAAATATTGACTTCTCATGACAGGCAGAATAGTGGCTCCCCAAAGACATCCATGTTTTGATCTCTAAAACATGTAAATATGTTCCCTTACATGGCAAAATGAACTTTCCATGTGTGAATGAGTTAAGGATCTTGAAATGGAACAATTATCCTGAATTATTTTGGTGAATCTAATGTAATCTAAAGGGACCTTATTAGAAGGAGGAAGAACTGTCAGAGAATTACATGTGACAGTAGAAGCAGAGGTCAGGGAAGTGCTATTGTTGAAAGGAGCCACCAGTCAAGAAATGCAGGCAGTCTCTAGAAACTGGAAAAGGCAAAAAAGGGATTTTTCCCTTAGAGACTCCAGAAGAAACACAGCCCTGCCAGCACCTTGTTTTTAGACCTGTAAGACCCATTTTCAGGCTTCTGACCTACTGTTCTATAAAACAATTTGTATTGTTTTAAACCACTAAGTATGTGGTCATTTGTTTCAGCAACTATAGGCAATTAATGCAATTTATATTTATGTTATTGAACTCTATTATCTATAACAATAAGTCCTTTCTATAGGCTTATTTTCTTTACTATGCATTTTATTCTTAATCTTGCTTTGTGTAATTTATTTCATCCAGGTACTCGATTGATCTGGGAAGGCAAAATATAGTGGTCAATAGTTAAACTGCCAGCGGAGTATTTATTGAGCATTTACTATATTTATGTGTTACACTACCTAGTCAATGCTATGCTATACTGTATTCACTATATTTTTCCTGATAGGTGCTATCAGGGCAGAAAAAAAATATGTCAAATTCTCTTCTTCTCCAAAGCTTACACTCTTGGGAGAACTGATAAACTCATACATGAAGCTACTGAGTTCAAGACTGAAGTTAGGGTCCAATGCCTTTGTGAAATAGGACTACCATGGTACCAAATACAAGGAGCTGTAGAACACTTATCCTAAAATGTTAAGTGAGTACTCACCTGTTTCATAAAATCATTTTTATTCCATAAATTTCCTGAATAGGCTTGCCTTTCTTTTTATATATTTCCTCTCAACATTAAAAAAAAAAAAAAAAAACTTATACTAGAAATTCTTCATCCTAGAGATTATGTAAACATTTTCATTTGGTCCCTTAAAAGGTTGAATAATTTCTTAAAGACAATTCTTAATTCTACAAAGATTTTTTAAAGATTTCATCTCATGTATTAAATAACAAACACAAAATGAAGCCATTGTATCAGAAGGCAATTATTTTGACCAAAACTGAAGTAAGATATTTGGAATATGTATTAACCAGGGTTCACCTGAGAAACAAAACTAGTAGGTGTGTGCATATATGGAAATAAATTTATTATAAGACATTGATTCATATGATTGTAGAGGCTGGTATGTCCATGATCTGCTATGTGGGCTGCAAGTCTAGAGACCCAGGAAAGCTGACAGTACCAATCCAATCTGAAGGTCAACTCTGACCCTCCTGTATCCTTCCTATTTGGATCATTTAGGTGACATTAGATTCATTAGATAACACAGGATAATCTTCCCATTTCAAGTTCATTAACTTAATCGCATAGGAATAGTCTCCTTGGCCATGTAAGGTCACCCAGTCACCTCCCAATGGTGCCGATGACATCAGAGGGAAGTCTTCTGGAGAATGTCCTCTCTTTGATCTATTCAGACCTTCAGCTGATTGGATGAGGGTACCCACTTGATGGAGGACAATCTGCTTTACCAGAAGTTCACCAATTTAAATGTTAATCTCATTAACATTCAAACATCCTCTAAGTTGACACATAAAATTAACCATCACAAGCTCACCCATGCAAATCTCCCTACTTCATCTCCTCATAAAGGGAATAATAAAGTTATACTTCTGCCTAATATGAATCAACTATCCTGTGTACAATTGAAACCATACTAACCTTTCCCCTAAAAGAGGATACAAAGTATTTGTTGATATTTACTGTTCTTGATATCCTATAATTTAAATACTATGATGTAAAGTTAACAATCCTTAAAAATGATATAAAGTGAATATACTTTGTATTACATGATAAATGGGTAAGAGAGAAAAGAAAACAATTACACACAAACACAAAGACAAACATATTCATAACAAAATAAGGAGGAAACACTCATGACAATTAGAGTCTTCATTTCTGTAACTAGTCACATGGTCATAACTATCTTCTTCCATTACCCAGTCCATATAACCTGTGCCTTCAGCAAGAACCTCAGCTGGTTGTGGTTCTTTACCTGCTGGAGTGAGCCAAGTCTTTATTCCTGAAGGTTTTCATTAGCACTCCTGCCTGAATTGCTTGTTAGTTTTCCATTGTCTGTCCATCATGGGCCATGGTAATCCAAGATGCCCTAAGGGATATCCTGTATTGTAGATGTGTTCTTCCTTACTTCCACTGTTTGAGTTTTAGTCCAATTTCACATTGGTATTCAGGATCAATCACCCCAACCAGTAACATAACTGCCTTCTTTGCCTGTTGATTCAGAGCCATGAGTCATCCACGATAGCCAGATGGCAGTCTTAACATTCAGTTCAGTGAAACCATTGTTGTGTCTTCTGGTGGAACCATTTTTCCCTTTAGAACTAAGACCTCTAGACCAGCAGAGTATAAGGTTGCAGGTACAGGAAGGAAAAATTCTGCTATTGGGTCACTAAGGATGATTATAAGTGGTGCCACTCTCATTACCACCCCCTTGATTCCTGGGCCTGTGAATCCTGGCTGTGAAAGAAATAGAACCACATGTTTGACACTGATATAAAGCATATACAGCCTTCTGAAGATACCCTGCAAAGTATTGCCACCCAGCTGGCACTGTAGCTAAGTTTTCAAACGGGCATTCCACCATTCTATCAAACCAGATACTTCAAGATGGTGAGAAAGCATGCTAAAATCAGTGAATTCCATGAGCATGGGCTCATTGCCCCACTTCTTTTGCTGTGAAGTGAATTCCCTGTTCAGAAACAATGCTGTGTGGAATACCATGACACAATGGTAGATAAAGAATCAAACCACAGATGGTAGTTTTGGCAAAAGTATTGTATGCTGGGAAGACAAATCTCTATCCAGAGTAACTGTTTATTCCAGAAAGAACAAAATACTGCCACTTCTTCCATGATGGAAGCAATCCAGTGTAATCAGTCTGTCACCAGGTAGCTGGCTGATCACCCCAGGGAATGGTGCCATACTGGGGCTCAGTGTTGGTCTCTGTTGCTGGCAGATTCAGTATTCAGCAGTGGCTGTATCCAGGCTGGCCTTGGCAAGTGGAAGTCCATGTTAGGTGATTGCATGTATCCCCTCATCCATGCCATGATAGACTCTTTGCTTACATGCCCACTAAGTGATGATAAGGGTGACTGGAAAAAGAGGCTGACTGGTATCCACAGAATTAGTCATCCTATCGACTTGATTATTCAAATGCTCACCCTTTAGTGAATATTCCCCTGGAACACCAATAGTTTCAGGTTTTTTACCCAATTAGAGAAGTCTAGCCACATATATTTTCCCCAGGCTTCCTTGTTACCAGCTTTCGAATCATGTTCCTTCCTAGTCCCTAATCATCTAGCCAAACCACTGGACACAGCCCATGTATTTATATCATTGCACATCTGGCCACTTCATTTTCCAAGCAAAAAACAACCAGAGCTGTTGCTTGGAGTTTTGCCCACTGGGAGGAATCCCCTTCACCACTGTTTTGCAGTGATGTCCTAGAAAGTGAAGTAGTGTTGCAGCTGTCCACTTTCAGATGCTACCTGCATATCACACAGAACCATGTGTGAGGTTGGAGGACAGGCCCAAGTCTTCTCTTCCTCTGTCAACTGATTGTAGGGAACTCCCCATGAGGCCACAGGGGCAAACTGGGAGAAAGAAGGTTGAATGGCAGGTGTGGGGCCATAGGGAGGCCAACACAGGCCTTTGGGCCACCTCATATAACTTACTTGAAACTCAAGGACCTGCTCGGGCCTGATGTTGTAGTTACCATTCCCATTTGATGACAGAGTGCTGCTGTGCAAGCCCAGCCTTATGGCTTGTTCTATTAGATAATACCCAGGTCATTTCAGACAGCTCAAGTTGCGTGGTCACTTGGTGGCCCATGGTTAAACATAGAGGAGAGTAGTGATTTGCAGAGAATGGTAGGGCTTTGCTTCAAAATCCTGATGGCTTGCACTATAGTTCACATCTAGGGGCCTGCCACAGGCTCCAAACAGCATCCCTATCTGCCACTAACACTCAGGCACCATTGGCTGTGTTGCATCACAAGGCCGAAGTAACATGGCAACTTGTACCATAGCCTAGACCTATTGCAAGCCTTCTTCTGAAAGCCTTCTCCACTCAAAATGAGCAGCTTTTCATATCACTCAGTAAATGGGCCAAAGTAACCCACCCAAATGGAGAATATGTTGCCTCCAAAATCAAAGAAGCCCATTAGGCATTGTGCCTCTTCTTTGGTTGGAGGACAGCCAGAGGCAATCATTTATCCTTCACCTTAGAAGAGATAGGATACTTCACACCACAGAACCCCTAGAAACTTCACTCAAGAAATTCAGGTAAAATGACCCTGAATTTTTTTTGGCTTTAGTGAGGTATAATTGACAAATAAAACTTTAAGATATTTTAAATGTCCAATGTGGTTGTATAACTTATATGTGGAATTTAGAAGCCCCTAAATTCTTGTCAGATTTATTTCTCACTCTCTGACACACACATGTCTTACTAATAAGTCTAGAATAGTTGCTACTTCTTGCTCCCTAGATTTAACCAATATAATGTCATCAAATGTAATGGACTAGTGTGATTATCTCGTGGAAGGTAAAGGGGATCAAAATGCCTATGAACGAAATTATGACATGGCTGGAAAATTTATATACACTTGAGGTAGGACAGTGAAGGGGAAAGCAAGCTACCTCTAGTGGTCTTTACTAATGGGTATTGAGGGAAAAAATATTTGCCAGATTCATAGATGCATACTGGGTTCCATAGGACATGTTAATTTGCTCAAGCAAAGAAACTGCATTTCATACAATAGCTGCAATTACTCCCATTGCATTTAGGTCTCCCAGTTTAGTGGCCAGAGTCCCTATTGTAATAAGGTGTGACCTCCAGGCAAGAATGACCACAAAGCTCTGTAAGGATACTTGTCCTCCCCTCACAGATTTCTTTCTTTCTCTCTCTCTCTCTCTCTTTCTTTCTTTCTTTCCTTTTATGGCTACACCCAAAGATTATGGAAGTTCCAGGCCAGGGATTAAATCCGAGATGCAGCTGCAGCAACATTGCATCTTTCAATCCACTGAGTAGGGCCAGGGATCAAACCCGTGCCTCCACAGCAACCCCAACTGATGCAGTCAGATTCTTAACCAACTGCACCACAGCAGGAATTCCACAAATTTATTTTTCACAGTTGTGGTAAAAGTGTGTCATCTGGATCCAAATTCCCTAAGTCATTGAATCCTTTCCTCTACAAGAAGCTAAGGCAGGTCAGCATTTTCACCTTGCTCACTATGAACCACCTCTTGGTCCGTGTTTCAAACAACCAACCAAACAGAACTCTTTCTAACTTCCAGAGCTGCAACACTAAATTCAGAATCTCTTCTTAGTGAGCCCAAGTCAGCACATTCAAGGGGGAGCAGCATGTGCTAAATTTGGGAGTGACTAGTGTTTTGGTGTAATCACAGCAGTAAATGCTGTGAGCAAGAATGAGGCAAAAGGTGGGGTTACAAGGCAGACTGGATTCAAATGTAAAAACTAAGAATTCTTGGTATGAGACTTGTGAAGCTAATAGGATAGCTCTGCTAAAAATATCCACCCAGTTTCAAACAGTCCTTAAGGTGACTTTGGTCAAATTTTCAGCCTTTAATCAGGACTTGTGAAATTGAATTAATACATCCATTTCATTTAAATGGTTTTTCATTAAGTCTTCCCTCACACTGGCTTGGTTCTTCCCTTTCCAATCTTTGTATTATCTCTCCTGATTCCTTTTTTCTTACTTTTTTTTTGAAACAGCTATTTCCTAAAGAATTAAACATTTCTGTCTTTCTGATGCCTCACAGTTTTAGATAATGCTTGTGAAATGCATTTTCATGAGGTGCTTTTCAGGGGAGGTGGTGGTTAAAAATCATTTGACTCAAAGCTCTTTCCCATTGTGTGCACTTCAGTCCTCAGCCTATAAATCCATTTTGTAATTACTCCAATAGTCTCATCTTAGAAACTTTGCCTGACATACCATTCCATATGTTTATGATTCTCTGAATGAAAAAGTGTTCCCTGACAACCATTCAGATTTTTCCCTTTAATTTCCATTTATGCCTTATTGTCTTATAATGTTCAACTGAAAATATATGTTGCAATATTGTGTGACATTATCAGTATTACTTAAGATTTTATATACCCATATATCAGCCAAACATCAGATAAATCTCACCCAGCTTCTTTCTGTACATCTTCCTTCCTGGAAGAGCACAGGTAATAGATTCAATTTCTCCTTCATGACAAGTTGACTTTAAGCATTTCTTATAAACTGAAGACAAGAATCAATTTGCATTTTGGTTTGAATTATTTTGAAAATAGGAACTGGAAATGGAATTTGGCTTAATGTTTGTGCAATTAGAGTGATGGTGCTAACTGCAGTGCTTTTTAGAAGAAACTTATATCAGGGTTGATTTTAAGAATAGTGAAAAGCCAAGACACAAGACTAATTTGAAGGTCTGGCTAATAAATAACATTGTTAGAGAAAAAGGGGGTATTCTGATGATTTGTAATCCTGCAATAATGGCTTCTAAATAGTTAAGATTAGTTTGAGAGATGAGTGCCTTTCCACCCTCTATGCCATATGCCAGCAGGGGACAAAAATCAATCTTTCGAGGGCTCTGATTACTTCTGCTCCAAGTTTCTTGTCAGCAGATTCAAAATGTGCAGGGCAATGAATCTTCCACAAGGTAGAGGTGCTGCCCATCAGCTGGAAATCTTTTTTTCCCAACTTCTGGTAGAATATCTGCTTGTGATAAATTAGAAGGAGAGAGAAAAATAGAAGACTATTTGGTGCAACAATTTTAATCCTGTGTTATCAGTACAGAGAGAAAGTGACACCAGTTCCTGCTGCTTTGAAATGAAAAATGTACCCTTGGAGGGAAGAAGCTTGAAAGTTAAGGAACAAACAAAATCATGGCCTTTGTCATCCTCAAATACCATGCTCCTTAGCATATGATCAAGGAGAACCACATTAAGGGTTGGTACCTGAATTAATAGACACAAATTCTGAAGCAAGAAGCCTAGGCTTGGATCCACATTAGAAACTCTAAGGAAAAAGAAGCCGAAGTTTGACTATCATAAAAGACACAAGAGTATGAGTGATGAGAAGAACAAGGACAATGTGATTGGCAGGACAGTGGTTCCCCAAAGTGTTCACATCCTAATCCCCCAAAACTGGGAATACATTACATGGCAAAATAGTTCACAGGTGTGGTTAAGTTACTGTCACACCTTGAGCAGAAGAGAGTAGCCTGGATTATGCAGGTGAGCCCAGTGTAGTCCCATTCTAAAAGTCCTTAAAGTGGAAAAGGGGAACAGAAGAGATCAGAGGGTTGCAATGTAAGAAGAATTAGCCTTCCCTTCACAAGCTTTGAGGATGGAGGAAAGGGGCCACAAGCCCAGAAATGTGGATGGCCCCTCGAGACTGAAATAGGCAGGAAAGGGATCCTACCAAAAGCCTACAGAAAGAACAACCCTGCTGACCCCTTGATTTTAGACTGGCGAGACTCACATGAGACTTCGACGGACGAAACTGTAAGATAATGTTTGTTGTTTAAAGCCCTTGAATTTGTGGTACTTTGCTAGAGCAGCAATAAAAAATTGATAGAGACAAGATGTGAAAGGGTAAAATAAATAAGAAATAGGTTTTAAAATTATGTGTTACAGATTCCCTATGTATTCTTATTATTGCTCACAGAAAGATATTTTGGTACAAACTTTCTGTTTGTTTCTGGTTGTCTTATAATAGTTCTTCAATACATTAAAATCATGAATGCCCTTTGACCTAGAAAGTGCATTTCTGGGAGTTTAATAAAAGAATTAAAGGTGTGTACAATGATTAATCATAAGAATATTTGTAATAGCCTAAAATTGAAAATAAACTAAATGATCAACAGTGGTGATCATTTGAATACATTTTGACATAACTTCTAACAACATACTATGCAGTCATTAAAAAGTAGTTAAATGAGAATTTTTTGAAACTGGGAAAACATTAACATGTTGAGTTGAAATCAGGGACAAAATATTATATATAGTGTGATAATGCTGGTGTATATTGCATATGCTAGTGTATGATATTGATGTGATATACCTAAAATGGCAACCAATACTTATTTTCATATATATCACCAAATATATTCATGAATAGTGAGTGTGAATGTAGAGAATGTGTTTTTATCCTATTCCTGGATTAAGAGAATCACAATGTATATTTTTAGATATAAATTTTTTCTGCTATAAAAAAGTTGGTTATCACTTCTAACCAACTGGTAGTAGAAACAGAAAATGTACAATTGTCTATATATTTAAACTCTCCTCTATACATATTGTAAAATCCAACTCACTCTGAAAATGGAAAGTATCCTGTCTCTATTTAAACCAAAACTACCCAAAGCTGTAGTGAATAGTGTGATTTTCTTCTGGACCCTGGTCACATGAACATCAGTCATCAAGCAATACCCTACACACCTGTTGAGTGAGCTCCCTTCGTGGCTCAGTGGTAACAAGCCACTGACTAGTATCCATGAGGACACAGGCTTAATCCCTGACCTTGCTCAGTGGGTTAAGGATCTGGTCTTCCTGAGGCTGAGGCTGTGGCCGGCAGCTGCAGTTCCGATTCGACTGACCTGTAGCCTGGGAACTTCCATGTGCTGTGGGTGAGGCCATAAAAGGTTTGATCCCTGGCCTGGTAACTTCAGCATGCTGGGGTATGACGACACAAGAAAACAAAAAAAAAAACTAAAAAGCCTATGGATGGATGGGCCTGTAAAATGGTACAATCATTCCAAAAAAAAACTTTGGCAAAACATATCAAAAATCCTGTTCAAATTATGCCCTTTGAACCAGTAATGTCATTTCTAGGAGTCTAAAGAAATAATAGGCAAAGATTATTACAAATAAGAATATTCATTGAAGGTTTATTTATGTAGAAGAAAGCTAGGAACAACCTTAATGCTCAATAAGAGGGGAATTGGGCAGTAATTTAAAATAATGTCTTCAAAGAACATTTAATTACATGGGAAAATGTATTCAATATGTTCCCAAATGAATAAAAGCAAGCTGCAAAATTTGAAGACACAATATGATTCCAATTTAGAAAATAAAAAGGAAAAATATGCCAAATGTTAAGAGCAGTTATCTCCGGGTAGTAGAACTGTGTTTTAGATGTTTAACCATAAGTGTATTCGTGTATATGATGGGGTTCCATTTGTTCTACCATGGGCATATATTACTATGCAAATTAAGGAGACAGTGTTTGCCATTCAGAGTATCCATACAGTTGGAAACAGCTATCCACTAGAGTTAAATTGGAATCAGAGTATTTCTGTCCTGCTGGCCCATTTGCCTTGCCTGTTCCTGAAATTTGGGTCTCTTTAACGACTCGAGAATCTCTCACAGAGTCTGTGGAAATAGTCTTTATAGGAACACTGGTGAAGAACCACAGCCTTGTCATAGGAAGTGCATCCGTTCCTTCCAGAATCCGCCCCTTGGCGGGGGCATCCAGCACAACCCTAGTAGCATAAGCATTAGAGCTCACAGTGCAGACACTTCGCAGCAATGCACAGGGTTTGCCCTGGGCCTTGTACGTACTCCCAGGAACAGTTCCACCAAGAAAAGTAACGTTGCTACAAGCATTCCACCAAGTAAACAGATGCTGTTTGTATTGTTGATCATGATCAGCTCCTTACCAGAGAAGTCACAAGTTAAGATGTTATTTGCCCTAAGTTCTGGCTCTCTCCTGTGGCCTGTATGTGCCACCCTCTGACTTTGCTGGAGTGGGTATTAGGATGCAAATTGGCGTTTTAAGTGTCAGCCCTTTTTTTTTTTTTTTTTTTTTTTTTTTTTTTAAGGGTCGCACCTATGGCATATAGAAATTCCCAGGCTGGGGTTCAAATTGGAGCTACAGCTGCCACCTATACCACAGCTCTTGG
This sequence comes from Sus scrofa, assembly GCF_054392235.1. Taxonomy (NCBI): domain Eukaryota; kingdom Metazoa; phylum Chordata; class Mammalia; order Artiodactyla; family Suidae; genus Sus; species Sus scrofa. The sequence continues at coordinate 143,182,662 of NC_139383.1, forward strand.
CAATGCCGGATCCCCTACCCACTGAGAGAGGCCAGGTATCGAACCTGTATCCTCGTGGATACTAGTTGGGTTTGTACCCACTGAGCCACAATGGGAACTCCCATGTCAGCCCTTTTGAAAGGAAGGTAAAATAAAGAGCCTTAATAAAGTATTTCATCCTCAATGGCACACCTCAAGGGCAGGACCAGCCTCATTCCAGCATCCAGCACAAAACCTTGCACATAGTCAATACTCAGTATTTTTATTTAAATGAATGACAAACCATACTTTTTAAATAAGTTCACAGTGGTCTTTTTTGGGGCGAGGGTGCATATGGAAGTTCCCAGGTCAGGAATCAAACCTGCACCACAGCAGTGACACAAGCCGCTATGGTGACAATACCAGATCCTTAACTTGCTGCACCACAATGGAACTTCCTTTTTGTTGCTGTTGTTGCACAGTGGCCACTCTATGCTTATGTGTGTGTGTAGCGCTATGATGTCCCTTTTATTCTAATGGTCATGCAAGATGGGGAAAAAGTAATAATGACTTCCTCTTTTGAGGGTTTACTGGGCCTCAGATAAAAGGGAAGAAATAATTCCATCTCATTCTAAGGAAACTACAGAGTCTTTCAGTTCAAGAGATCAAAGCTGCATTAACTCTTCCAGTTACTGCCACTTGCCTTTTACTATCATTTAGTGCTCTGGAAAAGGTAATCTACTAAATAGTACCCAAGTGACCTGGCAATTTATTAAGTGAGCAATTTATTCTTTTCTCACTACTAAGATCAAACTATTCACCATTCAAATTCTTCACATTCCTCAGAGATAACAAGGTGGGAAAATATCCTTGTCTTGCAGATAGAGAAACTAAAGTTTAGTCTTGAATCTGCTGAGAAGGGGGAATAAAAATAAAGGATTTCCATGGCTTACCCTAATTTTGTAGTACATATTGCCACTTTCTTAAATTTAGAATTGAGTTATTTAAGCTTTTCAGAGTTCTAGGAAGAGACTGTAGCCTTCTTATTTATTTTATTTTTTTATTTTTTTAACAAATCTGTATGAAGGAAGAGCTTCTTTAGGGGATCCAATAACAGTACTAGTCTGTGGCACTCTGAGAAACAGAATGGGGTAGAGATGGGTAGGAAAATGGATTCAGTCTGTCATTAAAGTGATAAACAAGAAATAGTATGTTATTAAATCTCACGAGGCAAGAGGGAGTTGAAAAGATTTAAAGATACTGATTCTTTGCCAGCAGTGATGAAAAATAAATATTTGAACTGAAATCTTGCTGATACTAAAACCAATCAGTTCTTAGAGTTTATCCACGCCCCAGGTTGTTGTTCACATTAGGAGTGATTCTGGCCCCACCCTTCCCCCTCCTCTGGTCAAACTGAGGTCACATGGCCTCCTAGAGCAGCACCCTCTCACTGCCAACTTGGAAGAAGTAGTTGGTGTCCTCAGAGCCATAACCCAATAACCAGCTCCTGGACTCTGCCACCCTCCTGTCACCATCTCCTGAAGCTCTCCTGCTTCATGAAAACAGCAGTGGCAAGGACCACAGTATAAATTCAAGCTTCAGAACATACATTATCTCATTGATTTTGATGAAAAATCCTACAAGGTAGGTATTCTCTTCACTATAGTAACATGAAAAATAAAAACAAAACAAACAAAAAAAAAAAGCATAAGGCACAAAGAATTAAATCACATGCTGGAATCCACTGTGGGGAAATGACAAAATCTGGTTTTAAACCCAGGTCTGTGAAATTCCAAAACACATCTCTTTCTACATGAGATGGTGCCTCTGCATTTTGCTACACTGTGTGGATTCTTCTAGTGAAAAGTTGAAGCAACACTCTAGGACTTAAATTCCATTTTCCTGTATTCTTCAAAAAACTAAGAATATGTATTGTAGCAATTTCATGGACTATTGCTGCCTGGACACAGACCAGAGTCCTCCAAAACTAAGCAAATCTATATATTCATGACAATATTTCCAAATGGCGACTTAGGCTCACAACATGGGCAGCCAAACTGATATTTATTGAATGTCAAAATTAGAAAATACGTTATTATTTTATCTCTGTAAGTTAGGGAACTGTGACCCTAGCCCATAGAATTCTTAGCACACAATCTGCACTCAGTGAATACTGTGTTGAATGTACAATTTTTTAAAGAAAGTACATAAAATACAAAAGCATTATGAAGATGTCTATAGTTTTTGATCATACTCTTTAAATAACTTGGTTGCTGGTATGTATCAAAAAACTTGACCCCAAAATTGTCATTAATGTGCCAAAATTGTTAACTGGAATTGGGTACACCAGGATGACTTGTAACCTGTATGAGTCACTTCTCATTATCAGTAGAATAAAGCATATTAATTGTAAACCCAGGATAATTATTTCTATTAGCTGGGACATGCCCAGAGTTCCATGAAACACCCAGATACCTATGCAAAGTATACCTTCAGAGGAATGTAAGTGAAAATATTAATAGTAGTTATCATCCCTGGGTATTAATATTGCCAGTCATAAATTTTTTAACATTGAGATCCTGCTGTGTAGCACTACTAACCATGTCTAGTCACTTGTGATGGAGCCTGATAATGTGAGAAAAAAAATGTATACATGTATGTGTAACTGGGTCACCATGTTGTGCAATAGAAAATTGGCAGAACACTGTAAACCAGCTATAATGGAAAAAAAATAAAAATCATTATATTAAAAAAATTTATTGAAATACAGTTGATTTACAGTGTTAGTTTCTGCTATACAGCAACATGATTCAGTTTTATGTATATATATATTTTTTCTTTTTCATATTTCTTTCCATTATGTTTTATCATAGGATATTAAATATAGTTCCCTGAAGTATACAGTAGGACCTTGTTGTTTATCCATTCTATATATTATAGTTTATTTCTGCTGATCCTAAACTCCTCTAATTTATTCCTTCCCCTTTGGTAACCATAAGTTTGTTTTCTAAGTCAGTGAATCTATTTCTGTCATATTTAAGTCTATTTGTGTCATAGTTTAGATTCCACATGTAAGTGATATCATACGGTATTTGTCTTTCTCTTTCTGACTTACTTCATTTAGTATGGTCATTTCTAGGCCCATCAGTGTTGCTGCAAATGGCATTATTTCATTCTTTTTATGGCTGAGTAATATTCCATGATATATATATCCCATGTCTTCTTTATCCATTCATCTAGCTATGGACATTGAGGTTTTTTCCCATATCTTGGTTCTTTCGAGTAGTGCTTCTATGAACATAGGGATACATGTACCTTTTTGAATTATAGTTTTGTCTGGTTACATCCCCAAGAGTGGGATTGCTGGATCATACGGCAACTCTATTTTTGACTTTTTGAGGAACCTCTATACTGTTTTGCATAGTGGCTGCACCAATTTACATGTCCACCAAAAGTGTAGGAGGGTTCCCTTTTCTCCACACCTCCTCCAGCATTTGTTATTTATAGATTTTTTTTTAATGATGGCCGTCCTGACCAGTGTGAGGTGATACCTCATTGTAGTTTTGATTTGTATTTCTCTAATAATTAGCAATGATGATCATCTTTTCATGTACCTATTGGCCATCTGTATGTCTGCCGGTCATAATTATTGACTTTCATCTGCTTTTTCTTTCTACATTTTAACAACAAACCTATGACTTTTAAAATAAAAATTTATATACATAGCCTCCTAGGCAAAATATGTTTACAAACATATGGAAATACTTCTAATTAATAACAGCTAAAACTTACTGCACATTTTCTATGTTCCAGACACCATTCTATGTGTTTCATATGTAGTAACTTATTTAACATTCAGAGTAACTCGGTGAGGAGGACAGCATTATCCACATTTTGCAAATGAGAAAACTGAGGCGTAGAGTGGTAGAATAACTTGCACAACACACTCAGTAAGTCAAGAAGCTAGCAATGGAAAAGTCAGTCTCACCCCAGAGTTTGAAAGCTTCACTACTGCACCATTTTACCACACAAAGAACAGATTTACAGTACATAGCAATTAATATAATACTCAGAGTATGATTAAAACTATGAAAAAATTATCAAAAAGGAAATGAATGGGGGAAAAAACCCAAAATAATGGAAATGGAAAGAGACATTAAAATATTGCTGTGACTGTTTTTCTATGATATAATCAGGAATGGGTTTTTTTTTTAATTTCTATTTTTCTACATTTTCCAATGTTTAATAACAATATATCTTTTAGCGGGTTTTTTTTTTCCTTTAAAAAAAGTGATGGAATCAATAGTTAAGAATTGTAATATGACAGGGCCCTAGATTACACTCTCAAGAAAACGTACAAACATTAGAGATAAATCATAGGAAGAACCTCAGATTTAAATTCCGGGAAGTCCAGCATGCCCTTTAGAAAGTAAGCAGAAAGAGTATGCAGTCCCAAACTAGACTATAAACCTCTTGAAGCTGGGATCTTACTAACTTTTATTGGTCTGTATCTTAATGCTTAATACAATGTTATAAACCATATGGCCATCCTCTTGTAAACATTGAATTGGTTTGTAGTTTAGCATGTGTTTTTCCTGGGGAGTTAGACAAAGGAAGTAGGTGAGGAAAGGGGAGAGGTAACCTAGCAAGCTCACATGGGTGTCCAGAGAAAAAACAAGCTATTCTAGGCCTCTGAGTTAACAATTTTAAACATGTGCCATTGGCCAGGTGCCACCTTCACTGATCACTTCCTTCCCAATCGGCTTCGCCAGCCTCCCTTGTTCTGCCAAATCTCTCGGGATGAAATTTTGAAGTTCTATCCTTGGTTCTCTCATCTCTAAGGGCCATCTCTCAGATGATCCCATTCAGTTTCAAATACCATCTATGTGCTAATAAAATTCAAAGGACAGCACATGTCAAGACTTCTCCTCGAGCTCGGAAGTCCTAGATCCAGCTGCCTCTTGCCTTCTCACCTGGCTCTACAATAGGCATCTCAAATATAACACAGGCCAAACAAAATTATTTTTCCCCCCAAGCATATACTCTTTACTCTCCCAGGCTTTTTCCATCTCAGTAAAAGGCATAGCCATATACCCCATGGTTTAGGCTCCAAACCTGAAACTCAATCTTGGATCCTTTCTTTTTTTCTTTTTTTGGTTTTTAGGGCTGCACCTGTGGTTTATGGAAGTTCCCTACACCACAGCTCACGACCACACCTGATCCTTAACCCACTGAGGGAGGCCAGGGATTGAACCATGTCCTCAGGGATACTAGTCGGGTTCGTTACCACTGAGTCACAACAGGAACTCCTTGAATTCTTTCTTACCATCACCAAGCATATACCCAGTACATCAGTAAGTCCTTTTGTCCTATTTCCTAAATGATATCTCAAATTTCTCTAGTTCCCAACATGTCCAGGATTACAGTTGGTCCGAGCTCCCTCACCTGGATTGCTGTAATAGTATGTTATTTTCTGTCTCTGCCTCCACTCTTAACTCCTTATGGCTCAGCCTCCAAGAAGCAGAGAGTGAGCTATTCAAGGCATAAGTCATATCATGTTACTCAGCTCCCCCATAGCCCATCACTACCTGTTTTCCTCTGTTAAATCCTTCCTTTGCCTTCCCATTATACTTAAATAAAATCCAAACATCTCCACTGTGGCCACAAGACTATTCATGATCTTTTTGATCTGGTCCTTGCCTGCCTCTCTGATGTCATTTCCTCCCAGTCTTTCCCTTGACTAGTGCTAGAGTGCCACATTGATATTCTTTATAGACCCTGGAATCTAGCTTGTGCCCATCTCAGTGTCCTTTCATTTGCTCTTTCCCTCGCCTAGAAAGCTTTCCATCAAATCCTTATAAGGCTGCTTTCTTATTGTCATTAGGTATTAACTTAGATGTCACCTCCTCAGAGAAGGAATTAAAGCTGTTCATACACACACACATGTACACACACACTATCCTAAAGATAGGACTTATTTTATCTTCTTCATAGTATGTGTCAGGATTTGAAATTATCTTCATTTGTCTACATTTCCTGTCTTTCTCCCATACTAGAATAGAAGTTTTTGAGGTCAGGAATGTTTTCTTTAGGCATTGCTGTTTCCTCAGGTCCTAGAATAACACCCAGTGTCTAGATGTCACAAAATAACAATTTTGACTGGTCACAGAAAAAATAAATGTGTCTACTTCCAAAGAAAATAAATGGTCTATTTTCAATAGAGTCGTAAGGTTAAAAACTATGCTGATAGCAGACGGCTAACCAAGAGAAATCTGGGATGGAGATGGTTAGAGGAAAAAGGATGAGTGATTATGATCATTGCAGATAATTAGTCTTGTTTGAATATGGTTGTAAACAGGGAAGATGCTTCAGAGTATAAAGTGAACAAAATAAAACAACATGCCAAGCTATTGAACTTACATTCTCACAGGAGACTGGTGACTAAAGAAGTATATGAGCTGGAACATGGAGCATTTGAAGGGTTCTATAGGTTAAAAAAGATCATTAGGAAAAGAATTATTCCAGGGATAATTAGTAAAAGATTATAGCATCACAAATACCAGTTATCTTTGGAATATAGTCATCTGAAAGAAATCGTAATTTTGAGACATATTAAAAGGGGCGTTACTTAACTTGAAGTCATTGTCCAGTTTACTGTTAATATGTCTTAAGAAATCTCCAACACTCTCCCTTCCTAAAATACAAGCAATGTGGAAGTCCCATGGGAATCCCTGAAAAGGAGAAAGTTAACTTGACTTTAGTATTTGAGCTGCCAAGTAGTGATCAATTAACTTATTAATAATCAGATAATTGAGCAGGGGGTTCCTGAATAAAATGAAAAGTAGGAATAACCAGCAGGACAATTTTAAGAACCATCTCTCAGCTTTATAAACTAATCCTCCTCTAATGGCCCTTTTTAATGTAATTTATAGTTTCATCATTACCCTTTTTGTATTAGTAATTATTTCTAAAATACCAAAGAACCATCTTTTTTTCAAGGTCCTTCCCTCAGTCTGATTTACAACCCAGCTCAAGTTGGACTCTGTCTTTCTGAGGTTTGACATTTCAAAATATTTATTGCTCTTTTACATTAATGCCTTTCTCATGAATCTGAAGGTGACCGTTTTTTCTTTCGTCGTGTTGTAATTAAATGGATCAACTATTGCTTTATTATTTCCACTATTTGTCTGCACAGCACATTAAAACTTTCAGATTAGAAAGTGATATTGAGCTCTATGTGAACTATAACAAACAAATATTTCCGAAAATATAGGGTCCTCTTGATGCATCGCTAAAGGAGCTGTTCCGAGCGAAAGCACAAAATCTTTAATATTTTATTGATCAGATCTAAACCTTCTGCCCAAAGTGGCAATTAAATTTCAATTAAACTGACTGAAAGCATCATATTAAATTTCAGCACTTTACGAGCTATCAGATAATGCTGCAGGACAAATCTTTAGTATGATCACACTCTTTTCAAATTATATTATCCTGTTCATTCACAATAAAAGTGACAGTTTTAGGTATACTTTCAATATTTCTTGAATATAAACCCTCTAATGAACACATTTTATTGCCTTTAAATCAATTATTATTGGATATTTTAATAAAGTGAATTGAGCACTTTGTTTTACACACTGCTTAGAAGTTATTATATTTTGCAGTCTGCACAGCAAAGAACTGAATCAGAAAGAGAGAGAGAGAGAAATGGCCAAATTTCTGACAGTATAGGAGAAATGGAATGAGCCATTTATAAGGAAGTAGGCTTCCTGTCTCATTCTATAGCATTTAATGAAACATGCTAATTAGCATCTGATGAATGGTTTTTTTCTTTTTTGAAATTTAGGTTCAAGTTCTAGAAGTAGCTCTTATCACAAAAGGAAGATGTTAGAAATCACCAAAACCATGCGTGACTATAATCTTAGGTATATTTCATTTTGGAAATTAGGAACTTCAGGCTTGTGGTTATTTGCTTCTGTCCCCTATCCTTTTGAATTTGTGATTTATTAACACTATAGCTTAGTGTTTCAGAACAAGTTGATATTAAATATTGACCAATATTGCACCCATCTGGTTGATATAAATGGAAGGTGAATACTGAGGCATTTCGTTCTTCACTTTGTCCACCCTTGTGGTTAAGGCAGACTCCAGACTTTCGCATCCCACTCAAATGGTCAGTATTGATTGCCAAGATGGCCAAAACGACTGCTTTGGCTCTGTGCTATCCAGATTACTTTTCATATACTTGAGACATCACACTGTAGTCACTTCCAACACAGCACAATGCACTGGTCCCATTTTATGCGCACATGCACCCTATTAACACACTAACTGGACAAACAGCATAGAGTCACGTTCAGAAAGAGAAGACTAAGCAAGGGAATGCCTTCTACTTTGAAAGAACCTAGCCACATAGAAGGATTTGGTCCTCCGTTTGTGAATAGGGAGATGCCTTTGTTGTTGAAATTGAAAGGATGCTGTAATAACCTCAGTATGATTCATTGGAGTGGATTAAATTAAAATTTAGATGAAAATTATGATTTCTTATTGAAATGATTCAATTAGATTATGGTCCCTGAATTTGAGTAATTGAGTCTCAAGGCGACAAGGGATTTTAACAAGTCATTAAAACTATCCTTCTGTATGGAGCTGAATTGCCGACAGTAAGGCTGTTCATGGACCTGGAATCCAATCTATAAGGGATGCAAAGATCATCATATCAATAAATGGAGCAGTGAACTCTGGCTTCCATATGCAACCCCTATAGGAAGTAAACTACAAATTGCCCAACTCCTGCTGGAGGAGAGAACACTTCCAAGTCACGACTGTAATAATATTCCTTCCTAGCACCATTCTTTCTATTGAGCATGGACCCCATCAACTGCAATTAGGCAGACACAGTCATCTGTTCACTGTTTACCTGGACTGAATGGTATAGGATCTGCTTCTCAACAACAACAACAAATTAAAAATAAAAATAAGCAGGTATCGTAAGTGAAAATAATGTATTGGGGAAATAAAAAAATTTTTAATAAAATAAAATTTAAAAAATAAACAGGTAATACAAGCAATCTGTAAAGTAGGAATTGTGTTGCCTATTTTAGAATATCAGTTGTGTTTCAGGAGTTGAGATGAACTAAGAATCCAGTGTCTATACAATTTTTATGAGCACAAAATCAGTTTCTCCTTTACCCATATTTTGAAAGGACCCAAAGAAATGTTGTGCTAAATAAGACCCTTCCCTATATCATTCCTCACAGACCACAGACATAAGAATGGGAACTATTAAAAGCACATTCTAACTTTAAATAATCCTCACTACCAGCAAATCTGCATACACATTACAGCTTCACTCTATTTATCTGGCTTGGTGTTTTTAGTTGATTAGAGACAGTTAACAGCAGACAACCCCAAAAATGTTCACTATCCTATCTAAGTGACTTGGTGTTCTACACATTGTCAAAGTTGTGGTGTAATATGTGTGTATGGTGGGGCTGGGGGCTGTCCTCTGTTTGGAAATTTTTTAAAAAAGGAAAAAAGAAAAGCATAGCATAAAACATGTTTCCCAGGAAAGTTGAATCCTTCAAGTTGAAAACCTGGGAGAGGGTGGACTTCCTCAGGTGAAGCTGTTCAAGTGGAAGGAAGGAAGTCAGAAACACATCTACCCCATTAAACCTCCAGATCATGTTGTCCAGTTTTTTGTTTGTTTTGTTTTTTGTTTTGGGGGTTTGTTTGTTTGGGGGTTTGGGGGTTTTTTTGTTTTTGTTTTTTTTTTTGTTTTTTGCTTTTTAGGGTTGCATCCATGGCACATGGAAGTTCCCAGGCTAAGGGTCGAATTGGAGCTACAGCTGACAGCCTACATCAAAGCTGACAGCAATGCCAGATCCTTAACCCTCTGAGCAAGGCCAGGGATCAAATCTGCATCCTCATGTTTCATAGTCAGTTTTGTTACCACTGAGCCATGACGGGAATGCCCATGTTGTCCAGTTTTAACCAACTTAACCCTCCCAAGATGGCCTTATGGCTCTAGAAGCTTCTTGCAAAAAAAAAAAAAAAAAAATGGAGGCAATGCATGCACATGCAATCCTTCTCCGATTCCTAATCAAGTGCTTCACCATTCATATCACAAAGTTAAAAAACAAGGACCACCTAAATTGGTCTAACAAAAATTTAGGCAAATTTTTTTTTAATTATCAAGAAGACTGTTTGAAATATAGATTTATACCCACAATTGCCAATAATGACCTTCATCCTATTCGTGCAACAACTATTTCTTGAGCACCTATGACAGGCAAAGCAGTATTCTAGGGGCCAAGGGAAGGCAGTGACCAAAAAGACAAATCTGTGCATTCATGGGGAGGAAGGTAAGAAGAAGAATAAACCAAATAAGTAAATTATATAGAATATTCATAGGTAGTAGGAAAAAAATGAAGCAGGGAAGAGAGATAGGGAGTGCCAGGGAAGGATTATAATTTTAAATAAGATGATCAGGTAAAGCATCACTGAAACAATGATATGAGATAAAAGCGATGCAATGATGATTAGCAAGACATATCAAAACTAAAACACCCACTACCTGAAAACAAACATCTACAGTTTGAAAGCAGAGGAAGTGATGTGTTTAAAAAAAAAAAATACTCTTTAAAATTTTTAAATGCATTTCAAAATTAGTGTTTTAAAACTTCAATTTTGTGTACCTTTTAAAAAATATACATAATAGTACAGTGAAAGCCACAGAGTATATGAAAATAAATAAATATTCCTATGTTAGAGATAAGTTCTCCAAAAATCTGTGATAGGATATATGATGAATGAATTGGGGAAGTCTTCTGCCCAGTGACAACCAAAGTAATTTTTAAGAATTTGATCAGACTCTTGCTTATTGAAAGCCCTTTCCTAGCTTCTGATTGCCCTCAAGAATATATCCAGATTCTTGGCTCTTGGCTCTTGAGACTCTCCATCACCCTCTATCTCAGCCTACATTTCAGTGAGACCCCACTCCCAGTTCCTAGAGTAGACCATGTTCTCGCTCTCACCTCCTGACCTTCACACCCCTCTTCCCACAACTGGAAACACTCTTTCAAGGACCACCCCATTCTCTGGGGCCTTCTCTACTTTTCGCCTGGCCCACTGCTCCTTGTCTTTCATGTTGTGAGTCTCTTCAGAAGTGACTTCCTCCAGGAAGCCTTCTTGGACTTGCTAAGCCCAGCTTTGTTATCCTGGTGAGTTATCGTCCCAGCACATATTTATTCCAGCTTTCCTGCGGGCAGTGGGGGCATGGCAGTCCTGAGTGACTGTTGTAGCCTCAGAGCCCAACCAAGTCTTGCACATGGTAGATATTTCACACTTATTTGTTGAATGAGTCAATAAATAAACAAATGGATGTAACTATCTCATATTTAAGTTTGGGTACCAATGTCATAGCTTCTGTTCACACTCATAATTCCATTAATTGTGCTCTCATGACAGTTTCTCTATATATGTTTAGAAGAGAACATTTTATCCTGGATCTTAATTATTTTCATCTTCAATAGTATGTGATCACTGGTTGGAGCTGATAAGTTCACAGTGCTTTGAATTGTGCCTGACATATAGTGAATACTCCGGAAATATTTATCAAATGAATTTCCTTGAGAATGTAAGATACAGTCCTTAATGAAGGTAAACATATGTTCTTTGAGGATTAATTTTCACAAGGCATAATGTCTCAGAAATAAGCCCTGTAATTTTATTTTGCATTACTGTGAAGTTTGTCTCTCATTCAAATTCACAAACTTGAAATAATTTTTAATATTTTAAAATGTATTTTACAATCATACCATAAATATGTCAGATGGGATGATTGTAAAGTAATAGCCATGTACCATATCTGTGTAATATGTTTTATCTGCACTCTGTGTGTGTGTGTATCCAGATGTGTCTTCCCCTTGTAACCAGAGGCTATCCTTGCCTCACTGATGCCAAGAGGAGGACTTTACCTTGAGAGTCCATGAGATTCCATCTTATTTATGATCTTATCAGGAAGATGCACAGAAGAGTAAATATGACACTAGAGGTCTAGACCTTCCTCTTTAAGAAAGTCTGATTACATTCCCCCTTCCTGGAAATTACATAGGTAGGTCTTAACTCTCCCCAGTTGCACCCATCCCCTAATTGTTCAAACCTTGAGGTGGCAAAATGAAATGACAAAAAAAAATGTCTAGAGCGTATGTACCTAGACTGACTCTTCTAGGAGTCAGATGACATTCTTTGCACAGAATACTCTGGATTTTTTTCTCCATTTTTTTTCCTAAAAGCCATACCAATTTTTTCATGGGTAGTTAGAGGAAACCCCCAGCTTTGACCAAGAAAAAAAATCAAATCAATGAATGTAAATATAGAAAGACATGCTGTTTGTTTATAAGGACACTCTCTTGGCATTTAAGCAGACAGTCCACAATCTGAGCTGTGTGTTGTGTTGATAAAGTGTATGGTATTTGAGAGAGCATTTTTTTCCATGATTCAGTATGTTTGGTTTACTCTTAGCTATAAACACCTTTTTTATACAAATCTGCCTTTCCTTCTAAAATATACATATGTAAGCAAACTTAACAAACTGATCAAGCCAAGCTGCTAATAAATTTATATGATAGGTATTCTCTTCATATCCTGCGCCTCCTAAATATGTAAATTCCCAAATGTAGCAAAAGACTAATTTTTATTGCACATTAATGAGTGATTTGGCAATTTTTTCGTGCTTCTGTTGCATTTAACTACGGTGAAAGAGGAAGGGAAAGAGAGAGAGGAGCTGGAAGGTAAGGAGGCTTGCTGTGTTCAGAAAGTGCTTTGCATTTCATGGAGTCCTTACAATTCATTCCCAAGTACAGTAGCTCTGTTGTGTGAGCAAATCTCTTTGCCTAGACCATAATAATTGAACTTTTACAGATTTCTCAAGTACATAGAAACTGCTGCTAAATCAGAAAGGGTGAACTGAAGCCTGCTCCTCCATACCACACTTACTCATCTCCAATGCTATGCTGAATTTATTTTTGACACTAAGAAAAGAACCATGAATTTTTGTCAACTGCAGCATGTGAATTTACATTTGTTCTATAAAATGCACTGAAAGGACCAGCCTGCTCTTTGAGAATGGGAAATGTAATCTATCCAACTCTCAATAAACTTGAGAATATATATCTGGTTAAACCCATCTCAAATGAGATGCAGTCCTGGCAATATGGTGGGCTCAGAAAGGCTGGCAATAAAAGTAGATATACAGTATCTGACATCAGATTGTTTCAAGCTTAATTTCAGTAAAGTAATAATGTCAGGAAAAGAAACGCTCTGTGATGCACAGATTGATACCATTAGAGAGAAACTATGCAATGCCTTGTGAACACAACCATTTTTGACTTGATATTATGAGTAAAGAATAGAGCAATATTCAATGTGCCAGCTCCAAATTTGCAGTTATAAAAGTTGACCAGGATAGTGGTCAGGAAAAGTGCTAAAATATGGCAAATATACTCTTCTGTAGATAAAACCAAATAGGATTATATTACTCTAAAATATGTCCTGTGTAAATGCCCTTCACAGTTTGCCCTGGGCAGCAAGTAACTGCCCACATGCAATGAGAAGGTGCCTCCAAACACAGAATATTAAAAAATGCTTATGTGTCATAGTCAAACCTTAACAAATACACCTCATCGGCACTTCCAGGCTCAACGGCAAAGATGCATGAAATAATTGGTGAAAGGCAATGGATATCTTGAGAAACCCAAGCAATGAAAGTCCAGTTCCATCTATTTTTCTCTTAAATTGCTTTTCCTAGTCAATAAATAATCACACAGTCACATCCTACTTCCGGGAGAACATACATGGTGGCCCCCCTTAGCAGGTTTCATTTGTGGGTTCACCCCTCTATTCAGGATTCCAAGTGTCAGGTCTGCCTTTGGTTCTCATCTTAACAAATGTCAAGTGCATTTTGTCTTCAAAAACAATGGTGTTTCTGGTTTCGCTTGTCCTGTGTGAAAGATCACTTCCTGCTGTCCTTTCTCTTGTGCAGAAGATATTATAGCAAGTTCAGGTACCTATCAAATTTGTGAAAAATGAAGTGGCGCATGTTGTGAGGATAAAAAACACACATAGAAACACTCCACTCCCCCTCCCATAAATACACACACACATATTTTCTGCCCAAACAGAAAGCTGGATGCCTTAACAAAGAGATTACTTGGACATACACCCTTAACAACAAGGAGACAAGTAAAAAAATGCATAAAGAATTATCCTTTATAATTTTGGGAAATATTATGGCAAGCTTAAATCAATAGGTAATGCCACAAGTAAAAAATTATTTCTAAATCAATTTTGTTAACATATTAAGTATGCTCCTGATTAGGCAGTAGAATGAATAAAAGAGAGAAATTAAATTTTTTCTTTCACCTCTGCAATAATGAAAAGATTACTGACAAATCGATATGGGTGCTAGAAGAGTTGCATCCTTAAGCCATTTTGGGGGAAACATTATGCTTTCATCTATTTGTATACCATGAGTCTGTCCTCTGTCATTCCTTTTCTCTTTAATCTTGTTTGAGTGTACAGCTCACTCGTCCTTATTTTATTGACTCAATCACAGGCGCACTGTCACTTTTTATAAAATGGTCACTGCAGAATCACATCAAGCAAATTTTTGATTCTGCAGTCAGTAATTTAGTGCCTTTATGGAATTGCAATTTCAGGGCTCACTGCTTGTTTTTCTAAAATGTACTTTAGGAATTAGTTACTCTAGCCACAAATCAGTTGAATTTATGCACAGTTGTAATACAGTTTATGGCCTCATGGTACATTGCTTCAAAAACAGCAGATGTGAAATTATGATAAATATAATGAGTGTTTTTTTGCCTGATCTAGTGGAGTAGAGAAGGATCTGGAGCGTGTTTACCTATCCCATACAGTACATTTAATGTCTTAGTCAGGAGCCCTGACAATGGCTGATTAATGTCCTCATCTCCTTTATTAAAGATAAGAGTAGCACTGCAGTCAGGAGATAGAAAGCACACCATAAATCTTCGTAAAATGAGCAGTCAAATAATCACTCATCAGAAATAAAATCTACATACATTAACACTAACACTCAGCCTTCCGCGCACGCTCCCATAAAAAAAGCAGGAAGAGATGGCGGTCCCGAAGTTTTAATGTGAACTAGTTCTTTAAGTTGAATATGACCAACCCTGTAACCTGGATGCAAAAGCTGGCATTTAAAAGCACATGTGAAAGGAGCAGATGCCTCATCGTTACATTAAGAGCATGAAGCAGGCAACAATTAAGCGATTCACTGGAAAGACATAATGCTGATCTATGCTAGCAATTAATCACAGAATACATTAGACAATGATGGGTGACCTACAAATTTTTGACAAAATAATTTTTCATCATGTTGGCGATTTCTTAGCCTAATATGCCTGCAAGGCACAGAGTCAAAACCTGTCATTTATTCCATCGCTCCTTGACAGGCGGCAACCTGTCTTCCAGACAAAATGAACATTATCTGTGCTCACTAGACATTTAGTGCAGGGCTTAGCTTATGACTAATGATAATCGGCAGACAGAAATGTTAGAGTCTGAAATAATGTTCTCTTTGTTAAAGAAATTTCTTGAGGTAGAATGTTTTTTTTCCGAAAGAGGTATAAAGATAAAAATTGTTCTTTATCTGGGTTTTAAGGCAACTCCAAGAACCAATATTTCCCTTCCACCAAAATAAACAGAAGGATAGAGCAATTTTTTAAATTACCATCTCATTTGAATACCGACTCTTGCCTGAAAATTTCTTATGTGGTTCAAAACTGAGATACAAAGGAAAGCTCAGCAGCTAGAGCCTTAAACAAGAAAAGAGGGGCAAGCTGTTTTTGTGTTCCAGGCTTTATTTTGAATCTGGTAGAAATAAGTTTGAAACATCATGAGTGTGTGTGCTGCAGAATATAAATAAATGAAGACCGTGTTGAGAAATGTACTCCCACCACTCCTATTTCTCTTGGTTTCCATCCGTCACCAGGCTCTTCAAAGCCTGAGACAACCTAAAGCATATTTGAGGAAAGCCATTTTGAGCGAGGGAAATGCATAAAATTGCCAATTTATTAAATGGATTTAAAATTCCACAAGCAAGTACTCTATCTTGTACTTATAATTAATATAATTGTTTTATGTGCTTTGGATGAAGAGAAATGGATTTTTTTTCTTTTTGGTTATTTTTCTTTGTGCCCTACACATGCAAAATGCCATCTCAGAGGCAGATTTTTCTTTGGACTCAGGCACCAAATTCCTATTAGCCTTAATGGGACTCACACATGCACATTGATAGGAGAATCTACCCCTTAGGCTCGAAATTTAAAAGAACAAATGGCAAGGACATCAAAATAGTAAAGTCTAATTTACATGATCCATAAGCCTGCATAGTTACTTTCCTGAGAAGACAAACAAATGTTATGCCTTATGATGTTGCCGATTGTTTTGATAGCCCTGTAAATACATCCTCTAGACTCACTACTTAAGGGGAAAGTCTGTTTTTATCAAGCAATACAATTTTTGACCACACATGCTTGGCTTGAATTATACTTTTTAAAATTTTGCACAATGCATTAGGGCAAGTTAGACCTATTTAGTTTTCGTTTCAATGACAGCATCTTGCTTTGAACCTCTTTGTACCTCTCATACCACCTGTATGTTGTTCTTTTTCCCAAAGATAAAAGGGAAGATGAAAAGCCAAAAGGTTTTGACCCTGAATTATGGAGGTTTAAGTAGATTTGCTAACCAAATTCCTTCCAGAGAGAATCTAGTTGGTACATGGTCCAAAGTAGTCTGTGTTACTCTGTTGAGATGGTTGCTGATGTTCAAATCACATGAGTTTGTTTCATCAGTATCCAAGGCCAGAGAAATAGACATCTACCTGGAAAAAGCGGGGCTTGTTTTGTTATTGCTCAAAATAATTCAGTGAGGATGCTGAGAAAATTACCCTTTCCTTTCTAAACATAACCAGGATTTCCAATTCAAGGATCTGGATGTAGTGAGTATGAAAGCTAATATTTAAATGTCTGTATAATCTCAGGATAACAAACAACTTTAGCCTTCAGTGATCACAAATCCCTCATTTTCTGGGCTTTCATTTTATCTCTTGCAAAACAAATATGAAAAAATTATCACCCTTTTCCCCATCACTGGGCCTCAGTCTCCGTCGTATGCGTATTGATTCATCAGCACCCAGAGGCTCCTCAATGAGGGCAATGAGAGCTTGAGTGTTGCTACAAGTCTCCTCCAGGATGTTACAACTATTGCCATTTACTAATCCTGTTGGAATTGCTGCTTCCTGGCCAGGTTGAAACTAGGTATGTGTCTGTTTTCCCCACCTCGATGTGGAAACTTTCAGAGAATGCTTTGTGTTATTCAAAACTGTGAGATTTTGCCTCACTAAAATTCTGAATGAGCGATGAGGGCCAGAGCAGTCAAATGGCCTTTTGATACGTCACCCCTTAAATGCCATAAAAGTGTAAATTAAATTCAAGAAAAACAAATTAGTGTATTAAAATTTAGAAGGCAGCTGGCCTAGCTTGGAGCTAAGGAACGAGAGCTCTGTGCATGCTAATTCTAATTCTGGAAATAGATTACTTTGTGAACTTGATCTCACTTCTCCTTATTCTCCTCCAGCTCTCCTGTCCCCTCCATCTGTCCCTTCTCCCTCCATGTCAGCCAATGGACTCACCATGTTGTTTCTCTGTCTGTGATATGGAGATAGAATAAGGAACAAACACTGGTTCAAACATCTGGTATCAGGATTATAATCACAGCAGACTTGCCCAGGAAGATAAAGTTGAAAACATGTGGAAGAAAATAACCACTGAGTGAATTTTTTGAGTGTGGAAATGACAACACTGGCACACGGGACCCATGATTTTATTCCTGTCTTCAAACCTATACTTTATTGAATAATGAAGATTCAGGAATGGTTTTCAAATCCTGCCTTCAATTTGCTGGGTTCTGAAGCTTACACACAGGTTAGTAGTAAAGACACTGACTAGGAGGCCAAAGTTATAACATCACTGTACCTTTGAATTGAGGACACTTTAGAAACCACCCATCCTGTGCATGACTTCCAATCTGTAACACTCATTTGGAATGGCTGTCTGTGTTTGCCTGTATTACCCTCTAGTGATATCATGTTTACCTAGAATGAGAACTTCTTCCTATAGGAATATGAACAGTTTAATAATAATCGTGGCCATTTATGTATCATTCAACTACCTACCAGACACTGGAAGAGGACCTTTCTTTATAACCATATCCTGATCTACATCCACTTAAAATATTTTAAGCCCACTTTATTTTTTTATTTTTTTCATTTTTTTAAGTTTTACTGAAGTATAGTTGATTTACAACGTTGTGATAATTTCTGCTGTACGACAAAGTGATTCAGTTATACATGTACAACATCCATTCTCTTTCAGATTCTTTTCCCACATAGATTATCACAGAACATTAAGGATGAAGTGGTGAGGACATAGTTTAGGAAACTTCTACAAGGACACAAAGCTGCTTAGTTCTGTCAGATTCTAAAGACTGTACTCTTAACCATTACAGAATACCACTCTTTGAAACATATACACATTTGTTTTAGTCTTGCAGAATAAACTGATTCCATGCAGATATCGCTCCTTGCTTCCTGTTCTATTTCTTCTCCTCCAAGAGACATTCTGGGGTCCAATTTATCATTTCTAGTTGTCTGGGCTACTTCTCACATGACTTTTGTATCCTTCTTACTTTCCCCTAGAGATTATTTTTATTTTATTTTGTCTTTTTAGGGCCCCTCCCATGGCATATGGAGGTTCCCAGTCTAGGGGTCAAATTAGAGCTTAGCCACTGACCTACACCACAGCCATAGCAATGCAGGATACATGCTGAGTCTGCGACCCACACCACAGCTCACAGAAACAGCGGGTCCTTAACCCCTAAGCACAGCCAGGGATCAAACCTGCATCCTCATGGATGCTAGTCAGATTCGTTTCCTCTGAGTCATGACAGGAACTGCCCCCTAGAGATTCTTTTAAAATGTGGCACTTAGAACAAAATGAAATACTTTTTTTTAGTCCGGCCACTTTTTCTGAAAACTACACTTTTATTTATACAGACTAACATGAAATTAGCTTTGGTCTTAGATCATATTTTGGAAGTACTAACCTGAATCACCCAGTTGACACATGAATATCATCATCTAATAAAAATGCAAAGTGCATTTCATCTGACTAAGATGCATCTCTCCTGGATTTCTATCTGTTCCCACCACCAGCTAGATATGGAACCCTCATTAGGCCTCAGTTTTCTCATCTCTAAAAAGAGCTGGCTGATTGATTCCTCTCCAAGACCTATTCCAGCTAAAATATAACTTTCATCTTCAATGCAAGAAGATGCAGTAAATTCTCTTTCATCTGTTTGCTTGTTTCTCTCCAGGCTTACCAAATTGAAAATAGGGGTAAGAAGAGGGTGTGGAGCTGGCAAAAGAAAGAAATGAAATGAAGGAAAAATTAAAAGCTTACTTTAACAGGAGGCTTACTTACATTTAGGTCGTATTTTATGTACCACATAAAGAGTGTTGTAAACATTTTAGTTTAAGCTCTGAGAGTCAGGTACTTTTTTGTCAGAGAATCTTTGGCATGGTCCCAGATCCAACAGAAGGAGCAATAATCCTTAAAATGATCTTTTCAAAAAAAACCCTGAATTCATCATAAATCAAATTAACTAAGATCAAAGCCTTTGAATCTAAGCCACATGCAATAGTCCTTCTAGGTATCACCAGAATCAGATATGAAGGAAGCTGCACTTTTGACAAACAGAGTAACTACAATTTATTCACTTACTCCTGTCCTGAGTAGAAGGATTAACATGGAGATTATCTGAATCATTTTGATGTTTTCAGCACTGACAGTTTTTCATCATTTTTGATGTGAAGATGGCCTTGCCTAGAATGGGAAGATTGCAGATAAAATTCTCTCTTCTTATGGCTTCAGTGATTCTTGCAGCCTTCTGGGAAACAACAGGCCTGTGTGTCCTTCCTCTGTGCGTGAAAAATGCCCCACTTGTTCCTGAGAGCTCCAGTGGTGGATGTTTTTGAGAAAATCTTTCTGCCTAGCCCCAAAGGGTTCCCTGGATCACTGACACAAAAATTTGCATTTTGCAGGAGTTCGCATTGTGGCTCGGTGGGTTAAGAACCTAACGTAGTGTCCATGAGGATGCAGCTTTGATCTCTGGTCTCAATCATTGGGTTAAGGATCCAGTGTTGCCACAAGCTGGGGCATAGGTTGCAGATGCAGCTCAGATCCAGTGTTGCTGTGGCTGTGATGTAAGCCTCAGCTGCAGCTCCAACTTGAACCCTAGCCCGGGAACTTCTATATGCTGCAGGTGCAGCCATAAAAAGAAAAAAAGTTGGATTTTTCAATCTCATTAATTACTTAATGCATAACAACTAGCTTCAGAGTTCATGCTCCTAGCACCATTACCTATGCCTCAATTTTTCTCATCTTTAAAGGTAATATGGTCATTTTTGTTCTTTTCCTACGTTGAAGGAAGATACATTGAATTATGAGAGCATGTAAATAAAACTTCAATTGATAAAAGGTATCAAAGGTGAGATAATATATAACCCTATTAATTCTATAATCCAATGATGGGGGGGAGCCTTAATATACAGGAGAAGTCCTCAAATGTCAATACACAGCCTTCTGATTTTTGCAGATAGGAACACAAAAAAAAGCAAATAATTTAAGTACTGGGTTCTCTTAGACAAGTCAACAATGATTTTCATGTTGCCAAATCCAATGGTTATTCATCTGAGCATGTGTTACCTATTATCTCAGTGGCGTTTGTTGTGGTACCAATTTCAGTCTTCTTAAGACATTGTTTTCTGGCTTCTATGACATTGTTTTTCCCAATGTGACATTAATTCTGCTTTTCAGACTCCTTTGTTATCTCTACCGCCACTTCTGAACCTAGGCCCTCATCTTTTCTGTGCATACACATGCTTCTTCCTCTTTTAACTAACTTAGTCACATGACTTTAAGTACCATCTGTAAGCCAGACTTTGAACACTTGACAACCTATCTGACACTTTCACGTGAATATCTAACAGTCCCACCAACCACATATCACAAAAACTAAAGGTTCTCCCAAGCCTGCTCTTCCCTCAGCCTTTCCCAATTCAATATACAGTACTGCCGTTTTGCCAACAACTCCAGTTAAATTCCTAGGAGTCATCTTTGATTTCTAAAGTTTGTTTACCCTCAGTATCCAATCTTTCATCTAACCTTGGTGATTCTGCTCCAAAACATATCTCGCATGCAAACAATTCTATCACCACTATTACCAACATAGTCCAAAGCACCATCTCTGCCTTGGACGAATATGTTGACATCCTAACCAATCATCTTTTTCCATTTCTTTCTTCTTTGATCTATTCTCTATACCACAAGTCATCATACCCTTTCACTGTATAATCATATCTTATCACTCTTGTACTTAAAACCTCCCAATGGCTTTTTATCAGAAAAAAAATCAAGATGTCCTACCCTGGCTCATAAAAACTAACATGATCATCCCCTGCCTGTCTCTTTTCACCTCATTTTCATTCATGGTCCTATTTTCATGATGCCCAAGTCACAATGAGATTTCTTTCCTATTTATCAATCATTCATGGCTTATTCATGCCTTACAACCTTTCACTAATTGGTATCTCTGCCTAGAATACTCTCCTCTCCATCTTTGCCACCTGGTTCTTTTCTGTCATTCATCTATCAGCTTCAATACCATCTTCTCAAAGAAGCCTTCCCAAATCAATCATGCAGACTCCATAGAGCAAGGCCCTTGTGCATCTCATTCTTAGCTCCATCCTCAACACCTAGAACATGACTAGCATATTATGGGTACTCAGTAAATATTTCTTGAATGAATGAATGGATGAGTTTTGCTTTTCTTAACTGTAAAGTGAAGAAATTGGATTCTACAACAACTAAGCCCTCTCTAGTTTGATCATATTAAGTATGGGTTGGTTACCAGTAATTTGAATGTTCATATTGAATCCACTCTATTCCAAGCTTTTTCTCCATTTGAAAGGATTTTCTTTCTTTTTTTTTTTTTTTTTTTTTTTTTTTTCTTTTTAGAGCTGTACCTGCGGCATATGGAAATTCCCAGGCTAGGGGTCAAATCAGAGCTGCAGTTGCTAGCCTAAACCATAGCCACAGCAATGCAGGATCCAAGCCACATCTGTGGCCTACACCACAGCTCAGAGCAACACCAGATCCTTTAACCCACTGAGCGAGGCCAGCAATAGTACCCATATCTTCATGGATACTAGTCAGGTTCTCAGCCCACTAAGCCACAATAGGAACTCCCATTGTGGGATTTCCAAGGGAAATTCGATTTTATTTTCTAACAATAAAAGCTGCTAGTTGGGAGTTCCCGTCGTGGCTCAGTGGTTAACGAACCTGACTGGGAACCGTGAGGTTGTGGGTTCAATCCCTGGCCTTGCTCAATGGGTTAAGGATCCGGCATTGCTGTGAGCTGTGGTGTAGGTTACAGACGTGGCTCGGATCCTGCGTTGCTGTGGCTCTGGCGTAGGCCAGTGATTACAGCTCTGATTCGACCTCTAGCCTGGGAACCTCCATATGCTGCGGGAGCGGCCCAAGAAACGACAAAAAGACAAAAAAAAAGCTGCTACTAACTGATATTGCTGGATATGACGATGCCACATCTTCTCAAGGTAATATTAATTATGGCTATTTTAATTAGCATCCTTTCCTTAGAGCTGCATTATACGTCTGCTCTTAATATTTGATATATTTGGCCATAGCAAAGAAAAAAAATTACATGGCAGTGTAAACAGGAATAAGAGGGATACATGGCATTTTATAATTGAGCATTCTATGAGATCCTATACTGTTTTTAACAGAAAAGATAAAGAAACACATTCATTATTACTAATACATACTAAAAATATATTTCTGTC
Source organism: Sus scrofa (assembly GCF_054392235.1). Classification (NCBI taxonomy): domain Eukaryota; kingdom Metazoa; phylum Chordata; class Mammalia; order Artiodactyla; family Suidae; genus Sus; species Sus scrofa. Next base: position 143,205,643 of record NC_139383.1, read on the forward strand.
TTATTTTATTCTCTTTACATACATTCTTTTATTTTTTTGCCTCCATGTAATATATACCCATTTCAAGGTAGTGTGATTTAAATCATCTAATCCAATCTCTTAAGAACTTTTCTTTGATTTTATGATTGTTATTACCTATCATCTTTTACCATCTAAACAAATTTCTTGAAAACTAATGAAGACATATGTATATTATATTCTGCTAGGTCTCAAAATGCCCATACCACCTGAGGACTTTTATAATCCTAGCTCAACAAAACAATAGCTGTCCATGTATTTCAGGGATTTAGAAGGCTAGAGTTTCCTATTTTGTATTTTCACCTAACTGCCTCATTTGCCAGTCTCATCTTCTAGGTCTTCTTAAAATAAATGATTGTCTCATATTCTCCTTTGCTGTTTAGAGTCTTGCTTAGAAGCTGCCTCTGCAAATAAAGAATTCAATGTTTAAAACTAGGTGGGCTTTTTCAGTTTGGTTTTATTAAAACACACTTTCATTTGACATTCCAAACTGAAATTATTTTTCTGTTTTATTTATAGACAGAAAAGTATCAATGCCATCATGGGATTACTTTTTTTTTTTTTTTTTTTTTTTTTGGTCTTTTTGCCTTTTCTAGGGCCGCTCCCGCAGCATATGGAGGTTCCTAGGCTAGGGGTCGAATCGGAGCTGTAGCCGCCGGACTACACCACAGCCACAGCAGCCTGGGATCCAAGCCGCGTCTGCGACCCACACCACAGCTCATGGCAACGCCAGATCCCCAACCCACTGAGCAAGACCAGGGATCAAACCCGCAACCTCATGGTTCCTAGTCGGATTCATTAACCACTGCGCCACAACGGGAACTCCAGGATTACTTCTTATAATTCATTCCCTTAAATGGTAACTATATTTATAGACACATCCCAGTGCATTTTACAACTGCTTCCTTTTATTTTGCACAGATGCAAATACCTACTCCAGCATTAAGCAAGAGTCTTGTATTTGAGGTGTTACCTCCAATGGGTCATTTCCACAACATTTTTCTGGGTGAAAAGTAGTCAGTTCAAGCACACAGAGCCTGTGACCTCATCCTATGATGATTTAATATTAGTTACACGAAGGCAAGTCTTATACAAAATAGCCCATGGGCCCATATAAGGGAAACATGAACACATTGTCATTATCACTCTATATAGCTGATAGAGGGGAAAACAAACAAACAACATTTTCCTTTGGGGGAAAATACAATCTTTAAGCCCATTCCATTTATCTACATCAATATTTGTAGACATAAGTATCTTACAGTACCACCCACATAGTTATTTGTTGATCCATTCCTGTAGTCTATCAATCTTTTTTCAATTCTGGGTTCATGGCTAGATGGTGTAGCAGCGTATATTGCATCTCTATGATAATTTAATTTAACTGCAGTGTGCTAGGGTCTAGATTGCTCCTCTTAGCAGCCAGAGGCGACCGCAAACAGCACCAGGGCCTAGATTGTTGTCAGCAATAATTACTGGCTAAAGAGAACTTTGAGAGAATATGACATTCTTCAGAAATATCCAGCAAATAAGAGTCAGAGTGTATAAGGATACATATATGGGTGTTTTAACAAAACCACAAATTTCTTTGTCAAAACAGTTCATAACTGATTAGCCGACAGAGTCTCTAAACTGCATTTGCATCTCTGCATAAGACTGTATGGTATTTATTTGCTCCAGGCATGTTGCCTTAATGGGTTTATATAGACTGATAATCTGAAAATGAAGTAAATGGCTGGGCTAAATACAAGAATACAAATGGTAAAAAGGGAATAAAACATTTTTTCTCCTATATTTTCTCTTTTTTTCTACTCATACAAAAATAGATTCAAGTTTAAAAATCAAAGGAAAGAAACAAATGGCTCCTCTCCCTTTAATTACCACATTTAGGAAGAACTGTAAGTACACACACCATTTCAGCAAATGGCGCTGGGTCTGAGTGGTGCTGCATGATGCTGAACTAAAATGCTCATCTTAGAAAGAGCTCTTCAGCCATGAACTGGCTTTCTCAGCCCTTATTTCTGTGAAATAAGAGTCAAAAGAAAATGACAGGAATCCCAACACCACCACGACTGCAATAACATTCTTTTTGTTTTTCTTCTTGTTTACGCAAGCATGTCAGAAAGTAATTATCCATGAATGCGGGAAAAAAGCCAACTATTTGGGTAAAGTAGTAAATATATAAGTGGTTATAGAAACATAACTTTATTTTCACATGTGTTTTTTGCATTGGCTACAAAATAATGTCTAAAATGCTCTATCCTAGCGGTGCTGTTTAGCAAAGGCTGTGGAATTCCTGAAGCAATTTGCTTTAATGATAAGAACTTATGGAATGCTTATACAACCCATCTGAGAAGAAGAACAAAATTAGCCCCACGGCTGCTTTGGACATTAAGAACATTTTATCTCAGTTTGAAATTTTTCTAACACTATTGTCTCAAACAAAATGAAAAGAGAGGAGATAGAAACCTGGGCAACAGTCCACCAGAAGACCCAGGTCCTGATAATAGAAGCATGTTCTTAGACAAAGGACATGTTCTTCCCCTTCCAGGAGCAACACACACTGCCCATCCCAGTGTGGTTACTGCTTTGTAGTTAGGAGAAACCTCTGGGTTGTAAGGGACTTCAGCTTCCACTTTGTTAAGTTTTCAAACTCTCATTCCAGTGTTAATATGAATAAATTCTTTTTCCATGCCTACGATCTTTTATTTCTTTGTCTACTCTATGAGAGGGTTTTAATGGTAAGATCATTCCCAGAAGGAGTTATTTCAAACCATATATTCCTTACTTGAGGTATTTACTAACTTGGTCTGTACCAAAGTCAGCATATATCACATACTTCCTTGCCTGTTTCCTACTAATTTAATGAATATATGTTTTAAAATTTTTTTTATTCAAGTATAGTTGATTGACAATGTTGTGCCAATTTCTGCTATACAGCAAAGTGACCCAGTCACACATATACATACCTTCCCTTTCCCACATTATCCTCCATTATGTTCTGTCACAAGAGACAGATACAGTTCCCTGTGCTATACAGTAGGACACAAATATATATTTTGTTTCCCCAATTATATTGTAAATTCATCAGTGGATAAGCACATGTCTTGTACATAAACCACAGTATCTCCAAAAACATCTGCAAATATGAGTCTTTGGCACCTAAAATGTGCCCATGAATACTTGGGACTTGATGATACAATTTGGACTATTTGTTATGCATGAAGGCAGAATATATATCTCAGTAACAATCATTTCTATCTTTATTTATTTATTTTTGTAAGATTTTTATTTTTTCTATAATAGTTGATTTACAATGTTCTGTCAATTTCTGATGTACAGCAAGGTGACCCAGTCACACACACACACATATACATTCTTTTTCTCACATTATCCTCCATCATGTCCTATCACAAGTGACTAGATATAGTTCCCTGTGCTATACATCTGGATCTCATTGCTTATCCACTCCAAATACAATAGTTTGCATCTACTAACCCCAAACTCCCAGTCCATCCCACTCCCTCCCCCTGCCCCTTGGCAACCACAAGTCTGTTCTCCATGTCCATGAGTTTGTTTCTTTTCATTTGTGCTGTATGTTAAATTCCACATATAAGTGATATCATATGATTTTTACCTTCCTCTTTCTGTGTTACTTCACTTAGTATGAGAATCTCTAGTTCCATCCACCTTGCTGCAAATAGCATTATTTTTGTCATTTTTTATGGCTGAATAGTATTCCATTGTGTATATGTACCACATCTTCTTAATCCATTCATCTGTTGATGGACATTTAGGTTGTTTCCATGTCTTGGCTATTGTAAATAGTGCTGCAATGTACATAGGGGTTCATATATATTTTTCAATGAAAGTTTTGTCTGGATATATGCCCAGGAGTGGGATTGCTGGGTCATGGTAGTTCTATATTTATTTTTCTGAGCTACCTCCATACTGTTTTCCATAGTTACCACAAACTCTCCTGAGAGTATCTTAGGTGCCAGCCACAAGCATATTAAAGAAGACACTGTCCTACTCACAGTAACTTAATAGTGTTTAAGAGGAGATAGACTGCAGGTAAATAGTTAAAATGCTTTAGCATGCATGCTACCATCCAAGTTTGTGAAAGGTTCAGAGAAAGAAGTAATTCATAGAAGTAGAGATATAAGTTTGTTCTTAAAGAGTATGTTCAAAATGTAGAAGGCGATGGGAAGAAATTTGAAGGCAGAGGAAAAAGTAATCATCGGTAGAGCTGGAATTTAGTGAGTGTTTGAACTGTAGGAAATAGTTGAAGAGATAAGTGTTTGAAAATGTAAACATATACTCACTACCCCACAGACTGCTTCATTCTTCACAATGAAGAATGTTCTTAGGTTCTGCCTCTAGCACCACCCTCCTCATTTTACACCATCTCCATGGCAGACTCTTCCCTTCAAATTAAGTTCTAAAGCTCTTCATCCATCTCTGAGCATATTCTCATCTAGGACACAAAAATTAGCTCCCCTTGTTTTTTATACCCATGATCGTGGGAAAGATTCTAAAGACCCCAGCCCAGGAAAGAGCCCAAGCCTCTCCCTCACCCACTTACACCAACAAAATCCCAGACCATGAACTTAGCCAGGGACATTTTATATGCCTTGCTAAAGAGTTTGTGCTTCATCCTCTAGTTTAGGCATTGGGTTCCATTGTTATACTTTGTTCAGAAGTAAAAAGATGAACATTTAATAGGATATAGCTAGAATGGCATTAAATCTAGATCATAACCTTTGATTCCCATTATGGTCTTCAGAGAATTAATGGAATGATTAACTTAAATCATTAATCCAGGTAAACATTTGATCCATTGTTGTTTAGATTTTGGAAAGAGCATATGAATCAAGCCCTGGAAACTTGCCAACATTCTACTCTGCAGATTTTAGCAGTACTCAGAGAACCATTTTTATGATATCCATATGTCATTTCCCATGGATGATTTATTAATCATCAGATGTATTTTAAAATATGGCACAACACAGATTATAATGTGCCCAATAATCACACACTGTGTAGTGCATGATTTATGTTACAGAGTTTGTTATTTAACACTGGGATTTTGTTTCTTCTGACGGCAATCTCCTCAGAAAAGACTGGCTTCCTGCCTCTGCTGTTTTTCAGTGGATAAAGGAGCTTTACATTATAATCCTAAGAAAAGGAGCCATTTTTCTAATCTCAGATAACAATCATTTCCATCATTGGTGAAGCAATATCTTCTATTGAACTTTAATTTGGTTCCACTTTGCAGCAGTCATAGTTAATCTATAAAGATGGTATTCCTTCAAGTATATAAGGATAATTGCAGCAATATGCAGGTAAAGTTAAAGACTCTTCATGTCTCTTGAATATAGTGGTACATATTGTGCCCTGGCCAACTCCAGGGAGAACCATTCATAGTCATCATAAAAAAATTTTTTTACTGATTAGGACTCTTGTCCTGGAAGATAGGAAAATGTCTTGAGGAAAGATAGGCTTCTTCTAATAAACACAAATGGGCCAGATAGGCTAGCAGCACCTAAGTATAAGAGATGAAATTTTACGGAATTTATAAATTAGTGATATTTCTTCTTCATTCTCAAATCCATAAATAGTATTTTTTTATATATATATATAGCATGCTTTAAAAAGAAAACAAAGCCAAAAGTGCTCGGAAAGTTTGAAGGATGTAGAAGGAGCCTGAAATTGAAAATAAGTTAAACAGCAGTAACACTTAAGAATTAACATGGAGGTGTTCCTGTTCTGGCTCAGCGGGTTAAGAACCCAACATAGTGTACATGAAAATGTGGATTGAATTCCTGGCCTCACTCAGTGGGTTAAGGATCCGACATTGCCACATGCTGTGGCATAGTTCACAAAAGTGACTCAGATCCAGTGTTGCTGTGGCTGTGGAGTAGCCCCCAGCTATAGGTCTGATTTGGCCCCTGGCCCAGGAACTTCCATATACCACAGGTGTGACATAAGAAAAAAAAAAAAAAAAAAGGAATTAGAATGGATAGATGAAAATATGAAACTAAACACAAGTTCAGAAAAAATCATCTGAGATTTTAGAAATCTGAGGAAAATGTTAAGAACCATAGTGATCTTGAAAGCAGAAAGGCCCAACCCACTGATTTTCAGTAACTATAACTTTACTAACAAAGCTGAACTATAGTCAGAAACCCAGATCAGACGTTAAGGATTTAACTGAGTGTCCAGATCATCCAAGTCTATATAATGTCTTGAGATCCAGCCTCACTGGAAGAGATCACAAGTCTTTTAATCTTTGAGAAGCACCATTTTCCCTCTGGGTATACTAGAGAAAACACCAGCTTGGAGCAAAACAACTTCAAATTTTGGGATACAGTGTGGCTCTCTGGAGAGTAATAGGAAAAGCACTCTTCTCTCGACATCAGAGTTAAAGACCTCTTTGGAAAAGACTTCACTTTTTTATTCTTTCTCCTGCATGTTTTTATTTATTTTTTAGAGTAAGCAAATGGGGGGAAAAAGAAAATTATATTGGCAGAGGGCTGACCTCTATTTTATATAATTTGCAGCTAAAAAGCTAACAGGCTAAAACATGTAAATATATGCAGATCTGAGAGCAAGACCTCAGAAGGGAAGTAGCCAAGAAGATTGAAGAGATTGTAGGCCATACATGGGGAAAGCACCAGGGCTCTTAGCAACCTGGAAACCTGAAATGAATTATTATCTGGGTCCTATTGTGACCTACTTAGTATCCTGGCAGCATGTTGGCATAAGGAGAAACTTAGGGCTGCAGGAATTGCTTATTTACTTGACCTTGAAGATACTCAAACCAGTAGGATGACTGCTGATTCAGCCCAGTGAGCAGATACTGCCACAGTTACAGGCCAATCACATCATGGAAAGATGACTCACCGAAGGTCATGGACACAGGCAGCCTGAGCCTTTGTCCTCTGCTGAGTTTCTCTTTCATTGGAATATGCTATAGCTAAATCGTAACCATTTCTGATAAGAACAATAGAAAAAAAGCAAAATGTACACCACCAATGATCTTGTTTTTTTAGAAAAAAATTTGTTTTACAATGAGAAGAGGAACAGCTTGAATTTCAGATTACAGTTAAAAGGAGAAATCAGTTACTTTGAATAAAAGAACAATACATTTCTTTAAAGGGAGAGTGTATGTGAATGGAAACAGAGAAAATAGTTCTATGGAGGGAGAAGAAATTAACATAATACTCCCTCCAACCTCCAGAATTCTCAGCCATAGATTCTGATCACATTCAAGAGATGGAATGATCCAAAGAGAGCATTGGTTTTTACTGTTGGGGCTTAGAGAGGAAGAACACAAAGAACAAAATCATGATGCTATTTAACGTTCCAGAGAACTCAATTCTCCAAACATTCAGAACTTGATGAGCGTTTGCCCCACACTGCTCCCTACAGCAAATGTTCTTTCAAAGCCTCCTTGGATGTAAATCTTTTCTCATGGCATTACGGATCAGTGGAGTTCTGAGTAAGTAGCACAGAGGTAAAGGTAACATATTTTAGCTTTATTTTCCTCTTTTGTGGCAGAATTTGTTAAGGGGCCAAGTTGTGCCCTGCACTTCAGTCAAAGCAGACATAAGTCACAGATGAAATTGGATCCTACACTTAATTTTGCTTGTGTGCACCTAGTGTATAATATAGGTCCTACAAATGGACCCTTTCAGAAGAGTCAAAACCTGAGATGCCATGATTAATGAAAAATTCCAAGTATCCAATTAACACGAATGAGGAAGTTATCAAATGTGAAAACTTTAGGCGAATGAACTGCCATCCAGGATATTATGATGTGATGAATAATGGGCATCTGGAGTTTTATTAATGAGCATCTAATGGAAAAGATGGAACTGGTACCAGCAAGATTAATTCCTAATAATGCATAAAACAAGCCTCAGTCAAAACCAGATCTCTAGGCGCCAGACACTATGACCTACAATAGGAAGCATCTTAACTCAGAGGCATGTTACCAGCAAGACACATGCCAGCCAGCTCACAATGATTTCATAAGACAGGAGCCTCAGCCTTGAACCACTCCAACCATTACTTTATTGTCTTGACTGTCACAAGTGCATCTCTGGACTGTACTGTCCAGAGAATCAGCCAAGTCAATAGTGGTTACCTGTACTTAGCAAGGTAAGCAGACAGTGGAAGGCAATGGTCCTAATGAGTTTTGTGAGTAACAGGTATCACTCACAATTGTGTACACACTTTTATCTTCAGAAAAGCTTTCTATTACAAAGATTTCTTTTAGATACAAAGTTAGTCTTTTTGTGACCAAGATAAATGGCTATCTATGAGGAGAAATTTGAAAGATCCCCAAATATCTCCAGAACAAGGGATTGCTGCTGTTGCCTGAAGTTCTACCATTAAAGCTTTGTCCCATTAGGCACTGATAAGGTTTTCCCCAGAGCAATAGCATATTCAATATCCTATAAATCAATGGCAAATATTCACACAGAGATGTTAGTGTCTTTCTGACAAATAGCTACAGTGGAAAGAATTTTTGTGACAAGATAGAAGAAAACAGAAAAGTTCTGATCCTAGTCCACTGTGTAAGGGGAACCCACATGGGTTAGTGACCCTGAATATCCATAGCTTGGAGTTAGGAGATTCAGAGAAGGAAATCAAAGAACTCCAAGGAATTCCTTGTACCTCTTCAAAACTGTTCTGTTCTTTCCTGCATTCAATCATGGCACACCTTGTTCTCTCCTGTGGAAGGCTCTTTAACCTAGTCCAGTATTCCTTCATTTTTCCTGGTGGAGTGCTTTTTATGATTAGGGAAATTACCTTATTCTTTTACTCTTATTGCAATGAATAGGGTATTATATATGCTCAATAATTTTTCAAATGAGACATTGGAGTTAGGAAGATACCTAGGATCAATCCCATTCACAATTTTGCCTTGGGCCACCCTAACTAAATCAAATTTGTTTTCCAAATGTGTCTATGTCATGAAGTAGAAAATACATTTGGCTAGGAAAAAATATTCCAGTTTCTTATTTTATGATTTTTATTTTTTCCATTATAGTTGGTTTACAGTGCTCTGTCAATTTCTACTGTATAGCAAAGTGACCTGGTCACACACACACACACACACACATATATTCTTGAAAAAATATTCCCAATCAGTATCAATGTTGCTGTGTCTATCTTGGATTATCATGATATTATTAAAACAAATTTCTTAAAATTAGAACTTAATATGATGTTTTCTAGTTTATATTATGTAGCCACTTTGCAGGGGAAACCTCTGAGAATTTCTAATTTTTTATTAACAAAAAATTCCCCCAATTCTGTTTGCACTTGAGAAAATTATCTTTGTCTAAATATTTTGGCTTCCTTTCAAATCTCTTAATTTGGGATTTTTTAAAAAATATACTTGTCAAGAAGAGGCAGAGTACGTACAAAAAGATTAGAGACTAAAAGCTCCTATGAAGGCCAACAAGTATTTTTTGTGATCCTGATAATGAACCTTTAGCTAAAAAGAACTAATGAGGGGTTCTCATTGTGGCTCAGCAGTAACAAACCCAACTAGTATCCATGAGGACACAGGTTTGATCCCTGGCCTTGCTCAGTGGGTTAAGGATCCAACATAGCCATGAGCTGTGGTATAGGTCATAGATGTGACTCAGATCTGGCATTGCTGTGGCTGTGGCTATGGCCAGCAGCTGCAGCTCCAATTTGACCCCTAGCCTGGAAACTTCCATATCCCAGGGTATGACTCCCCCTCCATAAAAAAAGCTAATGAATTAAGAGAGAGAAAGAGTCTATGGTTCATTCTCTTTTCAACTTACTAATGATGGGTGTGGCCTGCTGAGACATTTGGTAATTACAAACTTAGTTTAGGATTTTTATAGTATATTCATTTCCTTTTAAAAGAAATGAAGTAATATTTACGTCTATACATTGATTTTCCTAGGAATATATTCTTAATCGACACTCTAACAAGAGCAAGATGAGAGGCACAGAAATGACAACATGAAATTTTAAAATCCAGAGATGAATGATTTTCTTTCCAAGAGTGAATTAACACAAAGGTAAAAAATTAACTTCATCATTCAATTAAGTAAATTTCTGTTAAGTGAATGAAGCTTTTGCTCTTAAGGAAAATAAAGAGGTGCTTTGGTCTTCATCTATGTAAAGGAAGGCAGGAATAAAGGGGAAAAGGAAGAAGGGGCCCAACCTACTATTGAAGGGCATTTTCATTTGTAGGTAGGAGTCATGAAACAAGAAGATGAGGGAGAGGAGTTCCTGTTGTGGTTCAATGAGTTAAGGACCCAACATTGTCTCGTTATCTCTGTGAAGATGTGAGATCAGTCCCTGGCTTCGCTCAGTGGGTTAAGGATCTGGTGTTGCCATAAGCTGTGGTGTAGGTCGTAGATGCAGCTTGGATCTGGTATTGCTGTTGTCGTAGTATAGGTCTCAGCTGTAGCTGTGATGCAGCCCTGACCCAGGAACTTCCATATGCTGCTACAGGTACGGCTGTAAAAAGAAATAAACAAGCAAAAAAAAAAAAAAGACAAGGGAACAGTTTCAGATACAAGATTACTGGAAGGTGATTTTGCAATATGAGCCAAAGCCTTCAAAATGTGCAAACACTTTGATTCAGTAATTCCACTTCTAGGAACTTATCCCAACAAAATCATCAAACAAGAGTGTTCAGATTTATGTATATGGATGTTCTTTGAGATTTTATTACAGTTAAACAAATATGTATTTGGTTAAATAAATAAGAATATTTGATAATGATGTAGATATACATTTATTGACCAGAAAAATGTTTGGTATCTTTATCTGTTATGTAAAAAAGCAGATTGTAAAGTGACATATATGGTACAATCCCATTTTCTAATAAGCTTTTGTGTATTTTACATATTTTCCCGAGACTATTTCTCATATATATGTATGTACATATGCCTGTGTGTATGTGTGTATATATATATATGTACATACATACACATATATATAACATTTACATATAATAAAACCTAAGACCAAATCAAAAAGGAAAAATAACTAAATACTAAAGTGGTTATCAATAAAGGTTGAAATTCAGTTTTCATATTTGTATAGCTTAGGTTTTAGCAATAAGAATGATACAGATAATACATTTAAGAAAAACAATAAAGGCAACTTTAAAAAATCAATTATAGATATTAAACTCAAAGAAATATATAATGATGATGGTGATATTTGCCTTTAATGCTGATGCTATTTTTACCACTTCAGTTTTTATTCAAAACTACGAAAAGGTAATAATGATTTTGCTGTGAAAGTTTTCCTCCAAGTACTTCTCCAACTTACTATTTATTTACCACATCTTTGGGGACATAACTACACTTTGGTTTCCAACTTGGGAATACACAAACCCCCCAAACTAATATGTAAAACAGATTGTTCCCTCATTCCATGGTTAACAATTGGGAAGAATTATTGGTCTTATAAATAATACTCAATCGAAAGTTTAGAACAGATATGGCTCTGCCTGAGTAGTTTATTGGAAAATCATTTGTTTCATATCAGTTTTGGCATCCAGTATTCAATATGAATTACGTGGTTATAGCCCAGCTTATTATATTTCTGTTTGTTCCACTGTGTATATGTGTGTCTTACACTTTAAAAAGGTAATTTGTGCCCTCAAAGTGTATTATGTAACAAATTGTGATTCATGCAAATCACTTTGATTTGTTTTCCAAAAATGTAGTCGGCTTCAATTAATCAGTTGCTATTCATTTCATATGTTTCAAATGCACTCACAACAAAAGCTCCCATGGGTTATCACTTACATGGGGGGCTGGCCTCCAGAGGGTATGAAAGACACAACAAGCAGACATTACCCCAAGCATACAATTATAGCGTGTGTCCCCACCAACTCCAATAAATCACACATCACATTATGTTGGCCTCCCTCCTCTCTCAAGTTCTCCACTACCCAAGCCACCTACCTGCTGTAATCACAGTGTTCTGTTGTGCGTGGGTGCACAGCTCTCAACCTGCTGAGACCTATTCCATGACTCCCAATGTGTAGCAGGACTCAGCCAAGCAGATTACTGTATCTATGTTCTGCAGCCTGCCCGTCATGATAAATGAGTAGCTCAAAGTACTGTACGCCTGTGCGTGGACTTTGTTTGGGAAAGAAAGGAAGAGAAAGCAATGTAGCAATGGCCCTGGTGTTTAGCCAAGAATGGCACGCAGTATTCTTGTGTAGCTTTTATTACTCGAAATGTGAAGATGGACATAGCAAAAACTTGTAAGAGATGGTCTAAACTCCTCATAGGGAATGTTTTCTTTTATAAAGGTTTTATTTTAATAATGGGACATCTTAAACTATAATTACCACTCATTGTTTTACATACAGGCCACATTGTCTCAATCCTATCCCATAGGATGAATTAGTAATAATGGACTGGGATTAGCATTTTCTAACAGGTATATTAGGATTTACCTTCCTAGCAGTAACAGTATACTTAGTGTCATCTAAAATAGGGGCATTATTAAACCAAAACCACTTTTCTATGCCAGCTATTTATAAACCACATATGAATACTTCTAAAATATAGGGTACTGAAATGACTAATTGTACTGAGTAGGTACTTATTTGGAGAAAAACTGCCCACGAAGAGAAGATCTCTATATGGAGCTCTGATGTAACTCCATCAGCCATTGCCAAGTTACTTTGACAACAATAATACAAGATCTTATTTGAGGCTATTTCTTTGGGAGCTGATTACCATGGAAATAATTAAAGGTCAGAAGGATGTGGTATTAGACATATTTCCACCATGGAAGATAGTGAATCTGAATTGACCATGGGAGACCTCAGGAGAGTAGACAACATAACAGGATGTCAATCATACAGCATATAACTCTGTGAACTTTCACATGGTTAACTGTCAGTGAGACACACCTGAATTCCACCAAGATCAAGGTCACAAGTAACAGTGGGTGTTTCAAAGGGAAATTCTCCACTTTGACATTGCTGCCACTGTATGTTTGCAGTTCTGGTCTCCTGTTCTCATTCTTCTCATTTGTTATGTTAAGGAAAGAAAGAGAAAATGAAAGTGAATGAACACTTATTTATTGAGTTCCTACCATATTATCAGTAATCAGAACCACACCTACGGGATTGAATGTCATAGTCACAATAGATCTGTGAAAGATAACAATCCCCATGTGAACCTAGGGGGACCTACTGTATAGCACAGAGAACTCTACCCAATGTTCTATGGTTATCTGTGTGAAAAGAGAATTTGAAGGAGAATGGATGTGTGTATATGTATATGTATAACTGAGTCACTTTGTTGTACAGCAGAAATTATCACAACTTTGTAAATCAACTTACACATCAATAAAACTTTTAAAAATGAAAATACAACAACAACAATATAAACTTGTAGTGAGTGTAGCCAAGGCTTAGTAGTTTGGAGTCAGATTTCCCTCTTTGACTTACTAAGAAAAAGAAGAAACACTTAGCTGTAAACCATGATGGAGTATTTCTTTTATTGTTCTACCTATAAAAGATATTTCTTTGCAAAAGATAGAAATAAGGAGTACCCGTCGTGGCTCAGTGGTTAAGGAATCCAACTAGGAACCATGAGGTTGCAGGTTCAATCCCTGGCCTTGCTCAGTGGGTCAAGGATCCATTGTTATCGTGAGCTGTAGCACAGGTCACAGATGTGGCTTGGATCTGGCATTGCTGTGGCTTTGGCGTAGGCCGGTGGCTACAGTTCCGATTAAACCCCTAGCCTGGGAACCTCCGTATGCTGCAGGAGTGGCCCTAGAAAAGGCAAAAAGACCAAAAAAAAAAAAAAAAAAAAAAAAAAAAAAAAACAAACTATATATATATATATATATAAAACTTAGTATTTTAAATGCTGTCCTTATCTCCAATTTCTGTTAGGAGGTAGGAAGTTGCCATAGAATAATGCCCCCCTACAAAGATGTCCATGTCCTAATCTCTAAAACCCATGGGTATGTTACCGTATATGGCAGAGACATTGTGTATGTGATTAAGTGAAGGGTGTTGAAATGAGAAGATTTTCCTGTATTATCCCAGTGGATCCAATGTAATTGTAAGGGTCCTTGAAAGTAGAAGGAGGGGAAAATGTCAGTGTGAGAGTAGGAGTTATGATCGGAGAAGCAAGAGTTTGAGGAATGCTCTCCATCTTTTGTTGTTGTTGTTCATGTTTATTGAAGTATTTACAGTGTAATGCCAATTTCAGCTGTACAGCGTAGTATCTAGTTTTATACACACACACACACACACTCTTTTTCTCATATTATCTTACATCATGTTCTATCCCAAGAGACTGGGTATAGTTTCCTGTGCTGTACAGTAGGACCTCATTGCTCATCCATTCTAAGTGTAATAGTTTGCACCTACCAACCCCAAATCCTTGTTCATCCCTCTCCCTCCCTTTCCTCCTTGGCAACCACAAGTCTTTATGTCTGTAAGTGTTTCTGTTTTCTAAAATAGATTCATTTGTGCTGTATTTTAGATTCCACATATAGGTGATATTATATGATATTTATCTTTCTCTTTCTGACTTACTTCACTTAGTATGAGAATCTCTGGTTGCATCCATGTTACTGCAAATGGTATTATTTCCTTCTTTTTATGGGTGAATAGTATTCCATTGTATATATGCACCATATATTCTTAATCTATTCATCTGTCAATGGACATTTAGATTGTTTCCATGCCTTGGCTATTGTGAATAGTGCAGCAGTGTACATAGGGATTCATGTATATTTTTGAATTATAGCTCTTTGAAGATCACTTTGGAAGAAGGAGTCAGGAGACAAGGAAAGCAGGTGGTGTCTAAAATCTGGAAAAGACAAGGAAATAAATTCTCCTCTAGAGCCTCCAGAAGGCATGCAGCCCTACTGACACCTCAATTTTATCTCCATGAAACTCATTCCAGAAACTTCAGAATTGTGAAATAAAAAATTTGTGTTAATACACTAAATTTGCAGCACTTTTTACAGTAACAATAAGAAACTAGTGCAACAATCATCCCCACCTTAAAAATAATTAAAACATACAAGAGTACAAAATCTGAGCTCTTTAGAATATCAGAGAGCTAATGATTAAAAAAAAAAAAAAAAAAAAAAAACCTGGGTGTTCCCATTGTGGAACATTGGATACAAATCCAACTAATATCCACGAGAATGCAGGATGCAGGTTCGTTGACCTTAATCAATGGGTTGGGGATCCAGCATTGCCATGAGCTGTGCTGTAGGTCACAGACACGGCTTGGATCCTGCATCCCTGTGGCTGTGGCCTAGGCTGTAGGATGGTGTAGCTGTAGCTCCAATTTGACCCCTACCCTGGGAACCTGCATATGCTGTGGGTAAGGTCCTAAAAAAGAAAAAGAAAAAAAAATACCCTAAAGGAATTAAATTTTTGAAATGGACGAGTCTTTCCTAAGAGAGAATCATATGGCTGAGTAGGAGAAACCTATCTTCCTTGTGAAGGTAGAGAAACCAGCTCAATTTTTAACAAACTGTTAATAGCTACTGTGGGTTAGTGGGACAGATGACAATCCCAAGGAGTCCCAGTCAGA
The DNA here is from genome assembly GCF_054392235.1 of Sus scrofa. NCBI lineage: Eukaryota > Metazoa > Chordata > Mammalia > Artiodactyla > Suidae > Sus > Sus scrofa. The sequence continues at coordinate 143,221,260 of NC_139383.1, forward strand.
GAGTGAATGTGCACCCACCCACCAACTCTCCTCCACAAAGCTATCACTAAATACATGGGGACAATCTGAAACCTGCTAAAGACTGGATGCAAGAAAAAAGAGCTGAGAGAGAGACCCCTCTGGCACAGGAGGGCTTCAACAGACCACAGGCAGAGGACACCAAAAGCTGCAGGCTGTGGGGGAAGGGAAGAGTTGCACAGAATATTCACTGATTTCAAGGCAGTAGCCCACTGAAGGCTGGGAGCAGGGTGGGAAAACAGAGAGAGATCCCTTCAGGTATACCAAGGGGTTAAGGAAACAGGATAAACAGAAATGTCCTGAAATACAGAAAGCCAGGATGAGTCTGGAGAGCAAAAACAATGTCCAGTACTCAGAAAACTGGGAATTGAGTTTTAAAGCATTGAAATATCTCTAGAGAATTATTGGTGTTCATATCTCAAGCCCTGCTGAAAAGAAAGTGTAGATCCTGACCTAAAAGTACTTCAAAGTGGTGGTAAACAGAATCTAACTAAATCTATCACAAAACCCATGCTCACTGCAATGACAGATGAGACTGACTCGGCTCCCATGCTGACAGTCTGACAGGGGAAAGGGGAAGCCCTTTGCTGGCAGTTTCTACTGTTCTTGGTACGAGATGACTGCCATAGAATGAAAATTAAAAAACATGTGAAGGAGTAGAAAAAAGTGAACAAGAAGGAAAAGATAGATGCAAGCTAACAGATGACCCAGCTATTTTATTTAGCTAATAAGAACTTTAACTCTGACAAGTGCTTACAGAATCTAGTAAAACTTGATGCAAAAAGAAATTGAAAATTTCAAAAGCTATGTATAAAACTATAAAAAAGAGCTAAGTAGAAATTCTAAAATAATGTAAGTATAAAATTCACTTATTGGGCACAAGGGCATACTGAACACAGCAGAAGAAAAGATCAGAGAACTGGAAAATAACAATAGAAATCATCCAAACAGAAATAAATACAAAGAGAAAAAATATATATTTAAACTGAACGGGGAATCCAAGTCTTATTGAATGAGATCAAATCATCTGACATATGTACAACTGGAGTTGCAGAATGAGAACAGAGAAAGAGGGAATGGAGTAGACATTTATTTTGAAGAGATAATGTTTCAGAATTAAATTTAGGCATAATGTCAAACTACTAGAGACAAAAGAGAGAGAAAAAATCTTAAGAACAGCCAGGGAAAAAAGGCACAACACATGCAAGAAAAAGAATATAAGAATGATGGCTGACTTATTATTAAAAAAAAAAAAAAAAAGAGGCCAGTAGGCAATGGAATAACTAACATCTTTAAGTACTGAAAGCCTAAGTTGAAGGTATAGCAAATATATCCCTCAGAAATTGAAGCAAAATAGACAAAGTCAAGGGAATTTGTCTAAATAACCTGATCTATATGAAATGTTAATGGAAATTTTTTAGTATGAAAGAAAATAATACAAGATAGAAGCCTGAATCTGCAGGGAAAAGATAAAGAGTACCAAAAAAGGCAGCCTAGTAGATAAATATATAAGACTTTTTTACATATGTGTGCATGTATGTAATTTTTAAGACTACTGACAATGTAAAGCAAAAATAATAATAATGTATTTAAAGTAAAAAGATATAAAAAAGTTAAGGGATAACAAAACACAAAGAACAGGAGAGAAGTTAAATAGAATTATACTGTTGTAAATTTCTTACACTGTTTGCAGGATAATATTTAAAATTTGACTATAAGAAGTTAAAGGTGAATATTTTACTTTCTAGGTCATGCAATAAAAAGTAATAAAAATTAGTTCATTAAGGAAATAAAATGCAATTTTATAAAATATTTGACTAGCCCTAAAGAAGATAGAAGATAAACAGGAAGATCAAATGGTATAAACATTAAATAAATACCAGGATGATAGAATTAACCCAACCAAAATACCAGGATGATAGAATTAACCCAACCATGTAAATAATTGCATTAGAAATAAATGTACTCCATGAAAAGATAGATTTTCAGACTGGATTTAAAAGCAAGACACAACTATATAATGTCTTTAAAATAATACACTTTAAATACAATGAGCAGATAAATACAGATTTAAATTGAAAAAAAAAGGGGGAAAAACTTCCATGATTATTAGACAAAATAGACTTTGACAAGAAGAGATAAAAGAGCATTTTCAAGTGATAAAAAGGCCAATTCATAAAAAAAGCTATAAGAATTCTAAATTTATATGCACTGGGGTTCCCATCGTGAAGCAATGGAAACAAGTCCGACTAGGAACCATGAGGTTGTGGGTTCAATCCCTAGCCTCACTCAGCAGGTCAAGGATCTGGAGTTGCCATGAGCTGTGGTGTAGGTCACAGACATGGCTCGGATCTGGCGTTGCTGTGGCTGTGGCATAGTCTGGTGGCTACAGCTCTCATTAGACCCCTAGCTTGGGAACCTCCAGATGCCGCAGGTACAGCCCTAAAAAGTCAAAAAAAAAAAAAAAGTCAAAAAATAAATAAATATGCACTTAATGATAGGGCTTCAAAATAAATGAACCAAAAACTGACAGAACTAAAGGGAGAAATAAACAAATCCATAAAAATGATTGGAGAATTTAACACCCCTCTCTATCAGTCATTGATAGACCAATAGAACAACTACAATGAAAAGTAAGTAAGGATGTAGAAACTCTGAAACACACTATCAACCACATTGACCAAACTAATTTTTACAAAACATTTTACACAACAATTTCAGAATATAAGTTCTTTTGAAATTCACCTGAGATAATCAAAATAGATGATATGCTGTCACAAAAGAAGTATTAAAAACTATCAAGAGAATGAAATCATACAGAGTTATTTTTCTGACCATGGAAGTATTAAAATAGAAATCATAGGTAGAAAACAATTAGTTTACTTTGAGGACAAGCTGCACACATCTAAATAACCCACAAGAAAAAGAATAAGCCATTAGAAAAATGTTTTAAATATTTCAGACTGAGTGATGATGAAAATACAATATATAAACAATTATATATTGAGGTGCAGCTAAAGCAGTGCTTGAGAGAAATTTATTAATTTGAACTCTTGATTAAAGGAGAAATGTTTAAAATAAGTGACCTCAGATTTTATTTTAAGAAGTTAGGAAAAGCAGAGCAAATTAATCTAACAAAAAAAAAAAAAGGAAATAAAAAATGGAGGAAAGAAAATGAAGATAAAAGCCGAAACTGATGAAATATAAAACAAAAAAACAATACGGCAACTAAAGTTGTGTGTTTCTTAAAGATTAATATATTTTATAAAATCCTAGCAAGACTGGCCAAGAAAAGAGACAGGAAGAAAATTCAAATTGCTAGTGTCCAGAGTGAAAGAGGTGATAGCTTAACAGGGCCCATAGCCAATAAAAGGAAAATAAAGGGTTATCTTAAACAATTGTATGTCAATAAATTTAACAACATAGATGAAATAGAAATTCCTTAAGAAATACAATTTACCAAAAACTGACACAAAAAGTAGAAAAACTGAATAGCCTTGTATATAATAGAGGAAATAATTCTGAATTGTTAGACACATGCCTCCAAAAAACAAACAAACAAATGAACAAAAAACCCCTGTGGTCCAGATAGTTTAACTGGTGAATTCTACTACACATTTCAGAAGAAATAATATCAATTTTACACAATTTTTTTTTACAAAATAGAAGAAATAGTTCTCGTTTTATGAAACTACAGTAACCCTTACTACAAACTTGACAAGAATATTGCCAAAAAAAAATTTTTAAGGAAATAAAAATACAGATTAAAAATCATTCATGAATATATGTAAAATTCTCAACAAAATATTAATAAATCCAACACAGGAATATATAAAATGGATGATATATTCCATAATCAATGGCATATATACCAGAAATGCAAAGTTGATTTAGCACTCAAAAATCAATATAATTCATCACATTAATATAATAAAAGGGGAATCATATGATAATAAACGAAAAAAGGCATTTGTAAAAATTTAATGCTTATTTATGATAAAAATTTTTAGCAAACGAGAAATGAGACTTCTCAATCTAATAAATTGCGTCTTTTAAAAACATACAGTTAATATCAAATTTAATAGCAAATATCAATCACTTTCTCCCTAAAAGGTAGAAGAGCATCTGTTATCACCCTTTCCATTTTAACATTGCACTTACTGGAAATTCTAGTCATTGCCTCTAGTCACGGCAAGAAAGATAAACAAAAGACATAGTATTAGAAATGTAGTAAAATGAGGAGTTCCCAGTGTGGCACAGCGGAAACAAATCCCACTAGGATCTATGAGGTTAAGGGTTCGATCTCTGGCCTCGATCAGTGGGTGAAGGACTCCGCATTGCCGTGAGTTGTGGTGTAGGCTGAAGATGCGACTCAGATCTGGGGTTGCTGTGGCTGTGGCATAGGCCAATGGCTACAGCTCTGATTAGACCTCTAGCCTGGGAACCTCCATGTGCCGCGGGTGTGGCCCTAAAAAGACAAAAAAATAAAATAAAATAATGAAAGAAAGAAATGTAGTAAAATGAAAACAGTTCTTTTCTCCAGATCATATGAAAACTCTTAAGAAATTCAAAGAGAAGAAAAAAACTGCTAGAACTAATGAGTAAATTTAACACATTTATTAGATAAAAGGTTGAGATACAGCAATCAATTTTATTTCCCTATATTAACTAAAAGAGTGAAATCCCACATCTTCAATCCCAGAGGATTTGACCTACATTACTTTTAGGATACCTGTTATCTTCCATCTACACTTCTGCCTTTGAGAATATTGTGAATCATTGTGCAAATATCTCCATGCTTTGGGGCCAGAAAACTTAGTTTCTTCAACTTAGACCAAAGATCCAAAGTCTCTAGACCTGTCTCCTCATCTGTTATAATGAAAGCAGTATTAACCTACCCTGTACTGTTTATTCTGAGGGCTCAGTGAGATTCTCTGTGATCTTAGCACACTGTCCAGTTCAGAGTAGGAATATCCTTAAATGTTAGCAGTTTGTATGGTCGTATAGTTACTTTCATATGTCTCTGTTTTCCACACTCCCTCATGAGTTCTTCAGGGAAAAAGATTGTGTCTACTTAGTTATTTGCATATAGTAAGGTCTTAAAAATAGTTCAGGAAAAAGATGCTAGAAAAAAATAAGAAAGGAGAAAAGGATATTATAATAGATAAGAAACATTAAGTAGCATTTCAAGTAAAATGTGGTCACTGAACATGGAAATCAAGGAAATATATATCATGGTGGATGATGAAATTCCCTTCACAGAGAACCCCACCCAGTGTAACATCCAGAAGATGTGTGTTTAGAAGTAATTTTAAGTAAATGAGTTGTGTTTTTTAGGAAAGGTAGAAGTCATTTCTCCTGGTTTTACTATACTTCATTTAGCAAACCATAAATAATTTGGTATTGAAGAGAATAAAATCCCAGCTGTAGCCTATATGTGTTACTCTTCAGCAGCTGGTGCTACCATTGCTGGAGCACTCCTTGCGCCTAGAAAATCAAAAAGGAAAATCAAGGACAAGTAGGGAAGAGCAAGTAGAGAATTTGGAGATGACAGGCCAGAAGTCTGGGTGAATTCAAAGGAAGAGAAGATTAAATCTACCTGGATGACAGTAAAATACTCTTGTTTCAATTTCACCTAAAAAAACTTGTTATCTAATTCTGCATTCACAACAGCATTTGCCTAGCTGACCAACTATAGTTATACATACAGGTAGAACAGGAGGAATGGAGTAAATTAGTTTTCAATAGAAAAACACTAGTGTTTGGATTCCTTGCTAGAGCTCCTAGATACTACCATATGGATCTAGAAATTTCCAAGTGCTCTGAGCTAGAGTTTTATCTGACATGGCAAAAGCTGCAATCTCAAATGTGTAAAGGTGGATAATGCTCTACTTGGCTCCCTGCCCCAAATCGGATTCAATTTTCCAAGTCTAGTTCATACCCAAGAACACAAATAATCAGGGCCACCTAAAATAATTGTGGGGAAAGATCCAGACTGGTAAATTGTGATGTATATATTCAATTAGACAAAGGAAAGGCAGAAAACAAGTTAGGATATACCTGTCAAAGTGGTCTAAACGGGAATATCGTAACCTAGTAGTTACCCAATTTATTCACATTTTTATGATTTGATTATAAAAATAAATCTGTTTTTTATTCTAAGTAGTAGTCTTACAAGTATTTGATTTTAAGATTTCCCCTAAAAGAGATTATCTGCCCTATTATTCACTATTATAAATGGCTTTCTCAGTGTGTCTGAAAGAAACTTTAGCCTGCCTTTATCCAGTGTTGTGGAAGTTTATATTTATGACCTAAATCTTGACAGGTAGATCCCAAATAATGAAGCCATCTCTAAAAAGTTCAATCTTCTAAAGCAGTGGATTCCAATAGATAATAGGACCTCAGGGGCCATTGATTGCAACCGATGTTTATCACACAATTGAGCTTTACCAACTTATTTATGCATGCTGCACTGATTGTAAAACAAAATTATAATGAAATATATTTGCATTTATAATCTAAGGCTACTGAAGGTAGCCTAGAATTTCTGAAGCATATCAAATTCAATATAATTTTATTCCTTTTAACAAATTAAATGTCACAACTTGTATACCTTTGTAAAACTTTTCATATAATAAACTTAACAATTCAGAAAAAAATTACCAGCAGGGGTTAGATTTTCTGTTTTTGATTTAGAAAAGTGCTATTCCCATTAATTGAATATCTGAGCTCCAGAACAGGGTTTATAAAAAGGAAAAAGGGTTTGGTGGGTAGAGGGATGTGCTTGGGTTGTGGGATGGAAATCCTGTGAAATTGGATTATCATGATCATTATACAACTACAGATGTGATAAATTCATCTGAGTAATTAAAAAAAAAGGAAACAGGGGTTTCACTGTCTAGTGATCTGGCTGAGTTGTTTTATCAGATAACCCTGAAGTCAATACCTTGAGTTCCTCCTAGGCTATTGAGAGTCCCATAATAGTATGAGCCCCTGACCAGAGGGTACAATACAGGCTGCCAAAATTCTGGAAGCCAAGTAGAATAGAGGGTTAGAAATGGAAATGTCTCATTCAGGCAGAAATATTCACTTACAGTTTTTCAATAGGCACCTCCAGACTCAGAACACACTTCCATACCATCTTGCTCTTAGCCTCCCTTCACCACTACTCTTAGAGATACATATAGTCACAAATTCCTGAGGCTTTTTGAGTGTATGTGGTGCAAATCAGGTTACTTAAATCAGGCTTTGGATCAGCTTTCTAAGCTCTGCTTTTACCATTAGCACATCCAGCTTTCCAGGTTCAAAACTGTGAGGCCGTTGTCCCTCTCAAGTTCTCTGGCCTTATGACCTTAAACTTATGGATCTTAATAGAGCAGTACTCCCAAAGGCATAGTGGAAATTGGTAGTAATATTTTTGGTTTTTGTTTGGTTTGGGTTATCACAATGATCTGGGAAAACTGCTGGCATTTGATGGGCAGGACACAACTGCCTATCAAATTTCAGTCATTCTATAAATATTTTCCTTATATGTATATATTACTGTCCACTTGCAGACTAAGAATCCTGGCATTACATATGTTACTAAGCTATTGACTCTGAATTCTGCAAAAAATCCCAGGTGAATATTTTTCCATATTTATAAAGGAAATTTTCTTTCTTATTTTTTTCTGAACACAAAGAATGTCTTTATCCACTCAGAAATGCAAATTAGTTATGTTGATTTTATTAACAGTGCTTTGAAAAATTAAGTAAGCTGAGTCTGCAGAAATACTCACTGTTGTTTTTATTTCATTTCCATTTTTAATTGCATCCTCCATGAGAATGCATAATTAGACCTTGAGTTTAATTTATGATAAATACAATTAATTCAAATATTTAAAAATAATTAATGACAGCCTTAAAAAGAGCAAGATTAATGAAACCAACAAAACAGTTCAACAAATTTCAATTTATTGTCTTAATTGGCTTGACCAGCTCTAAAACATGTCTTCGCTAACACACTCAAGCACTGCGAAAGAGAAGAAAAGGGGAAGAAAAGTTATATTTAAAAAAATAATAATAAAATATTGAAGGTTCAATGGCTATTGTTTAAAGGGACTCAGTGTACTGTTAAAGAGTCGTTCCCTTAGTATGCCTTCCTCACAAAGTTTTAAAGCCACAAAATGAAGAAATGAACAGTTCTGATGCAAATAAGAATTCTCTCTCAATGCCTAGAAGTTGATATTTCCACAACACATATTTATATTAATACACATCTATTTCCCCTGTGATTTTCATTGTCCTGCATTATTTTATATCAGTGGTAGACTTCCAGAAAAGGATTAAAATAATCTCACATTTAATGCTTCATCTTTAAAACTTCATATGAAAATTACAAGCACTGCCAAAACTATTAACCCATTATTTTTCTGCAAAGGTAGGCTAAATGTACATTAGTCATATTAAACTAATTATCTACCAGATAATCTTGTTCAATAATGTATACAGTATTCTTTTGGCCTATTGTAGTTAAGTATAATGTTAATACTTCTTTTATGACTTAGAAGAAATTGCTAGTATTTTAGAGACAATTGTTTTTCCAAGTACATCACTATCAGTGGGCTAACAAATTTAAACTGTTCAAAGCAATCCTACTTATTAATGAGTTAACATAGCATATCTATAATGGCCACTTTCTGAAAGTAAATCATTTATGAAAATAATTTTATTTATTGAATTATTTGCATAGGATTTACTTCACTGGAGTCATTCATTGGTAAATATCTTAGTTTTTAAGGTTAACTTAAAGTATATGTAAGTAACATTGCCATTGCATTCCTGATGACACAATTTATGTTATATTTTTAAATGTAATTCAATGCTCAGATTTTTGTGGATAAAAAATAATAGTGTGCCCAAAAGTCTATTGTTTCTAATGCATATAAATTACTGTTCTGCTAATTTTACAGATGCTTCCAGCTTGACACAACTAGTTGAATACAGTAATATATATTTTATATATATATATATATATATATATATATATATATATATATATATTCTAAGGGTTTAGTGTGAGCTGGTGAGAGTAAAAAAATCCATGAGAACTGTAGACCCAAGAAGAATCTACCTGTAGGCTCTTTTCCACTGACATTCACTAGGCACTGCAGGGCAAGAGACAAAAGAGAGCCTCTCTCAGTGGCATAGACCTGGAGAAGAGAGCAACCACTGCTATGGAAAAATTCTGAAGCCCTACCAGGTTCTTCTCTCCTATGGAATAGGACTTAAGAGTCTTAGGTCTTAGCCAGTGGACAAAGGGCAGAAAACCTATTGCTTCCAGAGCACACAGAGACCTGATAAATCTGAACAAAGGACAAAAAATAACAGTTCCTATATATATCCCTAGGGAGGGGACAAAAAGCTGTCCTGGGCGCAGATCATTAGAGGTCTCCTACTGCAAGGGGAGGGGCTGGAAACCCTCTCACACCCAAGACCCACCAAGGCAAAATTAAGCTGCCAGATGAATGAGAAGCAGGATCATTGAGACCCAAGGACAGGTGCGCACATAAACCTGAGGCTGGGCTAGAACACAGGGAATCACCTTTGTCCCCACCTCTAAGTTAGGAGGCACTGAGTAATGCACAACTACAGTTTTCCATTATAAGAGAATCAAGAGCATGGAAATAAAACCCCCTCTTAAGCACAGGCACAAGAAGGACAAAAGCAAAAAATGGAGAAAGAATATTATAAAAACCCTGCAGCAACTCAGCCCATAATCACACATATAAGGCAGTGCTAGAGGGATCTTCCATTGGTTCTGTTCAGAAGATAATCACAATGAAAACAACCAAAGACAAAAACAGCTCCAATACTAAGTACATGGATGCAAATTCATGTACCTTAATGATCTAGCAGAAGATGCTTCCTATTTTTAGGCATAAATACTTTGATCTTGGTTTTTACTGTTCTACAAATAATGTCAGCATTCAAAAGAAAAAAAAAAAAAAAAAAACCTCTTGTCAAGAGACTAAGGAACAAATATAACCAGACCTAGAGATGAACAAGATATTGAAAGTATTAGAAAAGGAACTAAAATAAGTATTCTTAATATGCAAATGGCTGAAGTTTAAAAGAGAGGCAGATGTCTTGAGAGATGGGGAATTTCAGCCCATAGATGTAAAAGTCCAATGGAAACACTACAATGAAAAACATGGTAACAAGACAAAGAATGCCTTTGACAGGCTCGATACAAAAAAGACAAGAATCAATGAACTTGAAGATAGGACAAGAGAAATTTAATGAACCAAAGCCAAAGCTAAAAACCAAAAAGGAATACAATCAAAACAGAACAGAAAAGAGCATCCAAGAACTACCAAAGAGTCTAAAATGTTTATAATTTTTATCCTAGGGGAAAAGAGAGAATTAGGCGGACAATATACTTGAACACACAATGGCCAAAAATTTTCCCCAAAATGATAAAATAATCAAGTAAAAAATCTGAAGAGCTCAGAAAACACCAAGAATAATCATATTAATAATATAATTATTATAACTTTTAAATTTAGTCACTATATACACTGCTGAAAAATGAATGACAAAGAGAACTTCTTAAAGGGAGTCAGAGAAAAAAGATACATTATATATAAAGTGATAAAGATGAGAATCATAGCAGACTTCTTGTTTAAAAGTATGCAAGCCATGGAGTTCCCATTGTGGCTCAGTGGTAACAAATCTGACTAGCATCCATAAGAATGCAGATTTGAGTCCTGGCCTCACTCAGTGGGTTAAAGATCCAGCGTTGCTGTAAGCTGTGGTATAGGTCGTATACACGGCTCAGATCCCACATTGCTGTGGCTTTGGCATAGGCCAGCAGCTGCAGCTCCAATTCAGTCCCTAGCTTGGAGACTTCCATATGCCACAGGTGCAGCCTTAAAAAGACCAAAAAAACGGAGTTCCCATTGTGGCACCATGGAAACGAATCCAACTAGGAACCATGAGGTTGCGGGTTCAATCCCTGGCCTTGCTCAGTGGGTTAAGGATCTGGTGTTGCCCTGAGCTGTGGCATAGGTCACAGATGCAGCTCAGATCTGGTGTTGCTGTGGCTGTGGTATAAGCTGGCAGCTGTAGCTCTGATTAGACCCCTAGTCTGGGAACCTCCATATGCAGCCCTAAAAAGACAAAAAGACAAAAAAAAAGTATTTAAGGCAGATAAAAACTATATGATGCCATTAAAGTGTTGAATGGACAAAAGTAACGCAGGAATGGTACACCTACTGAAAATAATAGTAAAATTGAAGGGAAAAAATATTTTTTTCAGACAAAAAAAAGCTGAGATAATTAATTTCCCAAAAACATGTAGTATAAGAAATACTACAGGAAAGTCTTCAAGCAAAAGGAATATGGTACCAGACAAACTGGGATCTACACAAAGAAAGGACTATGTCTGGAAATTGTTAAAATGAAGTTAAAAATCTTTTTTTTTCTAATTTTTAGTCATCCTAAAATATAATTTACTATCTAAAGTAAATAGTAACACTACTGTATCACATGGCATATATAAAATTAATATTTTTGGAAAAAATAGCACATAAGATGGAAGAGAGGTATTTGGTTTATTCAGTTTTAAGTTTCTTATATTACACAGAAGGTGATATAATATTATTTGAAGGTAGACTCATTAATTAAAGTTGTATATTTTAAACACACTAAGAAATTAAAAGAGGTATGAATAAAATACAGTTGAATTTTAAATAAAAATAGTAACACTGTATTGTGGAGTTTATAACTTGTCATACATGTAAAACCTAGAGGGAATAGCTAAAGTCAAGGGAGGGAAGAAATGGAAGTACAGTGTTATAAAGCTTGTCTACGCTATATAGTGCAAAACCTCTTGAAGGTAGACTGTGGTAAGTTGAGACTGTAGGTTATAAACTAAAGCAATCACTAAAATAACAGAAAGAAGATTTCTCTAGCTCTAAAAAAACAGATCAGTAATTGCCTGGGAATGCCAATGAGTAGAGTAAGTTGCCAGCCATGGAGTGCAGGCAATGAAGCATGAAGTAATGGAGTGATGGATATGTTCACTATCTTGATTGTGGTGGTCGTTTCATGTGAATACATATGTTAAAACTTACCAACTGTACCCTTAAATATGTGCAGTTATTTCTGTTAGTTATATCCCAATAAAACTTTACCAAGCAAACAGCCACTTTTTTTTAATGAGCAAAAGATTTGAATAGACACTACCCACTGAAAATATATAAATGGTCCAAAAAAGATGCTCGTGAAAAGATGCTCAACATCACTAGTCACTAGAGAACTGCAAGTTAAAACTACATGGAGATGACACATCACATCCTCAAGGTGTCTGACATACCCAGCGCTGATGAAGATGCAGAACAGTTGGAACTCTGGGATGTTTTTGCTGGAAATGCAAAATAATGCCACCATTTTGGAGAAGAGCTTGGCAGTTTCTCATAAAGTTAAACATGCTTATCATAATACCCAGAGATTCTGTTTCTAAAGTGTTCACCCAAGAGAAATGAAAATGTGTGTTCATACAAAAACCTATGTGTAATATTTCCAGAAACTATCTGAATGTCCTTTAGCTAATGGATAGATAAACTGTGAGACACTCACACACTGGAATATTACTTAGGTTTAGAAGGGAACAAATTGATACACAACAGAAATGAATCTCAAGGAGTTCCCATAGTGGCACAGTGGTTAACGAATCTGACTAGGAACCATGAGGTTTCAGGTTCGATCCCTGGCCTTGCTCAGTGGGTTAAGGATCCGGCATTGCCATGAGCTGTGGTATAGGTTGCAGACGCGGCTCAGATCCCGCATTGCCGTGGCTCTGGCATAGGCCGGCGGCTACAGCTCCAATTGGACCCCTAGCCAGGGAACCTCCATATACCTGGGAACCTCCATATGCCTCGGAACCTCCATAAGTTACGGGAGCGGCCATAAAAAAGGCAAAAAAAAAAAAGACAAAAATAAATAAATAAATGAATCTCAAAAATATTTCACTGAGTGAAAAAAGGGCAACATGATGGAACATTTATTATGTTTCCATTTATAGAAAATTCTAGAACAGGAAAAGCAAAAGTATGGAGTGAGAAAATAAATTGGTGGTTGCCTGGGTCTGGTTGTAGGAAGAGAATGGCTAGGAAGTAGTACAAACTAGAGAGACCTTTGTGGAGTCAAGAATTGTTCTGTATCTTGATTGTGGTAGTGATTACATGGTTCTAGAAATTTGTCAAAATTTCTCAGCCTGTAGATATAAAATGGGTGCATTTTATTTTATGTCAAGGCACCTCTATGATCTGTATTTCAAATTTTAAAAAAAATTAAGACCATGGTGGTAGTCATAAGGGGGAATGGGAGGGATCATCCCAGTTTCTGTTTTCTACAACAAACACTGAATTTACTTAATTAACTGATATTTTATAGGTGGAGTCTTACACAAATTCAGATATTCAACAAGAAAAAAAATCCTACCAATTTGAAGTACAGTCTCCTTTTTAAGATCTGATAGATGTACAGAAGAATGCTATAAAGATTTTTAAACTGCATTTACAAAGACTCATCACTAAAGAAAAAAGCTATTTCCTGGTCTGTGCATCCTACTTAATAGAAGTATCTATTTATTTTAATCCTCTTAACCTTTCAAGGATAAAATGCTTGAAAACTTCAACATTAAAAATGCCCCCAGAAGGCGTCATCTGTTAAGAATTATTATAATGTTAGCTTTCAAATGCAGAATTCAAATTAACATGGACATTGATAACTATGTCAAATAGCAAGTAAAACATGCATATATAAGAGACTGAGTAAACACACAGAAAAATGTTAACTAAGCTGTGGAACTATGAGTGATTACATTTTCTTCTACTTATTGATATTTTACAGTTTCTGTAGTGATAATGTATTATTTTGTGATAAAAATGGGTAAAAATTACTTGTAATTATTTAGCACAAATGAAGAGAGAAATACAATTCTCATTGCCCTGCAAACCTCTTTATCTGAAATTGTTTTGCCTCTGACCCTGACCATGTTTTAAAATGAGCAAAACATATATGCTTTAGCTAACTTTAAATTTTTGTTTTATAAAGCCGACTAATAGGATCTGAATATCTTTTTTCCCCTAATGTTGGAAGAGGAGTTTTTCTGCCTTGAGTTTCTATTTTCCAGCAAAAAAGACATGTGACTTGAGCAGCTGAATAAACACATATTGAAAATTCATATATTGGCAGTAGAAAGTTAAGCAGATGCAGAAAGCGTATCCCGCATGCATCTGGCCTTAGATCCTCTTCCCCAAGGACACTGACCTCTCAATAGTGTTGACAAAGCAGGTCATTCATCTGTCCTAGGATGGCCCTACTACCAGCATTTCCCTTCACTTCATAAAAGAGGAGGGTGCTCAACTTCACCCTCTTAACCTTTTTAGATGTTGCCAAGTTACTCATCGCCACAACTGGACTTAGAAGAGTTTCTCCTTAATTTTGTATCCAATAGTCCACACATTCCTTATATTACCTACAAACCCAGAAGTATTCTGCTTTGTAAATTGAGAGTGTGATATTCCAGGGCTCAATTAAGAGGTGACAAACATACATCCTGTGATATTATTCAAAAATATCGGATTCCTAGTGTGAACTCAGACAGTTATTACAAACCAGTTGCAAACTTACTGGGGTTGGTGGGGGTGGGGCTAAGGGAGCTGGTGAATAACACAAGCCAACAATGGAAGCAAAGAACATAGCTTCAGCATGCTTTTTATGAAACCAATTTAGGACGTGGATTTTTACAAATATTAAAGAAGCCATTGCAAACTCAAGTGGAGATCTGTTTGGTTTCTTCAAAGCAAGTCCAGGCCTTCAAGGCATCCCCATGTCATCGACACTTTAATATTAACATGAGACTCCAAAGCAAATCCCGGGAGCATGCCACTCTGCATCATGTCTTCATTACTTTCTTGGTCTTCTCTGACTTTTTTTGTGTCAATAAAGTTCTTGTCTCCCTCTTCATCCCTGTTCTTTTTTACATCGATATTCTCGGCTCCTTGGTAGTTGCTTCTGTAACTGACCAGGATAAAAACTGGAGATGGTTTATGTAAAAATTCAATAAATGTTTATCATTGTTGTTATTTCTATTAGCATCCTCGTTTCATTAGTAGCATCATCTCCCTGTATTCTTCCCTCTCCAGTCCTATGAAAATGTTTTCTATCATATCAAATCTGAAATCTCCTTGTGAGGCATTCTAGATGCTTCCTATTCAAAGAGCATCTACAGCCCAGCAGCACTAGTGTCACCTGGGAGTTCATGAGAAATCTAGTATCTCAGGCCCAAACCAAGCACACTGAATCGTAATCCACCTTTTAACAAGATGATTTGTGGACACACTGCTAGTAAGGCCTGTGCATTCAGAGTTGGTGCCATTTTGCTGGTTCCAGATCTCCTCTAATCCTCACACATGCCTTCCAATACCAGTAAGCTAATCTTGGTAGTCCCTACAATTTTGCACTTTTTCCACATGCTGTATGACATTGTTTAATAAAATAAGTATTCTTGTCCCTTTTCAATGACTGTCCAGATTTTACTGTTACTCAAGGACCATCTTTAGGTCAAATTTTTCTTTGAATGAAAACTTCAAAAGATGGTAAAACTGGACTGCTACGTTTATTTTTTTAATACTTGATTTCAGATAATTTATTGAATCCTATTTCTGAAACTTTTGATGAGAGATCCTGTGGCCAGCACCACATTCCAAAAATTTTAAAAGACAAATTTCTTTAGGCACTAAAATTGAGTTCTTCCTGGATAGCAGCTGGGAGAATATATGGGGATCATTGGGTTTCACCTATAAAATAATAGAAGCATGCATATTCGCCATAAAACCAAAGGCAATTGCATTTCAGTTTTTCAGCCAGCAAAAGAAGTAGCTTCAGCACCTTGCAGTTGTTTTGTTCCTGGTGGACTGCCCTATCGATAAACAAACAGGACAAGTTGAATAGTATTAATATTGAATAGATCTGGTGAGGTCTGCCAGAATATGGACAATAAAAGACATTTAAAATTCCCTTCATGGCTCAGCAGTTAATGAACCTGGCTGGGATCCATGAGAATGTGGGTTTGATCCCTGGCCTCGCTCAGTGGGTTAAGGATCCAGTGTTGCTGTGAGCTGTGGTGTAGGCCGGGAGCTACAGTTCTGATTGGACCCCTAGCCTGGGAACCTCCATATGCCATGGGTGCAACCCTGAAAAAAAAAATGGACTGCTACATTTAAAAGAATGAAATTAGAACATTCTCTAACATTATATACAAAAATGAACTCAAAATGGATTAAAGACCTAAATGTAAGACCAGATACTATACAACTCCTAGAAGAAAAATAAGCAGAACACTCTTTGACATAAACCATCTCAGTATTTTTTTGGATCAGTCTTCTAAAGCAAAGGAAATAAAAGCAACAATAAAGAAATTAGACCTAATTAAACATAAGAGCTTTTGCAGAGAAAAGGAAACCATGCATAAAATGAAAAGACAACCCACTGAAAGGGAGAAAATATTTGCAAACAATATGACCAATAAGGGGATAATATCTAAAATATATAAAGAGCTAATACAAGTCAACAAAAAAGCAAACAACCCAATTAAAAAATGGACAGAAGATCTGAATAGATATTTTTTGCAAAGAGGATGTACAGATGGCCAACAAGCATGTGAAAAGATGCTCAACATTGCTAATCAGCAGGGAAATGCAGATCAAAACCACAATGAGACGTTAACTCACACTTGTCAGAATGGCTGTCACTGAAAAGAACACAAATAAATGGTAATAAGGATGTGGAGAAAAGGGAACACTCATACCCTGTAAATTGGTACAGCCACTGTGGAAACAGTTTGAAGTTTTCTCAAAAAAAAACAAAAAAATGGAACTGTTATATGATCCAGTAATTCTACTCCTGGGTATATATCCAAAAGCAAACAAACACAGAAGCGCTAATTTGAAATGATAAATGGACTCCCAATGTTCATAGCAGCATTGTTTACAGTTGCCCCAATATGGAAGCAACCTAAGTGTCCATCAACAGATGAACTGAATGGATAAAGAAGATGTGGTACATATATACAATTCAATATTACTTAGCCATAATATAGATAAAATCTAGTCCAAATGTGCATGAGCCCTTTGAAAGCTTTTTCTTAGATCCTTATAGCCTTCTGGTTCTCATGGATGTGAGCCCCACTGGTTTTGAAAACTAGATGTTTTGGGAATTATTTGCTAAGTTGCAGATCTCAAAAATTGGGAGTGCCCTTTATAAGGGTTCAAACACTTCACTAATCAGGGAGAAGATCTGGATTTTAAATTCCCTCCTGACTATGGGTCACTGTGCCTGGTGGTAGGGTTTGTCATAAGATTCTGTCCCAGCCTCTTCTACCTGCTTCCATGTGAGCTTTCCCTCCTTTGCCCCATGCCAGTTTTTACGGGTTTTTTTTCCAGATGAAGTTGTTCTGTTGTATGTAGCTGGAGATTCAGTGTGTTCTTGGAAGGGAGTGAATTCAGGATCCTCTTACATTGCCATCCTGAACTAGAATCTTTAGCATAGGGATAGACAGACACAATGCAGTGCCACTGCAGTATTTAAATTATTTATATTGAACAAAGAAATTGTCTAATTTTATGATAATTCAATAAATATTTATTGAGTGTTACCAAGATAAGGCCAATTTCTAGGAATGTTTTATAGAGCAGTGTACAAATGTAATGAAATAACTCCTCTGTGGATCTTCTACTCTAGTCCTCCATATTTAAAAGTGGATATCTGGGAGTTCTGTCATGGCCCAGTGGAAGTGAATCTGACTAGGAACCATGAGGTTGTGGGTTCGATCCCTGGCCTCACTCAGTGGGTCAAGGATCCAGTGTTGCCATGAGCTGTGGTGTAGGTTGCAGACATGACTCGGATCTGGGGTTGCTGTGGCTGTGGCTTAGGCCGGCAGCGACAGCTCCAATTAGTCCCCTAATCTGGGAACCTCCATATGCCAAGGGTACGGCCCTCAAAAGACAAAGATAAATAAATAAATAAATAAATAAATAAATAAATAAAATAAAAGTGGATATCTGTAACATTTCAAATGGATGGGCAATGGAGTTCTACTGTACAACACAGGGAACTGTGTGTGATTGGGTCACTTTGCTAATACAATAGAAATTGAAGAAACATTGTAAATCAACTATTCAAAAAAGTTAATAAATAAAAATAAAAAGTAAAAAACATAAAAGTGGATCTCATATTCTAATTCTGCATTTAGTAGAAATATTTCTAGAACAATTGTTCATAGTCATTGTTTTTGTTTTAGGTTGCCTTTAGGTTGCATTTTAAGCAACATGTTATATGCTTATTGGCCCTTTTGAATATGCTCCTTACACATTTCTGATTGGGATTGATTTTATTTTTCTCATTGATTTGCAGAATTATTTTTTTCTGGATATGTATCTTTTATCTGTGTGTTAGCTTTCATGAGGTTATGTCACAAACAACCTCAGAATCTCAATGGCTTAGAACAGCAGATACATGTTTTTTGCATACTTCACATGTTGCAGTTGCAGATCTGTTGCAACTCTTCTAGACTATGTTAGACTAAGCTGGGCTTGGCTTTTCTTGGCTCACCTTGGCCTCATGTGTCTTCTTATGCTAGAAAATAAGCTGTAGATGCCACAGACCCACTATCTGGGATATCCTGTTCTTATGGTTGAAAGTGAGAGCAAGAGATGGAGTGAGCAGAAACTAACAATGGCTCTAAAAGCAACTATTCAATCATAGAAAATATCAGTCGATTTATTTGCCATTGGCCAAAACAAGTCAGAAGATCAAGTCACTGGGTCAGGGAAGTACACTCTCCTGAATGGGAAGATTGAGGCAGAGGAAAACAGGGATAAAACATAATTGTGGGAGTTCCCACTGTGGCAGAGTGCATTAAGGATCCAGCATTGTCTCCACCATGGCTCTGGTCACTGATGAAGCATGAGTGTGATTCCTAGCCCAGGGTAGAGGGTTAAGGATCCAGCAGCTCAGATTTCATCCTTGGCCTGGGGATTTGCATATGCATAGTGCAGCCAAAAAAGAAAAAAAATAATCATAACAGTGAACAAATATTACAGTGTACCACATTTGGGCACATAGTACAAAAACCTTCTCCCTCTGACATTTTTAATAATGTCTTATAATGAATAGAAGTTCTTAATAATAATCAAGTATAATTTAACCATGTTTTTATTAATGATCTGTACATTTTGTATCCAATTTTAAAAAATCATTACATCTTACTAGGACCTGACAGTATTCTGTGTCAAGAATTGGCACTTTTTTGTAAAGAACCAAATAGTAAATATTTTTGATTTGTGGGCCACACACTTTCTGTCATAACCATTCAGCTCTGTTGTTGTAGCACAAAAGCAGTCAGAAATGATACATGAGTGAATGGGAATTTACTGTATTCCAATAAAACTTTATTTACAAAAACAGATGACAGGGTGAATTTGTCTTCTGGACCATATTTTGCTGACCTTTGTTCTGTCTTATTATCTAGAAGCTTTATTGTTTAACCTTTTATAATTATATCCACAATCTGTCTGGAATTGATTTTTTGCATTTAGTATAAAATAAGGGAATTGTCATTTTTTAAAGATATATACATCCAAATCAATTGATCTATTATCATTAATTTAAAAGAATCTCTTTCTTCACTGCATTATACTAGTAGTACCTTAGTCATAAATCAAATCATATATGTAGGTAAAGCCAACAATATTGATATTCTTTTTCAGATTTAATTTGCTGAACTCGTGCTTTGCATTTCCATATAAATTTTAGCATCATCCTTTTCATTGGCAAATATACATACATACACATACACACTTGCTAGGATTTTTAATGAGACTACATTTTTAAAATACACACACATACACACACTGGAAAAGATTGATATCTTTTCAGTGCTAATTTTTCCAACCCATCAACATGATATATATCTCTATTTATATAGTTTTTTATTTCTCTCAGTAATAATTTATACTTTTCTCTATGGAAGGCATGTATATTTACTACAAAAGAGGAAGATTTTCTAACTGTAAAATGGTTAATTCAACTGGAATACCTCTAAATTTATACGCAACTAAGAATAGAGCTTTAAAATATATAAAACAAAATGTGATAGAACCAAAAGGAGAAACAGAAAATACATAATTATACCTGGAGATTTTAATAGATTTCTCTGTAAGGAAAAAGAAGAATTGAAAAATAAGATTATCAAACATACACATACACATAAACATATCCTGGGTTATAAAGCAAGTATCAAGAAATTTCAAAGGATTGAAATCACATACACTATATCTTCTGACTAGAGGGCAATAAACCTAGAAACTAATAACAAAAAATTAACTATATTCACTTTATCTGAAGTTAGTAGAACTTTTCCAGTTTGTTTCAATTAGTAATAGTATGGTAAATCTTCTTCCACCTTTTTACTTAACTTTTTTATTTTATTTATTTATTTACTTATTTTTGGTCTTTCTGTCTTTTTAGGGCCACAGCCACAGCTTATGGACATTCCCAGGCTAGGGGTCTAATCCGAGCTGTAGCCGCTTGCCTACGCCATAGCCACAGTACCACGGGACCATGGCTGCCTCTGTGACTTAAACCAAAACTCACAGCAATGCCGGATCCTTAACCCACTGAGCAAGGCCAGGGATCAAACCCACAACCTCATGGATCCTAGTCAGATTCATTAACTTCTACACCACGATGGGAACTCCTTAATATTTTTTAATATATTTCAGATACGCATTTTGTTGTAGGCTACTTGTTTTTTTGTTTGCTTAATCCAGTCTGGCATTTATAGTCTTTTAAAGCATAGGTAGTCTAATTAAAAGTATATAGTCCATTTTCTTTTAATGTAATCACTGATATATTTGGGTGTAAATCAGCAACATATTTGTTTTCTGTTTATCCCATTCTTCTTTTCTTCCTTTCTTACGCTCTTTTGGATTTTCTGAATATTTTTATTATTCTGAATTAACACTGTAACTTCATTCATGCCCTGGCCTTTTATGCTGTTGTGGTTAGAGATTATAGTTTTACCTAAATTATAAGACATCATTATTACTGCTTTCAAAAGTCAATAAACATACAGTAACGTGTTTGTCTTTTCTGGTACTCTTCATTTCTTCTTGCATTTCCATTCAACTATTATCTTTTTCCCTCTTCCCAGAAAGTCTCCTTTTCCATGTCTTTTAAGTATGAACCTTCTGACAATGAACTCTTTCTATTCTTGTTAGCCTGAATATATCTACATTTTGCCTTAATTTTTGAAGAATATTTTCTCTGGATATGAGATTCAAGGCTCAGACTTATTTTCTTCCAGTACCTTTTCTTCTGTTTTTTTTTATTACTCAGTGAATTTATTATATTTATAGTTGTACAATGATCATCACAATCCAATTTTATAGGATTTCCAACCCACACCCCCAGTGCATCCTCCCATCCCCCAACCTGTCTTCTTTGGAAACCATAAGTTTTTCAAAGTCTGTGAGTTCAGTATCTGTTCTGCAAAGAAGTTCATTCTGTCCTTTTTTCAGATTCTACATGTCAGTGATAGCATTTGACGTTGGTGTCTCATTGTCTGACTGACTTCACTTAGCATGATAATTTCTAGGTCCATCCATGTTGCTAAAAATGCTGGCATTTTGTTCATTTTAATGGCTGAGTAATATTCCATTGTGTACATGTACCACATCTTCTTGACCCACGCCTCAGTCGATGGACATTTAGATTGTTTCCATGTCTTGGCTATTTAAAATAGTGCTGCAATGAACATTGGAGTACATGTGATTTTTTGAGTCATGGTATTCTCTGGGTAGATGCCCAGCAGTGGGATTGCTGGATCAGATGGTAGTTCTATTTTTAGTTTTCTGAGGAATCTCCGTACTGTTTTCCACAGTGGTTGCACCAATTTACAATCCCACCAACAGTGTAATAGGGTTCCTTTTTCTCCACACCCTCTCCAGCATTTATTTTTTGTAGACATTTTGATGATGACCATGCTCGCTGGTGTAAGGTGGTACCTCACAGTGGTTTTGATTTGCATTTCTCTAATAATGAGTGATGTTGAACATCTTTTCATGTGTTTTTTGGCCATCCATATGTCTTCTTTGGAGAATTGTCTGTTTAGATCTTCTGCCCATTTTTTGATGGGGTTGTTCATTTTTTTTGTTATTGAGCAGTAGGAGATGTTTATAAATTTTGGAACTTAATCCCATGTCAGTAGATTCATTTGCAAAAATTTTCTCCCATTTTGTGGGTTGTCTTTTCATTTTGTTTAGGGTTTCCTTTACTGTGCAGAAACTCTTAAGTTTAATTAAGTCCATTTGTTTACTTTTGTTTTTACCGTCATTACTCTAAGAGGTAGATCTGAGAAGATGTTGCTGTTGTTTATGTCAGAGAGGGTTTGGCCTATGTTTTCCTCGAAGAGTTTTATAGTGTCTGGTCTTCTATCTAGGTCTTTAATCCATTTTGAGTTTTTTCTTGTGTATGGTGTTAGGGAGTGTTCTAATTTCATTCTTTTCCATGTGGCTGTCCAGTTTTCCCAGCACCACTTATTGAACAGGGTGTCTTTCTCCATTGTATATTCTTGGCTGCTCTGTCATAGATTAGTTGGTTGTAGATGCATGGGTTTAATTCTGGGCTTTCTATTCTGTTTCACTGATCTATATGTCTGCCTTTGTGCCAGTACCATATGGTTTTAATGATTGTGCTTTGTAGTATAGTCTGAGGTCAGGGAGCCTGATTCCTCCAACTCCATTTTTCTTTTTCAGGATTTCTTTGGCTATTCTAGGTCTTTTGTGCTTCCAAACAAACTTTAAAATATTTTGTTCGAGTTCTGTGAAAAATGTCCTTGGTAATTTGATAGGGATTGCACTGAATCTGTAGATTGCCTTAGGTAGTATAGTCCTTTGGATAATACAGACTTTTCCAGTCCAAGAGCATGGTATATCTTTCCATCTGTTTGTGTCATCTTTGATTTCTTTCATCAGTGTCTTATAGTTTTCAGAGTACAGGTCTTTTGTCTCTTTAGGTAGGTTTACTCCTTGGTATTTTATTCTTTTGGATGGAATGGTAAACAGGATTGCTTCCCTAATTTCTCTTTCTGCTCTTTCATTGTTAGTATATAGAAATTCCATTGATTTCTGTGTATTAATTTTGTATCCTGTGACTTTGCCAAATTCATGGATGAGCTCTAACAGTTTTCTGGTAGAGTCTTTAGGATTTTCTAGGTATAGTATCATGTCATCTGCAAATAGTGATAGTTTTACTTCTCCCTTTCCAATTTGGATTTCTTTTACTTCTTTAATTGCTGTGGCTAGGACTTCCCAAACTATGTTGAAGAGTAGTGGCGAGAGAGGACATCCTTGTCTTGTTCCTGATCTCAGCAGGAATTCTTTCAGCTTTTCACTATTGAGAATGATGTTAGCTGTAGGTTTGTCATCTATGGCCTTTATTATATTGAGGGAGGTTCCCTCTATGCCCACTTTCTGAAGGATTTGTATCAGAAATGGGTGTTGGATTTTGTCGAAGGCTTTTTCTGTGTCTATTGAGAGGATCATATGGTTTTTATTCTTCAGTTTGTTAATGAGGTGTATCACACTGATGGATTTGCAGGTATTGAAGAACCCTTGCATCCCTGGGATAAACCCCACTTGATCATGATGTACAGTCCTTTTAATATATTGTTGGGTGCGGTTTGCTAGTATTTTGTTGAGGATTTTTGCATCTGTGTTCATCAGTGAAATTGGCCTGTCATTTTCTTTTTTGTGTGGTATCTTTGTCTGGTTTTGGTATCAGGGTGATGGCGGCCTCATAGAATGAGTTTGAGAGTATCCCTTCCTCTGCAATTTTTTGAAATAGTTTCAGAAGGATAGGTATAAGCTCTTCTCTAGATGTTTGATAGAATTTGCCTGTAAATCCTGGACTTTTGTCTGGTGGAAGTTTTTTAATCACAGTTTCAATTTCAGTGCTTGTGATTGGTCTATTCATCTTTTCTCTTTCATCTTGGTTTAGTCTTGGAAGATTGTACCTTTCTAAGAAATTGTCCGTTTCTTCTAGGTTGTCCATTTATTGGTGTATAGTTGCATATAGTAGTCTCTTACGATCCTTTGTATTTCTGTGATGTGAATTGTTATTTCTCCTTTTTCTTTCTAAGTTTATTGATTTGAGTCCTCTTTTTCTTGATGAGTCTCACTAAGGGTCTATCAATTTTGTTGATCCTTTCAAAGAACCAGCTTTTCATTTCATTGATCTTTTCTATGGTTTTCTTTGTTTCAGTTTCATCGATTTCTGCTCTGGTCTTTATGATTTCTTTCCTTCTGCTAACGTTAGGGCTTGTCTGTTCTCTCTCTAGCTGCTTTAGATGTAAAGTTAGGTTGAGATTTGAGCTTTTTCTTGTTTCCTGAGGTGGACTTGTATTGCTATAAATGTTCCTCTTAGAATGTCTTTTGCTGCATCCCACAGGTTTTGGAGTGTCATATCTTTGTTGTCATTTGCTTGTAGGTATTTTTAAATTTCCCCTTTGATTTCTTCAGTGATCCATTGGTTGTTTAGTAACATATTGTTTAGTCTCCATGTGTTTGCATTTTTTGCAGTTTTTTTTTCTTGTTGTTGATTTACAGTTGTATAGCATTGTGGTCGGAAAAGATGCTTGATATGATTTCAATTTTCTTAAAGTTACTGAGGTTTGATTTGTAGCCCAGGATGTGATCAATCTTAAAGAATGTTCCCTGTGCACTTGAGAAGAATGTGTATTCTGTTGCTTTTGGATGGAATGTCCTATAAATATCTATTAAGTCCATCTGGTCTAATGCTTCATTCAGGGCCTGTGTTTCCTTATTGATTTTCTGTCTGGATGGTCTGTCCATTGCTGTAAGTGGGATATTAATCCCCCACTCTTATTGTGTTATTGTCAATTTCTCCTTTTGAAGTTGTTAGCAGTTGCCTTATATACTGTGGTGGATAATCCTATGTTGGGTGCACAGATATTTAAAATTGTTATATCTTCTTCTTGGCTTGATCCTTTGAGCATTCTGCAGTGTCCTTCCTTGTCTCTTAAAATATTCTTCATTTTAAGGGCTATTTTATCTGATATGAGCATTGCTACTCCAGCTTTCTTTTGATTCCCATTTGCACAGAATATTTTCTTCCATCCTCTCACTTTCAATTTGTATGTGTCCCTAGAAGTGAAGGGGGTCTCTTGAATGGGTCTTGTTTTTGTATCCATTCAGCCAGTCTGTGTCTTTTGCTTGGGGCTTTTAGTCCATTAACATTTAAGGTAATTATTAATATGTATGTTCTTATTGCCATTTTACTAATTGTTTTGGATTTGGTTTTGTTGCTCTTTTTTCTTCCCTTCTCCTCCTGTTCTCTCCTCTTGTGTTTTGATCACTATCTTTAGTGTTGTATTCGAGTTGATTTTTCTTATTTGTTTGTATATCACTTGTAGATTTTTGGTTTGCAGTTCTTCTGAAGTTTTGACATGAGGCTATATATATATGAGATTTTTTTTAAGTTGTTGGTCTCTCTTTTTTTTTTTTTTTTTGTCATTTCTTAGGCCATTCCCAGGGCATATGGAGGTTCCCAAGCTAGGAGTCTAATCAGAGCTGTAGCCGCCAGCCTACACCACAGCCACAGCAACATGGGATCCAAGCTGCGTCTGCAACCTATACCACAGCTCATGGCAATGCTAGATCCTTAACCCACTGAGCAAGGCCAGGGATCGAACCCACAACCTCATGGTTCCTCATCAGATTCGTTAACCACTGAGCCACAGTGGGAACTCCTAAGTTGTTGGTCTCTTAATTGCATGTGCATCTCTAGTGTCTTGTATTTACCCCTCTTCTCATGATTTCTGATTTTGGTGGCATAGTTGTGCATGGATGATTTCATATCTTTACTGTAAATATATTTTTACTGGCATGACTTGTCATTTGCAGTATTTTTGTTTCTGGTTGTGGCCAATTTCTTTTATGCCTAGAAAAGTTCCTTTAATATTTGTTGTAAAGATGGTTTAGAGTTGCTGAATTCTCTTAGCTTTTGCTTATCTGTGAAGTTTTTTATTTCTCCTTCAAATCTGAATAAGAGCCTTGCTGGGTAAAGTAATCTTGGTTTCAGGCTTTTTCCTTTCATCATGTTAAGCATATCATGCCATGCCCTTCTGGCCTACAGAGTTTCTGCTGAAAAATCTGCCAATTACCTTATCAGGGTTCCCTCGTATGTTATTTGTTTCTTTTCCCTAGCTGCTTTCAACATTTTCTCCTTGTCTTTAATTTTGGTCAGTTTGATTAATATGTGTCTCAGGGTGTTCCTCCTTGGGTTTATTTTACTTGGTACTCATTGTGCTTCCTGGATTTGAGTGAGTGGTTCCTTTCCTATGTTAGGGAACTTTTCAGCTATTATCTCTTCAAATATTTTTTCTGACCCCTTCTCTCTCTCTTCTCCTTCTGGCACCCCTATAATACAGATATTGGTGCATTTAACATTGTCCCAGAGTTCTCTGAGACTCTCTTCATTTGTTTTCAATCTTTTTTCTATTTTCTGTTCCACATCCATAATTTCCACTAATCTGTCCTCCACCTCGTTTATTTGTTCTTCTGCCTCTTGTATTCTGCTGTTAGCTTCTTCTAGTGAATTTTTTATTTCAGTTATTGTATTTTACATCTCTCCTTGCTTAAGTTTTAAATCTTGTATTTCTTTGCTCAGTGTTTCCTGTAAGTTATCCATCTTTGCCTCCAGTTTATTTCCAATGTCTTGCATCATATTCAGCATCCCAAGTCTAAAGACTTTTTCCTGGAGGCTGAGAATCTCCTGATCACTTAGCTGTTTTTCTGGGAGGTTTTCTTTCTCCCTCATCTGAGTTATAGTTCTCTGTCTTTTCATTTTTATAGGTTTTTGGTGTGGTGACCTTTTTACAGATAATAGAGTTGTAGCCTCTCTTACTTCTGGTGTCTGCTCCCCTTGTGGCTGAAGTTGGTATGGGGGCTTGCTGTGAGCTTCCTGATTGGAGGGACTGATGCCTGCCCACTGGTAGGTGGGGCTTATTCCTATCCCTCTGGTGGGTGGGGCTTTGTCTCTAGGTGAGATTAGAGGCAGCTGTGTGTCTGGGGGTTTTTAGGCAGCCTGTTTACTGATGGGTAGGGCTGTGATCCCACCTGGATTGTTGTTTGCCCTGGGGCTTCTCAGTGCTGATGGGTGGGGTCAGATTTTCCCAAATGGCCGCCTCCAGAGAAAGGCACACTGATGAACATTCCCAAGAGCTTTGCTTCCAATCTCCTCCCTCAACAATTTTCCCAGGAGGTCCTCCAAGAACTTCAGTCAGGTTTGACCCAGATTCCTATGGAAACTTAGCTTTGCCCTGGGACCCAGTGCACATTAAGGTCTGTGTGCACCTTTTAAGAATGGAGCTGGAGTTCCCGTCATGGCACAGTGGTTAACAAATCCAACTAGGAACCATGAGGTTGCAGGTTCAATCCCTGGCCTTGCTCAGTGGGTTAAAGATCCGGTGTTGCCATGAGCTGTGGCATAGGTCACAGATGCAGCTCGGATCCCATGTTGCTGTGACTCTGGTGTAGGCCAGTGGCTACAGCTCCAGTCAGACACCTAGCCTGAGAACCTCCATATGCTGTGGGAAGGGGCCCTAGAAAAGGCAAAAAGACAAAAAAAAAAAAAAAAAAAAAGAATGGAGTCTCTGTTTCTCCCAGTCCCATGGAGCGCCTGAGCATAAGCCCCACTGGCCTTCAATGCCAGATGTTCCAGGGGCTCTTTCTCCCAGTGCCAGATCCCCACACATGAGAGTTTGATGTGGGGCTCAGAACTCTCACTTCTGTAGGTGAATCTCTGTGAAAATTACTTTCCCACCTGTGGGGCTTCCCACCTGGCAGGTATGGGCTTGTTTATATCACATAATTTATCCATCCTACCTCTTGATGTGTCCTCCTTTTTGTCTTCTGGAGTGGGATATCTTTTTGAAGGTTTCCGGTCCATTTGGTTGAAGATTGCTCAGTATTTCGTTATAAATTTTGTTGTTTTTAGGAGAGAAATTGAGCTCTAGTCCTTCTGTGCCACCATCTTAATCACATCTCTTCTGGGGTTTTTTTTGTTTTTTATTTTTTTTAATCTCTCTTCAAAAGTCAGCTGCTTCTCCTTTGAAGGTTATGAGACTTTGTGGAAAGGGGTTGATAAAATTACATTTTTGTCTCTAGTTTTCATACTAGATGTAACTTTTACTATCGTATACCTAGCTACAACTTTAAAAAGAAAGTTTGTGATTTGTAGAACTTCTTCCATCTATAGCTAAATAGATCCAGCACTTGTGGAAAATTAGAGCCAATATATCTTCAAGTATCTTGCTCCATATTTTATCCTATCTCATTTTGAGACTCCAATTACATACACATTAGGACATTCTTCACGATCTCATATGTCCCATTTTTGCTGTTATTTCATCCTTGTTGCATTTCATGCTTCAATCTGGGTATTTTCTACTATTTGATTTTTAGGTTTACTCCCTCTGATCTGCTGTTAAACCCACCAATTGAGTTTCTAATTTCAGTTATTATATTTTTTAATTCTAGAACTTTCTGTTGGTTCTTTTTTTAAAAAATCTAGTTTTCTGGTAAAGTATCCATCTTTTCACTTATTTTCTTGAACATTTTAATCATAGTTATTTTAATACCAATCTCATAGTTGAAATTTCTTGATATTCTGTTGCTCTGGTTTGGTTACATGTTTATTTTTTATTTTTGCTCATTTGGTTCTGTTTCCAGGATGCTTTATCAGTTTGATTGAAGGGAAAACATTATGAAAGATAAGTTGTAAAGATCTGGATGATATTATCTTCCATGAAAACTTTAATTTTTTTCTGGCAGAGAGAGAATTGGAAGATAACTTTGACCCACTCAAAGATGTATATTTGTTTGCTCTGATTCCTAGGGCCTAGACCTTCAGGAAGTTTCATAGCCCTAGACCTTCTGGAATTTTCATAGCCCCTCCTTTGTAGCTGGCCCAATACTCCAGATTGTGTCTTTCCAGAATCCTGAGACTGCCAAATCTTTGTTTGGCTCTTTGGCCCTTCATGGTTGCTATTTACTTAGTTTCCTGGGTTTTTGTGCTTTTTTTTTTTAATTTGGCTTCATTCAAGTACAGTTTAGGGTTACACATGTCTCAAGGGGGAATTCCATGGAGTTTGTTGGTCTTCTTTGAAGTTCCCTTTTCTCAGGGATCTTGTCCTCTTAAGTCCTGGCTATCCTGGTAACTTAAACTCTAACTTTGTCTGTCCAGTCCATTAAAACCACTGCAAGTTCTAAACTAATGCTTTCGGTTCAGCCTCTATGTGCCATGCTTGGAATGAACAGACTCTCTAACCCTAAACACTGTTCTAACTCTAACACTAACCCTAAGGAACAGGATAAGAGCAGATAAGATCTGGCTCATCTAAAGATGTGTCTTTTTTCTGGATTCTTGGTTGTTCTAATGTTATCAAATGGTTGTTTGCTGGTTTTGTTTGTGTGTGTGTTATTATGGTGTTTTTTAAAAACTTACATTTTATATTTGTTCTGTAGGAGAACTAGTTTATCAGGGAAAAAAGGAAAATCCCTGCCATTCACTTTTATTTCATTCCTGGCCAAATGTATGCATTTCTGCATTATCTCTATAACCTAGGTATATATAGATTGTGATACCTGGTCTTTTGGAGCCTTGCAATGAATGAAAGACCTAGTTGAAACTGTGTTATATATCCATAAGAAATCACCAAGTACTCTGCCCTTTGGACTCTATAACATTTCTCATTATAACTTTTGTACCCATCAAGAAGTGTATCCTAAAATCTGTCAAAGTACCTTTTCTAGCATTCCTCATTTTATTTTGTTGCTACTAATTCAGATGCCCTAACTGCATTGTAATGAAACTTTGCATCCCAATTAAAAGTTGTTTTTTTTAATATGATAGTCTAAAACTCAGGGAAAAATAAAAAAAATAAAAAAAACAAAGCAAAACAAAAACAAAAACAAAAGATTTTGATTATTGTTTATGCCCAGAACTAAAAACTAAAATATCTGGGTTTTGCATCACTTATCTGTCTTACCCCTTATATGTCTAGTCAAGATTTATCTTTATCCCTTAATCAGTGTGACCCAATTCTTCATCACTCTCCCGTTTTTCCCATGCTGCAATGGCAGGCTTTCTCCGTCCCTTGTCGACTTAATGTGTGTGAGGGCTGTAAAAAGAAGCTAAGTCATTCTGGCACAGTAAAGAAGTGTGGAGGGAGTGCAGAACAGCCAGAGGACACGAGAGCTCTGCCATGTTATACTGTTTGTCACTCTGATGTGAGCAATAGCTATGAGGTTATTAAACAGATTGTCCTAGGTTTTTCCTCTCATTATTTTAGCATTCTCTCCCCATGCCATTGTCCCAGGTTTCTTTCTGTTGTAACCTCTTAATTATGATGTAGGCTTGGGGAGAAGGATGCACCCACTGGAAACCATGCAATGGTTCAGTTGTTCAAAGCCACTTGGATATTCATTTGTTTATTTGGTCCTAGGTTTACAATTCATCTGTGTTAACTCATGGAAACTGCTCTGGGACAGATTTAAATCAAAACAGACAGTTTCCATTTTTGCTCTGAAAATCAAATGAGAAGATTTACTTTACATGGGTAGTTAGTGGCTTGCCCCAACACGCTTGGAATGTGAGTTTACTTTTTAGATATACGATAATGTATTTTTCTACCAGTCCAAATGCCTCTGACAAAATAGGCAGAAACACCTAATGTGTTGAATGGACTCTAGTAAACATCCACAGAACAATGGTTTTTGCTGACAAATATAAGTTTCTAGCTGGATGAATAAAGTTTCCTTGAATATTTATGATGACTAAAACTTATATGGAAACTTCTGTCAAAAAAAGTCTTTGTTCTTTAAGCAGGTCACTCTACTCACTGGTATCAATATTTCAATATGTAAAAATAATTTCAATTTAAAATTCTATTTGAGCTTTAGTTTTAACTCCATAAACTGACTGTGTTTGTGAGGTTCAATTTCCCAGCTTTCTATTCATTAAAAATTTATTGGGTATCCATAATATGCCAGACACTATCTAGGCACTAGGAAAAGAAATAAATAATAATGCAAGGTCCTTGCAGGGAAAATTTCTATTTAAAAAGTGCTCCCCATCCCTTTAGTTTTCAGTTCATTTTTGTGCTAAAGAGAACAAGAGTTGAAGTTACTATATCTCACTATTCAAAATGGTTGGGATAGGCAGTCATATTAATTACAGTTTGAGGTTTAAATTTATCTTTTAATCATAAACTATTTCTTTCTTATTGAAAAACATATAAAATACTTACTTATGCATGCATATCACTTTTTAAAATTCTTTCACCTGTATAATTCAATTTAGTCTTTGCAATACTCTGTGAAGTAGGCAGAACAGATATTATTACCCGCACGTTATAGTTAGAAAAAAGAAAAAAAAATCCTGAGGCTCAGAAAGGTGAGTGATTTGTCCCAGATCACATAGTGTGAATCCCAAATCCAGTTATCTTCCCATTCTCCCAGGATGCTCCTCAAACATTTATTCAGGTTTTCCAGATACTTTAAGCAGAATATCTGAATGCTCTAGGAGTCAAAAAAAGTGTTTAGGCATTAGGCTATTTTTGACCAAAGTGATTATTTATGATTATATTCCCAAATGAGAGAACTGGTAGCCTATTACTGTGCAAGGCACCTGAACCTGCTTAGAAATTCCTATGAATTAGTGATTGAATCTTAAAAAAAAAAAAAAAGAAAGAAAAAAAAGAAAGCATTCCAGGAAAAAAAAAAAAAAACTTTTGCAAACATATGTTTTAAAACAGATCTTCATTATTGAGACTAAAGAAATTTAAAAGTATTTTATAAGTATTTCATATGCAAAGTATTTTATAGAAGTTAAACAAAACTTATGGCACAGTTTCTAACCTCAACAGCTTAGGAATGTGCACAGGCTTTGTCTACATATGACATCAAAGCATCTGATCAGTCATACATGGATTTCTCTCCTTGCTTTTGTCTGTGTAACTCCACGTTTTCTAGGGAGCTCTTCTGATCAGATCAGAATGACGCAGCATAAAGAGTTTGCACTAGTCAGGTCTCAAATTCAATCCCCAAACACTTCCCTTCCTGGAAACCTAGGGCTATCTAAGCAGATCTTACTCTGTTTCCAGAGTTGTTTTTTGGTATCAGACCATTCCATAAAGTGGTTGAAATCTGCAGGCCATAGATACAGTGGTGGTTGGTGCAACTTGATTAAATACAGCAGTTGAAATATAGGTAACAAAATCGTATTTGAAATATGAACATGTGTCTGCTTATTAGCAGTATACTTTGAAAAGTTTGAATGAATGTTTTTATATATCTATTTTTTCCCCTTCTCTTGAAACACTGGCTACCCATCAATATACTCCAGCAAGCTGTGGGAATTAGGCTGAGTGTTTTTGTCCACATGGCCATTCCATAGAAGGAGGATCCATGGACACAGGACACACACTCAAACTGTGGCTGCTGTTAATCTGTTTTGACCTCCTGAAGGATATGTTCTCCATCCTCTGGGGCAATAAATTATGATCCGTCTTTCTGAGGGCCTGAGGAATGACAACCCCCCCCTTCTGCAAATCTGGAAAGAGAGAGAGAGAGAAGTGGAGGGGAGGCAGAGATTGACTACAACTCCACGCTGGATCTAAAAATTTTGGATTTTAATCAGACTAATAGTAAGGGTAAACAAGTTAAAGAAATTCCCTTTCCTAAAGGAGTATATTGATTCTGCAGCACCTGCAATTAGACTTCTTAGAACACAATTCTAAGGAAACTAGTGTTATTGGAGAATTCCAGACTGACTACTTTGACTAACAGGTAAAAAATTGAAGCTTTGGATGGTAATGAGCATTTCCAGTATCATGGCTATCAGACTGTGGAGAACAGTAATCCATATACCTCTGAATAAAGCCTCCCTTCCATCACACAGCACTGTAAAAAATAATCTAGTGTGAAAATCAATATCAATCTAGGAGGTATAACACATGTTCATTTGTGAGATTCCATAATGGATGCCATGATTTTGTTTTCCCTCAGTGATGGTCTTTGCCCTTCATGTTTGTTTGTTCTAAAGTTAATTTATGATGGCCATTCTGACTAGTGTGAGGTGGTACCTCATAGTAGTTTTGATTTTCATTTCTCTAATTATCAGTGATGTTGAGCATTTTTTCATGTGTTTGTTGGCCATTTGTATATCTTCTTTGGAGAAATGTCTATTCAGGTCTTTTGCCCATTTTTTAGTTGGGTTGTTGGCTTTTTTGCTGTTGAGGTGTATAAGCTGCTTGTATATTTTAGATACTAAACCCTTGTCCATTGCATCCTTTGAAACTATTTTCCCCCATTTTGTAAGTTGTCTTTTTGGTGGTTTTTTTTGTTTTTGTTTGTTTGTTTTATGGTTTCCTTTGCTGTGCTAAAAGCTTATCAGTCCACAAATAACAAATGCTGGAGAGGGTCTGGAGAAAAGGGAACCCTCCTGCACTGTTGGTGGGAATGTAAATTAGTACCACCACTGTGGAAAACAGTATGGAGGTACCTCAGAAAACTATACATAGAACTACCATATGACCCAGCAATCCCACTCTTGGGCATATATCCAGACAAAACTTTCCTGAAAAAATACACATGCCCCACATGTTCATTGCAGCACTATTCACAATAGCCAAAACGTGGAAACAACCTAAATGTCCATCAACGGATGATTGGATTAAGAAGATGTGGTGTATATATACACAATGGAATACTACTCAGCCATAAAAAAGAACGAAATAATGTCATTTGCAGCAACATGGATGGAACTAGAGACTCTCATACTGAGTGAAGTAAGTCAGAAAGTGAAAGACAAATACCATAGGATATCACTTATATCTGGAATCTAATATACGGCACAAGTGAACCTTTCCTCAGAAAAGAAAATCATGGACATGAAGAATAGACTTGTGGTTGCCAAGGGGGTGGGGGAGGGAGTGGGGTGGATTGGGAGCTTGGGGTTAATGGATGCAGACTATTGCCTTTGGAATGGGTAATCAATGAGATCCTGCTGTGTAGCACTGGGAACTATGTCTAGTCACTTATGATGGAGCATGATAATGTGAGAAGAAAGAATGTATGCATGTATTTGTGACTGGGTCACTTTGCTGTACAGTAGAAAATTGACAGAACCCTATAAACCAGCTATAATGGAAAATAATAAAAATCATTATAAAATAAAAATAAAGTAAAATAAATAAAGCCAGTGCTAAAAGCTACTTTATAAATAGAGATTCCTTTCAGGAATCCCTCTTTTTTTAATTTTTTAAAAATTATAGTACAAAGTGCCAATTTCTGCTGTACAGCAAAGTGACTCATCATATACATATACATATATATATACACACGCACATACGTACACACACACACACACACATATATATATATATATTCCTTTTTTTTATTATTTTCCATCATGGTCTATCTCAGGAGATGAACTATAGTTCCCTGTGCTTT
This sequence comes from Sus scrofa, assembly GCF_054392235.1. Lineage (NCBI taxonomy): Eukaryota > Metazoa > Chordata > Mammalia > Artiodactyla > Suidae > Sus > Sus scrofa. Next base: position 143,255,924 of record NC_139383.1, read on the forward strand.
AGAGTAGGACCTTGTTGTTTATCCATTCCTTTTTCTTTGGTTCATGGGCTACATTTGGAGCCACTCTTTATAGCAGGGTTTCAGCTCCTAGGTGATGTCTCCTAATTTCTCTGGCATTCTAAGCTCTTCACATTTAAGCAGTAGCACCTGACAGCCACTAGTCACTCAGCTACTGCATTAAAATGTCATGGGTATGGCTACCTCTTCATAAACACTAGGTTTATTTCACGTCTTCCACCTCACCTCTTTCTCTCTGCAATAATTGTTTTTCTATGCACTTTACAGATGTTTGTGCAACATGCTCTACTGTGTTGTTTCCTAGCAAGTATTTAGATCAAATGTTTGTGTTCCCTAAACCGATACCCTTTGCCTATAAATAGGGGACACTCTTAAATGATTAGAAGAAAAGAGTACATCAATAATGTTAATATCAGCTAGTTCTGAGCAAAAAACAAAACCTCTTCTATTAACTGTTAAATGTGGAATTCCTGGAATTTCATTCTTTTTTGCCTTCCATTCTAAGGCTTGTGTCAAAGTGATAAGATTGCAGGCAGAGTGAGACCACTAAACTTTATACACTATGGACTTCTAATTAGCAAAATAATCACAAATGTATTTACAATGTTTAAAAATTAATGAAATGAGATTTTAAAATGTGTGTTGAGGAGTTCCTGTCATGGCGCAGTGTTTAATGAATCTGACTAGGAATCATGAGGTTGCAGGTTCAATCCCTGGCCTTGCTCAGTGGATTAAGGATCCGGAGTTGCCGTGAGCTGTGATGTAGGTCACAGACATGGCTCAGATCCCACGTTGCTGTGGCTCTGGCGTAGGCCGGTGGCTACAGCTCCGATTAGACCCCTAGCCTGGGAACCTCCATATGCCATGGGAAGCGGCCCTAGAAAAGATAAAAAGACAAAAAAAAAAAAAAAAAAAGCGTGTGTTGACATTTACTGGGAATGGAGATAAAAGTTCTGGAACTCACCCATTTTAACAGTGGTGATAATCAGAGACAGATTCATGGCATGTGACCTGGGCAGTCACGTAGAACCCCACACTCCAAAAGACCTCATGCTTGGTTTCATGCTGTACGATTAGCATGCTGAAATTCTTAGTAATTTTTTAACAAAGCACCTTGCACTTTCATTTTGCAATAAGCCCTACAAATTATGTAGCCATCCATGGTGATAATTCCCCTTATGCCTTACATGTAGGGTGAAAATATGTCCTCCATTTGGTCTGCCTAATCATGGCTCACGCCCACTATCTATGGTAGTTATTTCATGGTATCCTCCCTTCACTCCCAGAAATCCTCTTATTTGAAATGTGTGTATGTGTGTGTGTGTGTGTGTATATAGGCGTTCCCATCGTGGCTCCCAGAAACGAATCTGACTAGTATCCAGGAGGACACAGGTTTGATCCCTGGCCTCTCTCAGTGGGATAAGGATCCAGCATTGTTATGAGCTCTGGTGTAGGTCGCAGACACAGCTCTGATCCAGTGTTGCTGTGGCTATGGTGTAGGCCAGCAGCTACAGCTCCGATTTGACCCCTAGCCTGGGAACCTCCATATGCCACAGGAGTGGCCCTAAAAATACAAACACACACACACACACACACACACACACACTGAGAGCCAATTGTGATTAGTAGTTTGTGAGTATACATGGGTGCCAAAAAAGTTAGCCAAGGGGTTCTTCCTGTGACACAACAGGATTGGTGGTGTCTCTGTAGCACCAAGATGCAGGTTCAATCCCAGCTTGTCACGGTGGATTAAAGGATCAGGAATTGCTGCAGAGGTTCCAACTGTGGCCCAAGAACTCCATATGCCATGGAGAGGTCACAAAAAGAAAAGCTGGCCAATTTTTCAATTTTGCATAGGCCCTCTCCAATTTTATATACATATACATACAATATATACTCTATATATATATATATATATATATAAACTGAGATTATATGTGAACAAATTGTGTATATACACATAAACATATATATAAACTGAGAACCAGTTGCAATTAGAAGTTCATATCTATAGGTGTCAAAAAAAAGTTGGCCAATAGTTCAGTTTTACATAGAACCTTATCAATTTAATTCCTTATTAAAAATAGTTGCGGATTTGCTCCATGAGACCATGTATGCTGTACCAAGATCATACCTGTAGAATCTAAAAGTTCTATGTTCACTTCATTCCAAGATTTCATTATTTTAAATGTTAGAATGATCCCATCAATATAAAATATGTCACACGTAAACACAACAATCTGTGGAAAAAACAGCCAAGGTAGAGTAAAGCATTGCATTGTTTGGGGATTGGTAGTTCAAATGAAGTTTATAATTGAAGAAGACCTTGTAAATACCTTTCCGTAGATGTGAAAATATACGTTATTTGCAAGGCTTATGTTTGTCCCTTGATATAGACTCTCTAAAAGACAAACTCTTCAGATCTAGAAATTAGCAGGATATTTTGCAAGGGCAATGAAAAAAGAAAGGAATTAACATTTGAGTAATGCCAACCAAAGAGATAGAGCAAATTATATCTTCTTGCGCAGTACCCAAGAAAATTTTCTATTCCTTTGCCCCCCTTTATTTCTTCACATGATATTGAAAAAACAACTTAAAAGCACACCTTTCTATTGTCACCTATTACCTTCTTTCCCCAACTCCCTCATATTAACTTCGTTGAAATGAAGGACTTTTTGACTGATTAGAGGAGAAGTAGTTGGTAGACATCACTGAAAATTTTGTGAACAAACTGTTCTCTGAGAGCCGATCTTTAAAATTCATTTTATTATTTTCAAGAGATTATATTTCACAGTTTGAAGTGCAAAGCAGTGTCTTCTCAAACTGGTATAAAATGTATGTAGTATAAGGTATAAAATTGAGATAGACTACTGCTGATAAAAGAAAGGTAAAAAAGGAAATGAAAATAGGATATTGACATGTTATCTGTACTCATACATTTATTACACCATTATTCACAATAGCCAAGGTATGGAAACAACCTATGTGTTCATTAACCAGTGAACAGATGTGATATATACATAATATATATACTGTTCCATAATATAGAATATTACCCAGCCATGAGAAAAAAAGAAATCCTGCCATTCTCAATAGGATAAATGGACCTGGAGAATCTAATACTCAGTAGATAAGACAGACAGAGAATGACAAATACAGTATGATATCATATGTGGAATCTAAAAAAAGCCAAACTCATAAAAACAGAGAGTAGAATGGTGGTTACCCAGAGCTAGGGGAGTGAATATTTTAGGAGATGTTTAAGTATGCAAATTCAAAACAGGTAGATAAATAAATCCTAGAGATCTAATGCATGGCATAGTACAAAAGAGAAATGAAAATTATGTGTGACATGATAGAAGTGTTGATAATCATTTTGCAATAAATAAATGCCTCAAATCAACATACTGTTCACCTTAAACTTATGCAATGTTATTTCTCAATTTTAAAAAGAGGGATTTTTAGAAGATAAAATTTTGAGATGTATCCTCTTGAGCAAAAGTTTGCTATTTAGTTCAGAAAATATTTGAATCAATAACAAATAATAAAGCAAGATTCAAATATTTTTTATCCTTCAAACTTCCTATTCTACCATATAAAATGAAATGCGTACTCTCATACATTACTAAAAACAATGCACAAAACATCTGTCGAAATGCTAAAACACTGAAGTGCCCACACCTCTAACCCAGTTGTTTACTACACTCTTCAAACACAATCCAAAATGTGGGGGATTGTTATGCACAAAAGTGTTTATCACAGTAAGATTTTAGTTAATGAATAATTATATATTTCACAGTAAGGAAATGGTCAGGTAAATGACGGTATGTACTGTATGTATAATATATAAAATTTTTGGTCCTCTTTTTTTCCAGTTAATATTATAACACAAGCATTTTTCAGTATAATTCAAATATCATAAAATGCATTTGGTGGCTGCATTGTATTTTCCTATTTATATATACAGTGGACATATACAATTTTTATAGTTAGAAATAAAACCTTAAAAAAGGTGAAAGATGAAAAGGTGTAAATGACTCTGTTCAAATAAAAAGCTGGCTTTGCTCTAAGATATAAGAATGATGAGCACTTACTTTTCATAGTTACATAAGGATATTTTTGTTCCAACCATGGAGACTATTCAAATATTTTTAGAAATGTTAGGAGTAAATCACTTCATTTTGTTCTTTCCTAAGAAATCAGAATGTTACAGAGCCAATTCTCTGACTAAAGTCACTCCTAGGTTGACAGAATCTGAGTGACTTTTCTGTATATATAAAAAATTTGGTATACTCTACATCACATTTGAGAACCGTATCAATCAAACATGCAGAGGCAACCCAATTGGTTCCCAACAGAGAACGATGTTTTGTGATGTTTTTTTATCCACTAGTTTCTTCCAAGCTAGCTGCCTACATCTAGATTTTCATATGAAAATATTCTACTCAGATGTGAAGAAAACCCAAGGAATAAATTCTGACTCACACATATTTCCACTGAAGACAATCCGTGAACTCCATCCTATGGTCCCTGCTCTAGCAAAGCATATATGAACTTCAGTGGGAATTCTGCCAAGAGCAAGATGTTAGTAAAGCAGGGCCAGTGGTGTCAAATCAGATTAATTCTGTCTGTCTTTGCCTAGCTGAGTGTTACACAGGATGGCACTCTAGCATTGTGTTTAACTACTTGTAGTTCAATATATTTTTATCTTCATGGACAGCAAGATAAGCAAGATGTGGTGCAATTGGCTTTTATGAAGGTGGTAAATTTAATTTACAGCATATACATAATATGCATGTTTGTAGAAAACATATTGATCAAACCAGCTTCCTTTACTTACACTTAATATGCAGAGAGAATGCAAAATTTCTTGGCATTAACATATGTTGTCTCACTCAAACAAAATGAAAGAAAAACATATAATAATATTCCAAGTCTTAAAATGGTTTTTAAAATATCTTCGGTAACTTAGGGCAATATTCCCCTGGAGAAATTTATGCCCTGGATGTGTCCTGCCAGAACTGTAGGCAGTAATCGAGAGAGGCCAATGGTTGGGCAACTTGTTTTAGTGAACAATCCCAGTTCATTCTATCAAAAGTTTTTACTGTAAGAGTCCCACGTTTTTGGAGGTCAGGTTCCCCAGAAGCAGACGTGAGAGAGAAATTTGCAAGCAGATGGTTTATGGGGACTTGCTCTCCAGTACAATACTATAAGGAAGTGGAGGAAGCAGAGGGAGATTTGAAAGTGGAATTAGGAGTTCCCATTGTGGCTTAGAGGGTTATGAATCCGACTAGTATACATGAGGATGCAGGTTCCATCCCTGACCTTGCTCAATGGGTTAAGGATATGGTGCTTCTGTGAGCTGTGGTGTAGAGGGGGCTCAGATCCCACATTGCTGTGGCTGTGATGCTGGCCGGCAGCTGTAGCCTCAGTGCCACCTATAGCCAGGGAACTTCCATATGCTGTAGGTGTGGTCCTAAAATGCAGAAAAGAAAGAGAGAGAGAGGGAGGGAAGACGGAGGGAGGGAGGGAAGGAAGGGAGGGAGGGAGGAGGGAAGGAAGGAAGGAAAGAAGAAAGGAAGGAAAGAAGGAAGGAAGGAAAGAAGGAAGGAAGGAAGGAAGGAAGGAAGGAAGGAAGGAAAGAAGGAAGATTAGATTGCAACAGAGGCTCAGCAATCCCACTAGTGCTCTGAATCTAGGATGTCCCAGGTTGAGTTAAAAGGTCTAGACTTGTGTAGCCCTGACACTGACCAGATTTCAGGTGGGAGCTGACCCTCAGGGAGAGGGTATTATCTGGGGCAAAGTGGCCACCTTTGGCAGAACACAAGCCCTGTATTGAACTCAACTGACAGTCATCATGCGGCAACACCCCAGGCAACTGAGGAATGAGTGTCTTGGTCCTGAGGGTGTAGTCTGGTCAGCACAGCCTGGTGTCCACTGCAGCCAGCCTCTTTAAGCATTCACATCCACTTGCTTCCAATAATAACTTCACCACATCTGGAAGCAGCCCCTCCAGGATTCTCATTCATTAACCTTTTTGTTCCTAAAGAAACAAGAGGAAGCTTAATGAGAAGAATTACAGCCTACTGCCTCAGCTAGTCTCATGACCACAATTAATCCTCGTCTCCCTCCTCTGTTACCCCCTCCAGACTTTCCTCACCCATTGTTACTATCCCTTCTGGTCACCGATTGACCAGTGAGGATGGAGAAAGAGAGTGACCCAGATAAAATCCCCATCTTTGCTGCTTGGGGTGAGGAATTGCAAGTAAAATTTATTGCAGTTCTTGCTATGAATCTGCTCCCTCTCATCATTGTCATTTGTGAAAATATTTATTAGCCTATGAATGCTGATGTGATTTTTAGTTTTTTCAGTTTCATTGCAAAATAATTAATGTATATCACTGTATGAGTTTCAGGTATACAGCCTAAAAGTTTGATTTAAATATATTGGGAAGTGATTACCACAATAAGTTTAGTCAACATCCATCATCTCACTTATATACAATACTAAAAAGAAATTTTGAAAAAAGAAATAAAATGTCTTCTTGTGATAAGAACTCTTAGGATTTACTCTCTTAACAACTTTCCTATATGCCATACAGCAGCAGTAACTACAGCTATCATGTTGTACATTATATCCCTAGTATTTATTTATCTTACTGCTGAAACTTTATACCTTTAAACCACCTTCCTCTAATTCTTCCTCCCCTCCCCGCTCTGGTAACCACAAATATGATCTCTTTCTCTGAGTTTTTTTTTTTTTTTTCTTTCATATTCTACAGGTAAGTGCTATTGCACAGTATTTGTCTTGGGCTTATTATCATAACATCCTCAAGTTCCATGTTGTTGCAAATGGCAGGATTTTTCTCATTTTTTTAATGAATGAATAATATTCCCTTGAATGTATATACCACAACTTCTTTATCCATTTATCTGTCAATGGCACTTAGGTTATTTCTGTGTCTTGACTATTGCAAAAAAAAAAAAAATGTGAACATGTGGAGATATCTTTTCAAGCCAGTGTTTAGTTTCCTTTGGCAGGTCCCCATCTTTGAGGGCCAGTATACCCTTCCCAGGATGTAACTAATACACTGGTCCATTTTCCATCAACACTGGGTAGGAGAGCACCAAAAGGGGTGCTAGATGTATTTTTCCTGTCTGCATGATATAATAGCAGCCCTGCCTCCTCCTAATGACCAGAGTCACATAGCCCTTCCATGGTAATGAATCCTTCCTCTTCTTGCCTGCTGTTCTCCTGGCACAAGGGCTGTGAGGTGACCAGGTGGCACCAGCTTAAAGTTCAATGAGACTTACTGTATACCATGGTGAAAAAGCTCCCTTTTGTGAACTATCACCTCAAGACTTTCAGAGTTGTGGGGATAAATTGCCATGGGTCACTGGGACTGACATTTTAAAAAGCCCACTCTTACTTCTATTCTTGGTTCCCATGCATATGTATTCTCCTTTTTGGGTACATAGCATCATCAAATGGTTGTCAATTAGGTTATCTACTACATCAGGGAAGATGGAGCTGCATCTGCTCTGGATATCATCTCCAATTGATGCCTTGGATATCTCTCTTCAAATGGCCGTTTCATTGCTTTATGGGCCAGCAGGTTCTGAGTAGTGTGGTAGGTGATAGGACCAGTGAGCCCATGGTTATGCATCCACTGCCCGCAAGCACAGTTGGATGCAGTGTGGTGAGAAGGCTTATGTCAGAATAGTAAATACCCTGCAGGCCTTCAGATAGTGGCAATGATTGTAAATAATCCTTTCCTCATCAAGCCACTGATGAGATCAGGACCCTGGTCAACACTTGCCTGTCTCCTGGTGGCACATTGAAGCAGAAAGTGCAGTTAATCCATGCCCTGGCTTCTGGCCTACCAAAACTGTGAGATAATAAATGCGTTTTTTTTTTTAAATAAATTTTATTAGAGTATAGTTGACTTAGAAAATTGTGTTAGTTTCAAATGTATAGCAAAATGAATCAGTTATACATATACATATGTCCATTCCTTTTCAGATTCTTTTCCCATATGGGTTATCACACAGTATTGAATATATTATCCTGTGCTATACACAGGTCCTTGTTACCCATCTATTACATATAGATATATGATATATATATATATAATATATATGTGTGTGTGTGTGTGTGTATGTATATAGTCAATCCCAACCCCCTAATTTATCCCTCCAGCCACACATTTCACCTTCGGTAACCATAAATTTGGTTTCAACATATTTTTTTGTTTTTTTCTATATTGTTTAATGTTTTTATTTATTTTTTAAGTTATTTCCCCAATATGATTTTTTTCTACTGTACAGCATGGTGACCCAGTTACACATACATGTGCACATTCTATTTTCTCACATTATTATGCTCCATCATAAGTGACTAGACATAGTTCCCAGTGCTACACAGCAGGATCTCATTGATTACCCATTCCAAAGGCAATAGTCTGCATCCATTAACCCCAAGCTCCCAATCCACCCCACTCCCTCCCCCACCCCCTTGGCAACCACAAGTCTATTCTTCATGTCCATGATTTTCTTTTCTGAGGAAAGGTTCACTTGTGCCGTATATTAGATTCCAGATATAAGTGATATCCTATGGTATTTGTCTTTCACTTTCTGACTTACTTCACTCAGTATGAGAGTCTCTAGTTCCATCCATGTTGCTGCAAATGACATTATTTCGTTCTTTTTTATGGCTGAGTAGTATTCCATTGTGTATATATACACCGCATCTTCTTAATCCAATCATCCGTTGATGGACATTTAGGTTGTTTCCACGTTTTGGCTATTGTGAATAGTGCTGCAATGAACATGTGGGGCATGTGTATTTTTTCAGGAAAGTTTTGTCTGGATATATGCCCAAGAGTGGGATTGCTGGGTCATATGGTAGTTCTATGTATATGCAACCTAGAATACTCTATTCAGCAAGAATATCATTTAAAATAGAAGGGGAAATAAAGAATTTCTCCAACAAACAAAAGCTGAAAGAGTACAGCAAGACTAAACCCATTCTAAAAGAAATACTGAAAGAGCTTCTCTAAATTAAAAAAAAAAAGGAAGAACTAGGATAGAGGAAACCACAATTGGAAAACAGTCACTTAAATAAGCCAGCGTACAGATCCAAATATGAAGATGTTAATTTAAAAGAAAAAAAGACACCAAAATCATGCAATGTGGTAAGAGAGGTAAGAAGAAATAGATTCTTTTTTTATCTTAATGATGTGTTTGAGCCTGTATGATGATCAGGCTAAAGTAAGCAGATATAGGAAGGTGTTAACATACTTAAAAAACAGGGCAACCACAAATTAAAGCCAAACATTACATTCATAAAAACTGAAAAGAAAAGTATTCAAGTATGAAATAAATGGAAACCATCCAACCAAAAAAAGAAAAGAAGAAAAGAGAAACATAGAGTCAACTGGAAAACAAGGCTTAAAATGGCAATAAATAAATATCTATCAATAATCACCTTAAATGTCAATGGACCGAATGCTCCTATCAAAAGACACAGAGTGGCAGATTGGATAAAAAAGCAAAAACCTTCAGTCTGCTGCCTACAAGAAACTCACCTGAAGGCAAAGGATACATAGATTGAAAGTAAGGGGATGGGAAAAGGTTATTTCATGCTGATGGACCAGACAGGAAAGCAGGAGTAGCAATACTCATATCAGACAAAATAGACTTTAAAACAAAAGCCATAGAGAAAGACAAAGAAGGACACTATTTAATGGTTAAAGGATCCATTCAAGAAGAGGATATTACAATCATCAATATGTATGCCCCTAATATAGGAGCACCCAGATACCTACAACAAATACTAACAGACATAAAAGGAGAAACTGATGGGAATACAATCATAGTAGGAGATTTTTAACACCCTACTCATATCAATGAACAGATCCTCTAGACAGAAAATCAATAAGGCAACAGAGATCCTAAATGACACAATAGAAAAGTTAGACCTAATCGACATTTTCAGGATATTACATCCAAAAAAATCAGACTATGCATTCTTCTCAGGTGCTCATGGAACAGTCTCAAGAACTGATCACATACTGGGGCACAAAGCTAACCTCAACAAACTTAAGAGTATAGAAATTATTTCAAGTATCTTCTCTGACCACAATGGCATGAAACTAGAAGTCAGCCATAGGGAAAGAAATGAGAAAAAACCTACTACATGGAGACTAAACAACATGCTACTAAAAAACCAATGGGTCAGTGAGGAAATCAGGAAGGAAATTAAAAAATACCTGGAGACAAATGATAATGAAGACACAAACACTAAAAATCTAAGGGATGCCACAAAAGCAGTGCTCAGAGAGAAGTTCATAGCAATACGGGCCTTCCTCAAAAAAGAAGAAAAATCTCAAATCGACAACTTAACCCACCACCTAGGTGAATTAGAAAAAGAAGAACAAGAAAAAACTAAAGTCAGCAAAAGGGAGGAAATCATAAAGATCAAAGAGGAAATCAATAAAATAGAGATTAAAAAGCAATAGACAAAATCAATCAAACCAAGAGCTGGTTCTTTGAAAAGGTAGACAAAATTGATAAACCTCTGGCTAGACTCACCAAGAAGAGGAGAGAAAATAACAAATAAACAAAATAAGAAATGAAAAAGTTTTCAACATCTTTGAGTCTGTTTCTGTTTTGTAAACTTTTCGTATCATTTTTTGTTAAGATCCCACTTACCAGTGATCTCATATGATATTTATCTTTCTCTGTCTGAATTATTTCACTTAGCATGATAATTTCTAGGTAAATGTGCATTATTTTAAGCCACTAATTTTGTGATGAGTGGAAATGCAGCTTAGAAAATGAATGCAGATCCTGTGGACAAAAAAAAAAGGCATATATTCAAATCTGGAACATTATTTATTCTAATCAAAATGAAGTATTGCTTTTCCAAGGACAGAAGGGATCCAGTGTAATTAACTGGCTGACAATTGACTGGTTGGTCTCCTCAAGAACTGGTGGTATTGGTCTCTGTTGCTTGCCCTTTTCACTTTTGGCAGTAGTAGTTGGCTATATCAGCTTTGGTGAGCAAGGTTCCATACTGCTGGGCCCACACATAGTTTCCATCTCTGCCACCAGGGCTATTCTGTTCATATTTCCATTGCGGCAGCCCTTGGGCAGCCATGACAGAGGCTGACCAATGTCTGCGTGCTTATTATTCTATCTATTTGGGCAATTGGTACATCCTCCAGAGTGATGCTCTCTGGTGAGTATCAACCTGTGATATAAAGTTCTTCACACTCTGTGATACTCATATGTCCATATAAATGCTTCTTCCCCAAAACTTCTTGAACCTACTCTCCAATATTGCTCCTTCTAGGGTCTTGACCAAACATTCAAGCATTTTGCCAGCATCATTGAGTCCATATATATTCTAACCAACCTCTAGTAGTCTGCAGTAGTCCAGTGTCATCCTCCAGAATCAGTCTGGTAATTTTAAGGGTCAGAATGCCAAATTAAATAAGGGTATCATGGGGACGACTACCCTTGTCCTTTATGTCTTCAATGGTGGCACTAATTCTTGCCATTCACCCTAGGATTTAATATTTTTAAACTTACTTTGTCGTGTAGGAGAAAATGTAGTTTTAGAGAATTCCACTTGGCTTTTCCTGCTATGATTGATCTAATCCCTCAGGCCAAGGAACTCATGTGGTTTCTTTTTTTTTTTTTCCTTTGGGAGCACCTGCATCATGCAGGAGTTCCAGGGCCAGAAATCAAACCCATGCCACAGCAGTAATCAAAGCCATAGCAATGACAATGCCAGATACTTAACCCAGTGAACCACCAGAAAACTCCAAAATTTTGTAATTTTGTTTTTTTTGTTGTTGTTGTTGTTGTTGTTGTTTTTTTTTTTTTTTTGCTGTGCCTGCAGCATGTGGAAGTTCCTGGACCAGGGATCAAACCAATGCCAAAGCAGTGACAATGTTGGATCCTTAACTGCTAGGCCACCAGGGAATTCGAATGTGGTATCTACTAAATACCAAAAAAAGTCTGCTCCAAGTTCCTATTCTGGAATTGCAAAAATGACCCTTGAGTTGGTTCATGGACCCAAATTGACCCATTTTGAACTTATTTCCTGGCCCTAGATACCCTCCTGCTAAGTGAGTCCTAAAGAATGCTTTGGGTCTAAGGGATCATGACTTATTGTTGGGGGAGTTGTTCCTAACATTGTGATCATCCATTCCTGAATCTTTTTTGCTTTTATAAATTGTCACCTATCTGTCTTTCTTGTCCTTAGTGATAAAGATTCTATTAACTATCTCCTTAGCTCTCTGCAGGTGAGGTCTCCATGGCAGCTAGTCCAACCTTGTCACTCATTATGAAAATTGCACATACCCTGCTGCTGATAAAATGATCTCTGTTTTTTCCATATCTTACCATCCTTATAATTTCAAGGACACTATTTCTATAATACCATCTCCTGCCATGAGCCCTGACCTACAATGGGCAGGCTCTAAGCATTTCAATGATTCTTTTATTCCTCATTCCTTACTTTGGTAAACAGATTTTCATCTAGGTCCTCCCATAGAACACACTCAGGTGGTGGGTCTGGGCCTTATGTACATCAGCTATAGGATTCCCACTTCTCTGGGTCTTTTGATCCCTTATTCTGCCATCACCCATGACACTTTCTACTTTACTTGATGTGGGCTGTCACTTTCTTTAAACTCAAAAGTAGCAGATTAGCTCCATATCTTAGAGTCTTTGACAGAGTATTACCAAATTGTCACAGAACAGCATTCTCATATCGACAATTTCCCTCCTTTCCAACTTTATGTTCTGCTTCCTTAATTCAGCACCTTCAGAATCCAGTTTACATACACACACTCCTGGGCCGCATGGGTACACAGTGGCCAGCTCTTGTAAGCCCAACACTTCCCCAGCTGGAATGTGCTATGACTTAATCTTTGTTATAGTTTTGGCAACCAGAAGCAGAGTTGGAAATAGATTCTGAGGGAAGGGGCACATGTTATCTTATTGGTCAGAGACCCCTATGTTTCTTCAAGTCAGGGAGAAGCACTGGTTTTTAACAGTGAGGAGTGGGCCACATCTACAGGTTCAAGAGGGTCAGAAAAATCTGGAGATTCAAGATGTTGAAGCTTATGGACCCAGCATCCCACTCCTGGCCCAAACCTTGTCAGAGAACTTGGAGTTAAAATTTCAATGTTCTTGGAGTTCCCGTCGTGGCGCAGTGGTTAACGAATCCGACTAGGAACCATGAGGTTGCAGGTTCGGTCCCTGCCCTTGCTCAGTGGGTTAACGATCCGGCGTTGCCGTGAGCTGTGGTGTAGGTTGCAGACGCGGCTCGGATCCCGCATTGCTGTGGCTCTGGTGTAGGCCAGTGGCTACAGCTCTGATTCAACCCCTGGCCTGGGAACCTCCATATGCCGTGGAAGCGGCCCAAGAAATAGCAACAACAACAACAAAAAGACAAAAGACAAAAAAAAAAAAAATTTCAATGTTCTTTGGAGATAACCCACTTTCATTATTAAGTCCTAAGTCAGATCCTTGGGGTGGGGGGAGTTGGTTTGGTTTTGTTTGTTTGTTTTGTTTTGTTTTTTACTTTCTAGCTATAAGATGGCCATCTCTTTATATGCTGCCAGTGGGGTCTTCTGGCTTTTATATTTTACCTTAATTTGGTGATTAGTCAGCCTCAGCCTTTCCTGTCTTCTCCAATTAATGGATAGCTTGCAGCAACATTGATCTAATTCTATTGTTTTTAATTACTATTTACCCCTAAACTCTAAAGCGCCTGCAACATTACACTTTGTAACACATTTCCCTTCTGCTGGTATCCCATCACAATTCAAGATCAGTGAATGTTTTAACAATTACAGCACTGTTGTATCTCAAGACTCTTGATACCCTACCTACCATCAGCAATGGTGTCTAATTACCATCCAGTGGACAGATCATTCAATTCCAAAACCTCATTTTAGAGTGTACCTCCTAGGACCATCCCTAGTATCAACTGTTGAGTTTCTTATAAAACAGACTCTGAGCTTGAGATGTGTGTACGAGGAGTTTTCTGGGAGTTGCTCCTGGATATGATATGTATAAAGAAATGAAAGAAGCAGGACTTGTCAGAAAGAAATGTTGAATTGCAATCCAGTCACAACAGAGACCTCAGCCAATCACATGAGAAGTTCTGATCTTGGGATGGCCCCTTGGAAAATCTCCAGTTGAGGGATGGTTTAGTCATGGGCTCAGGCTGGACCTGGGGAAGGGCTATTATTTTGGGAAAGATAGCTCCATTTAGCCATGGGCAGTTCTGAGGGGACTACTCAACAGTAAGCCAATGGAAAGGAACCCTGAGGAACGGGTGCCTCCATCCCAGTGGGAATCTGGTTGTGCGCTACCATATCCACTATACACACCAACACAAAGTAAAGGAGGCAAGAGGAATATTAGACAATCAGTTCTTAATAAAGTGTGCTGACTTTGGAGAATGTAAGCTCAGATAAGAGTTCTCAGCTCAGGAGTTCCTGTTGTGACGGTAACAAACCTAACTAGTAACCATGAGGATGGGAGTTTGATCCCCAGCCTTGCTCAGTGTGTTAGGGATCCAGCATTGCTGTGAGCTGTGGTGTACATTGCAGACGTGGCTCGATTCTGGCATTGCTGTGGCTGTAGCATAGGTCAGCAGCTGCAGCTCCAATTTGACCCCAAGCCTGAGAACTTCCATATGCTGCAGGTGGACTCTAAATAGCAGAAACAAAAAACCAAAAACAAAAAAAAAAAAACAAAAAGGAGTTCTTAGCTCAGAGAACACGCATCCTGACTCATTCTTGCCTATCCTTGGTAAAGCATCCTGTCCTTTTTCATTAGCCATGCTGGGCAAAAGAATCAGGAAGACTGAGATCCTAGACAAGTGGTTCCCCAAAAAATGGCTTTTCACTTACAAATAATCAGATCAGCTATTTTGCATGCATCTATAGACAAGATTTTTAAACACCTTTATTCGCCTATAAAACTTCACTCAGCACTGCAAGCAGAATTTTACAAACAAAGCCTTTAGAATAAACGATGAAGCTCTAAAAAGGTAAGGGAAAAGATACGAAAATCCCTAGCTCAACACAGGCCCTGTGTGAAATACATAGTCATATTCCTCTGTAATAAACTCTTACTAATCAGTTCTGAGCTTCATAAAACAATAGGAGTGGAATGACAATGCTGTCATTTGTATATTCTCCTTCAGTTCTCTAATGGAAAGCTTTTTTTTTTTTTCCCTCTGCCAAGTCATTCCTGACAATGTTAATGATTCACTATAAAGCAGTTTCTGGGCGATGATTTGTGACATTCAGGCTGGTGAGATGGGAGGGCTCGGCAGGTTTCTGGGGAGTGTTTTGGATGCAGAAATGCCTTGAAGATAGCACTTTATTATATTTAGGACAAGTGTGACATCCCACTTCAAGGAAGAGGCCTCTATACATATTGAGAAGGGATTTCTTGGTTTAAGTGAGGAGGAGAAGGTTGGTTGAAAAGAATGCCTCTGTGTGTTTTTTTGAGGCGACATAAAGATAGGAAGCAGAGAAATGGAGGCAGGAGGCAGAAGGATTATGGATAATGGAAGAATTTTGCCTGAGGGTATATGCCTGCTTTGCCTATTCCTGTATAACTAGAATATTTATAATTCAAATACTTATCTTTAATAATTAAAAACCAAAGAATATTAAAGAAAAAAGGTAGAGAATATTATGTACACATGTGTAGGCATCATGCATTAAATCCCCACCCTTGCAAAATACAGCAAGAAGTAGCTTTAAAAGGAGGTTAAAAAAGTGAATATTTTAAAATGTCTCGAAAAACGGAATTTCTAATTCACTCCGGTTCTGCCAGGAGTGATACCCTGACTTCTGATTTCTACACACACCATCAGTCATAAGGATAGGTACTAAAAATACCCAGCATGGTGGTTTGACATCATCACATCAACAATTAAAAAGTGGATACAAATATTTCAGGTTTTCAAACCATCAGGTTTCCTCCAGATTTATGAAAACGTTGGATTTCCACAGGAAAAGGAAAAGTCATTTCCAATTGTTTTCACAGACTATTTAGTTGCACAGTCTATGTAAACTGCTAGTTACAATGGAATGTAATATTCTACCACCGCCAGGAACACTCTCTGATCTTTTGCCTCTTCTCAGACAGCAAAGAAACAAAGAAAAACAGCCCTTGCTGTGGATTGAGAAGAGTGTTTGAAAAGAGAAAGAGACCTCAACTGTGCCCCCTGGTATTATAAAGCTGTCAATTATAACCATGATTATAATGAAAATACTGAAATAAAAAAAGTATTTATTTAGGAGAAGAAAAAAAGGCCAACTATTTAAAAAGGAAAAAAGAGAAAGAAAGAATAACCCTAAAATATACTGTTTAGTTCCAACCTAACAATTCTAAAGTTAATGAAAAATAAAACTAATGGAGCTCAATTGTTTATATTACAGGAGCAGGAAAGCAGAATGCTTAGCAGCCAAAATATGAACAAATTAAGATGCTGGGTGAAATAATCAGGTGTCATTGTTTTTGAAGAATGTGGCCTCCTTGGCAACAAGTTTATGAATGATAGTTTCAACTCATGTCTAGATCAGAGGTGTTAATATTTACACCTTTGCTAATTATGGCAAGGAAGAGATTAATGAAAAATTAAATGTCCCTATCTTTTTACCTCCCCATCACACCAAGTAATTCCTGGTTGAACATTAACTCAACTTGACAATAGTATGCTAGAAGTGGAGAAACAAAGAGGGGTACCCACAGCTCCTTCTATGCATGAAAAGACTGATGATAATCAATGGCCAGGCATTGGTTATGGTTAGCAATAAAACTAAAAGTCACATGTAAGACTATTGTAGAAGTATTCATTTTTAGAACTGGGACTAGGGCTTGGCTGCTACAGTGCTTGATGTACAAATGATCTTAGGTGGGACATCTTTTATCCATCTGAGATGCTGCCACTCCTGGGCCCATGAGAAATAATGGACCATGGACCAATAATAGCATCATCATCAAACTCAATATTTGCCAAAAGGTGTTTTTTATGGGGTCCCAGCTTGGATTAATAGATCAGGAAAGGACAATAGTTTACTACAGTTTGGATTTGGGAGGAGGAGGATGGTAAAAAATAATAATAATTGCCATCTTCAAGTAGATTTGGTAAATTGAAAAGAATTCTAATTTTGCAAGAATTACTGCATGTTGTCTTACCTGAAGATGGGACATTTAAATGAAAACCTCTCACTATTTGAACTCCCCACAGATCTGCAAAATTTTGAAACTCAGTAGCTGTTGGTGTCATCTAATACTTGCTTATGTTCAAGATATTTGGAGGCTCACAGAGAGGGGCCTATATCTGCTTTCACTCTTGCTGTTTGTCCTACATCCT
Source organism: Sus scrofa (assembly GCF_054392235.1). Lineage (NCBI taxonomy): Eukaryota > Metazoa > Chordata > Mammalia > Artiodactyla > Suidae > Sus > Sus scrofa. The sequence goes on from NC_139383.1 coordinate 143,273,364, forward strand.
TATTACCTTTTCACGAAGTGCAATCACAATTAAGTTCTAAAGCAAAAGATGAAGTTACCCTCATCATCGTCCAACTAACTCAAAAGACAATGTTAAGAAGAACAATGTCACTCTGCACTTCTTTAATTTGGGTTCGGCAGCATATAACTCCCTGACCTCCTGCCGTTGTCAGTGCCACAGGCTGCTTAAATGCTGTGCAAAAGCACTTCTGTTTTATTTGTTCTAAATTTACTGGTTATTAATTTCACAGTGTGACCTCCTATTCTCCTATTAGTTGGCAAGTTTCACTATAGCCTTCAAAAAGCTGGAGATTTCCATCAAGCAATGTTTTATTTCTCTCTCTTTTCCAGACACTTTCACAGTATGTAAAACTTCCTGTCTTTTTAACCATCTTCATTACCCTTTTCTGAGCTTCATGTTCTATAAGTATCCATAGTACTTGGAAATTTATTTCCTTCTTTTATTTTAATAAAGATTTGCATTTCCTCAGCCCCTTTCTCATTTTCTCAGGCATCTCAAGAGAAACTGCTTTTTTGTTGCAAAGGTTGTATAGCGAATTGTTTTTTCACGTTGTTGAGTAATTTAAAGCTTTTGTTTGGTATTTTCTCATTCACACCAAGTGGAGGATACGGAATGACCTCTATTACACTAAGACTAGAAAGACACTGGCAGTGTAAATTCACGTAGCCTAGGGGTCACTGTAATTTCCTCCGTCTTTCTCTTGGAGTCATAAACCGCCCACTCCTGGACTGGATCTTAGAACTTAGAGGGAAAATAGTTCATTTATTGCTGCTTCAATTGATATCAGATCTTTGTAGAATTTTTGGCTGTTGAATCAGGAAATATATACCTCAATTCAGGGTCTTAACAGTTTTCAGTATATGAATGTATGACACTATAGACTGGACATGTTTGAGAATTCCAAGCTCTGGAGGTTTTGTGGCATCTGGGTTCTTTTCAACTAGCTGTACCTAACTATCTTCCAAAATGACCACCTCTGTTCCACCCAGAGCACTGAGGCAGCAACTTTCAGTACTTATAGAGCATACTATTCCTGGTGACTCTTCAGAAGCTCAACTTCATCATATTTATTCCCCACACTCCATCCACAAAGGCTATAGGGGATTTGTAGGAGAACCAGTTCTTACAAAAGGTAAAAACTACAAACTAGATAAAAGATTGCAGAAAAGAATGAGTAACAGTGGTTTCCAATTAGAAGTTCAACATTTTAAATACTGCAAATAAGAGAGTCAAGCCAACGCTTTTTCAATATAGAAAAAAAGTCTTTGTTTGTTGCAAGACCATGGGAATTGAGACAGAGGAGGAGAAAGATTGAAGGCACTTAAGGACCAGAGGGTCACTGAGGGAGCAAGTTACTACCGAGCATAAGTAGATGCCTGAGATTTCTTTCTGGAAGAGCCTCTCTTTGCTCCAATTACCCCCTCTAAGTCTTCTTGGAATGCTGACTCTGAAGCTTAAAGCATAATGTTGAAAGCAATAAGTTTTACAATAAAATAGGCCTTTAGGATATTCTTATTTTACAAATGAAACATGCACATGTCACATATTACATGTACTTATATGCCATTAATATTGCAAGAAGCAGACAAAATACTATCAAGTGCTCCCTAAAATGTACGTCCTTCAAAGAGTAGATTGTCAAAGTCATCTTCTTGTAAAAAAATTGCGTGTAAGTGGTTTTGATTGAACAAACTTATTTATATCTATTATTCCATGTTATTCTCACAATGTCATATAGTTGTGTTACCACTTTATCTCCAGTTTCTACAACTTGGATGGAAGGGAAGTTAGTTTAGAGATGACTAAGGCAAGAAAAAGTTTAATGACACCCCTAAGGTTTAATGGCACCAGGGTCTCCAAAATAGGATCGTCTAATCCTCCCATCTTCTTTGCCCTAGAGGAGGACTTATCTTTAGAACTTCATTCCAAGTAGCATAATTTTACATTAAGCAAATAAAAATGGCAAAAATACGCCATTTTCTTTCCAAAACACACCATGAAGACTATTTAATAAAGATTGCTATAAGCCACTTCAAGTTTCCAGGATTTCTGTTTGAAACAAATAAAAATGAATAGAGATATTGGTAAGATTCTGTCACATTAGGATTATTCTCAGTTTGACTGATGGACTATAAATAATAAGCAACTATTAGTAATGCATCATTAAATTGGGGACAGTAGGGTTCTGTACGAATAAGGTTGGGACCAGTGCTAAATGAAATGTCCAAATTAATTCCCTGATGGAAAAAGTAAATAGCCGTGAGCACCGAAATAGAACTGCAAGTACAATGGAAGATCTTAGGCAGAAAAATTTAAATGGAGTAAGATTTAATTTAGATAAATCTATAATAACTTGCTCATGGGAAAGTCATTCCTATCTGAGTCATAACAAACAAAATTATCCTTAAAGAATAGTAAAGTAGAAAAAAGATCAACTGTAATGGTTAATATTTTCTGAGCATTAACAATGAACAAATCACTGAAGAAATGTTTTAAATTAAAACCGAGTCACCAGAATTCTACCGCTTTTAAATAAACTATAAATTTTAGTTTCAAAGTATTGTTGTTTTATGCTCACCAGTTTGACAAAATAAATTACTACCTGGGTGTCCCCATCCATGATTTCATATTATCTGATCAATAACTCCACCTTTATTTGATGCCTGGAATTCAGAAACAAATGATCCCCAAGTTTGATAATATCAACTCTTACAACAGTCCAAACAAGCCCATTGCACTTAAATTCCTCCACTTCAAAACAGAAGACAAAGAGCAATAAACTGGTTCCAAGAGAGCGAGTCTGGTTTTGGCTCTGGTAGCATCAATCACAAATAAATGGCAAATACAAGATTGTAAACTTGAAAGCAGTTGGTATTGCTTTGTTTTGTTTTGTTTTGTTTTTTAATATTCCAATACACACAATTCACAAAAGATGCTTATAATTGTTAGACAGTCAAGTCAAAATTAAGAAAATTTGATCTGATTATTCGACAATTTTGACAAGAAATGGCAATGAAAGTTTAGCAGCATGCCATGAAATATGCCAACAAATCCATTTTCTTACTCATTGTACATAGAACCATTTACTAGTTATTATGCCAGCATGGCCTTGGTTTCTACTCAGGGGCAGAGACACAAACCTGAAAATTGAAGAGGAGCTAAAACTGGCAGTAAACTTATGAATTAATTTAGCATATTCTTAAGGATTATTTATATAGTAAATATGACCATGTATACCAATGGGTTTTTTTTTAAAGACTCCTTTCTGTGCATTAAATAAACATCTATTAGGTACAACATGCAGAACTACATGTAAAACACCCCTGAAGGGGGAAGAACCATACCTCTGAGCCAGGGTTATAGTGAGTAATTCTGAGGCACACAGAGCAGAAGGGGCTCTGGCACTGCAGGGCAGAGCTTTAATCGTAGAGTGAGCTGTCGTGAAACAATATGTGATAATTTCCAAGCACCCTTATTTGAAGTTTTTATTCTTGACACAAAAAAGAGATTCATTTTGAAAAAATTCAAAATATTTACATTTCTTCATAATGCGCTTATGTAAATTAATAATAAATTACTATTTTTATCTGGTGTTCAAAACCTCCCCAAGGTACTGAGGTCGAAATATTATCATTTGAAATTTTTATGAAAAATGAGCTACTGATATTAAATTTATTACTGTCCTAGTCCTCTCCAACGCCAGCCCTCCCTGACGTCAGTGAACAAAATTTACTGAAATACATCTTGGAATTTTCCTTGGCAACAAATGACTTTAAAAAGTTAAGTATGGTATATACATGCTACTATATATGAAATGGATGAATAAAAAGGAACTACTTGTAGCAGAGGGAAATCTGCTCAATACTCTGTGGTGACTTATATGGGAAAAGAATATGAAAAGTAATGGATATATGTATATGTATAACTGATTCACATTGCTGTACACCTGAAACTAAACAGCATTATAAATCAGCTATACTCCAATAAAATTTAATTTTAAAAAAAGTTAACTATGGTAAAGTAAAGATGTGGTTTTGAATGACTTCTGTTCATTGCACTGAAATTGGACTCTTGGACAATTTTCATTGATCCAGTTCAGCCCAAATTCTTGTATGTCTACTTCTTCTAGTTGCAAAATGGTGAGCTCACTGTCTGACCCACCGTTTTGCAAAGGGAAGTTGCAAGAATCGGTAACATAATGGACAGGCCTTCCCTTTACATATACTTTAAGGTTTTGTAATCTTTAAATATTTCATATATGCTTCCCCAGAACCCACAGTAAGGCCTGTGTATATCAATACAATTCAAGGATGAGTTCCCATCTTACAATACCGGATATATATACAATTTTGGAAGCTATATGTAGGAAAAAAATCACCAAAGCTAACTTAGGTCTCAAAGTGAATCTCTGTAGGAGGAGAAAGAAACCATGACGAATTACAAAGACTAAAGGCTGACAAGTACCACAAACATCACAAAACCCAGAAAAATAATATAATGGTTCTATTCATTAACTGTCTAACATCTCCTCTAAAATACTACTTTTTGGTTGTATTCTTCTTTATATGACAATTTTATAATAGAAAAGAAAGAAAATTCATTCTTTCATATATAGCATGGTTATCAGGAGTTGTTTTTTATTACTATTAGTTTTGAAAAGTTTCAGTCTATGTTGTTCTTTCAGTGAGAGTTTGGCTTGTTGTATCATCTGAAACCACTAAATTCCATCAAGACAAGGCATGTCAGATGAACTAAAACAAAATCTTCTGCATTAGGATGCAAAAGCAGGTGACACCACACGGTCATACTTATAGTTCAGAGAAAACACAGAAATTCTCTATATACATATGTATATATTTTTATTAAGGTTTAATTGATTTACAGTGCTATGCAAATTTCTGCTATATAGCAAAGTGACCCAGTCATATATATACATATATACATATACACATTCCTTTTCTTGTATTATCTTCAGTCGTGATCTGTCCCAAGAGATTGGATATAGTTCTCTGTGCTATACAGTAGGACCTCATTGTTTATCCATTCTAAATGTAATAGTTTGCATCTACTAACCCCAAACTCCCTGTCCATTTCACTCCCTTCCCCCTGCCCTTTGGCAACTACAAATCTGTTCTCTATGTCTGTGAGTCTGTAAAACACAGGAATTCTTAAGTGCTATTTTGCATGATTCACATCAAAAAAGAAAATAAATGTACCTTATCTTATAATTGAAGAATCTGCTTAATTGAGCAGTATATTTCTTTTTGACTAGATTTCAATGAGAATTGAATTCTCCACTTATAATTTTACGCATCTAAAGATTGGAAGGATATCCTACAAACTAGTTCTGCCTCTTTACATTTAAGGTTTTTCTCCTTTTCTTCCATGACTTACATCCTTCAGGTACTATAAGATAAGTTAATATTGCAATTTGACCTCTGACTCTGACTCTACATCTTTAGGACAACCAGGTGAGTTGGTGAAGTGAACAGTATGAGAACCCAGGATAGCCTTTCCTACCCTGGATGGGGGGGAATCTAACTACACATAAAAACAACTGTGTAACACATAAATAACCCCCTAAACCCAAACCAAGTATGTAGCAAATTAAACTCCCCCTTTCCCCCAATCTTTGGTTACGGCAATCCAACACTACCTTACATGAAGGAGAGTGTGACTGAGGGGAAGTCAGAATGCAAACAGAGCAGGCATAACAGATCATGGTGAAAATGGTTGCATTTGGCAAATTTTCCAAAAGCACATGACCATGGGAGTGCATTCCTTGAGTATAGACTTACAATCAATGGGCTCAGTCATTAAAAACACACTCACCCTCTCATACCAATAGTTTTAAAACAGTGGTACATACATTATACACCTCCTATAAAGCCAGCTTTGATGAAAAGCTACTAGTTTCAAAAATCAGTCTAATTTTGAAGATGAACCAAAATACAGTCTATTATTCTAAAATCTATTCTAGCCATTTCCTATGATAGCTTTCCTATGAAAATCTTAACAAAGAGCTTGAGCAAATTTCTCCATCAGGCCTTATTGAATGGAGACTCCTCTTCCTTCCCTGAATTCCCTTAGAAACTTTCATGTACCCCCAAACTTGGTATGCATTGTAATCTACTCATTAACGATTCTTTTTGCACATGCCTACATGGGAGCTCTACAATCCAATCATAAGCTTCTTGAAGTCCTATTCATCTCAACAGAGCTTTGGGTAGAATAAGCATTCCATAATTATGATAGAAATCATGATAATTTTGATCATGATTTATAGGAATCTCATACAGCAGACCAATGACATGTTATAGCAATATCAGCCATTATGAGCATACAGTAACAATTTTATATCTCCATCTATTCCGATGCCATCCCTTGGCTATCTTTTTAAATATAAGTACCTAGTGTTGCATCAGCATTTTCATCCCCAAAACTCAGGTCGAATTTATTTTAAAAAACTAAAATTAAAACCTCACGAGTCTAGGGCATTCCCACTGTGGTGCAGTGAGTTAAGAATCTGACTGCAACAGCTCAGTGGCTGCAGAGGCATGGGTTCGATCCCTGGCCACTGCAGTAGGTTAAAGGATCAGGCGTTGCTGCAGCTGTGTAAGTCACAGCTATGGCTTGGATTCAGTCCCTGGCCTGGGAACTTCCATATGCTTTGGGTGTGACCATTTAAAAAACAAACAAACAAAAAAAACTAATGGGTCTAATTATATTCTAGCATCAAACAAAGCTTTTTCTCCCTTACCTTTATATTTTAAATGTTTTTTAGCATCTAAGTGTGGTTAAGATTCCAGTGTCTAAATACATATCTACTGTGGGTTTTTTCCAAATTTAATAATATCGTAAAACCTAATTTTCTGTATTGGATTCATTTAAAATGTGGTTGCTACTCAACAATTTTGGACGAAAATATATTACATCAGACATAACATTTAAACTAAACCCAGAAGTTAAGACTCTATAAATAAGAAAAACAGAAAGACTCCAAATAAGAAGCATGAAAGCCCAAAGGAAGTTAATGTTCAGCCGTACAAAGTCATTTGGCCTCCGTGAACATGCCACCCAATGGATTCAGCGGCAAGAAAATGAAGCGTGTGAAATGCAGGGGCAAAATGCAAGTGTGTGGGCTTACTGATGCCAGACTACAGAAGTGGCTCAAGAGTAAGAGGCCATAGATGAGAAGAAGGTTCGGATTAACTGTGGCCTTGAAGTTACCCCTGGAAAGTGAGTAACATTCAGTTGTGGGAGGTGCATTAACCTCTTCAGACCACTAGGGTTCAAAGTGTTCCGTAAGGGGTAATTTATTAAATGGGTCCTAATTGCTCGGTAATGTACCTTCCAAAAGTCACTTCTCTATGCTATGATTAGGCCTGGGGTTTGCCAAGTGCTGTCATTCTCTCCGTAACTCTATAATGGAACTCTAGGAAGTGGGAAGCAGATCCATTGGGCAGCTACATATCTAATCAGGGTCCAGGGAGTTCTATCAACAAAGCCAGGCAACCTTTCATTTAACCCTCCAGTGTGTAAACACAGAGATTCAAATTGGATACACCTTGTAGTAAAACATGACTTTTACTAAATCCCTATGCATTTTAATAGAGTATGGAGAACCGGTTGTACTGTTTTGTAAAAATGGACACATTTTTAAGATTTGTGAATTTGTCCATTTCAACAAATTCTTTCTTAAAAGCATAAAAAATAATCGTGCTTTTAGTTTTCACCATCTCCCAACAAATTTTCTTTTGGCCTCACTGTTTCCTTTTAAGGCCAACCAACATGATTTTCTTACCAGGTCCCAACACAAAACTGCGTGTGCTCTCATCAGTCTTCCACTAGGTATCACATACACATCAGGACCACTTGGGCACTGGCTCTGTTAATTAGCAAGGCCAGCAGAGGGAGTGCAAGAGCATTGTTACAAAAACAAAAACAAAATAAAACTTTTTTTTTTTTTAACAATAATAACAATTAGAAGTAGCAAATCTGACCAACAACAGAGGATTACACAGCAGAATCTAAACATGGAAGCAGGCTTGGTAAATCACAGAGAGAACAAGCTAAAACCGAAGACACAGGACTTAGTCACTGCCAAATTCTCGCGATATTCAGGAACTCACCAAATATAGCTGTGCCTCACTTTTTCAGTCTTGAAAATGGCTGTTACAACAGCTTCCATTAAGATCAGAAAGGCTTTTTGTGCCCCTTAAGAAAGAGTGATTAGTTAAAGATTGAGAGTTGTTGTCACAAGAAAGAAGCTGATGCCACTTCTGTCTTTCAGGGCTCCAGGTCATTTCGTAGTTTGGACCAAGATTAAAAGAAAAAAGAAAAAAAGAAACAAACAAATACCTGCTTAGAATCCCCTAGTGCACTAAAAAGAGAAGTTTTTTTAGATCTCGGGGTTAGACACGTATCTTCTTAACGTGAACAAATAAAAATGGTTAGGCTTCAAAGTAGCACGGGGATCCCTTTTCATGGGAGAGACACTATATATTCTAATCCCATACTTTGTTTTTGCAACTCCTATTTCCAGACCATTTGAAGAACTTACACATTTTCCAAACATGTTTTCAGACTATTTTTTACAATGGAGTTTTGTTTCAATCCACCACTCAATAGCTTACGGTTATTTAGAACTTCAGTTTCATCCTTAGAGGAATGTGCTAGAATTGTGTTCTCTAGAAGTCTCCAGGAACGTTTCTTGGAGATAATTTGTGTGGCCATCATAAACACTTTTTATCAAAGGGCATCTTTGAAAAAAATGATAACCAAAACAAGCCAACTTTCCACTGTACTGAGCTAGATAAAATCTGTCTTTGTTTTAGAAGTATTGGATAATCTTGAGGATAGTGCATCTTGTCTGGAAGTTTGGCAAGGCAATAGTTTGGAAAGTAAATATTCAGTTCTGCTTTCTCCAGTAGATGTCACTTTCTGTACATAGGATATCAAGATATATAAGATGTACAGTATGCCTTACAAGCATGGCAAAAAATAACTTTGAGTTCCAGTCATATATAATAATTTCCAAGCTTTCATTGGTATTTTCTAACTTTAGGAAACTTAAGGAATAGTAAAAGCAAAATGTATGCTAGTAATTGTCTAACATATTCCTATGTAGACTTAGCAATGGCCATTAAGTATAACATATGATATAATATTGCTAGTGCCTTTTCAACAGTTACAGAAAGCTAGGTATTATTCCACATCACAAGCTAAAATTAATTTGCAAAAAACAAACATGATTCCTGAATAAATAAGCAGTCATTAATAATACACTGCATACTTACCAAGAACCTAATTAAATATGAGTTCACTTAAGCTATTATGATTTCAAGAGTTATTTCTTCCTGGGTCCTCTACATCATTTTGATATTCCCATCAGTTTCATATGTCTGAGGAAAAAAATCTGATTCTCTAAAGTGTTTCACTGTATAGCAAGAGGTATCAGTACTGTAATGAGAAAGAGAAAGAAAGACAGTAAGAAAGAGAGAGGAAGAAAAGGAAAGAAAGAAATATAAACTTTAAATAGCATTTGTCATGGCATCCACATGTACGAAGAGGAAAATCAAATGATGGAATATTAATAGTTAGAATTAGATTAATTCTTCCTAAAATACTTCCCAAAATGCTCACTGCATTTCTAAACATAAGCCTCATTATGCTGTTCTATTTGTATTCCAACGCAGTTGAATTTTATATTTGAGTTGTTTTAATAGATGACTTTGAAATGACAGAAGAGAGTACATTTTTGTTTCTTATTGATCCAATCAAGATTTTGCTTGTAGCTACTAGAATGTGAAACAATAGAAAAGGCTACAGAGGCTTTTTAAAATGTTGATGTCTGGGTCACATCTGATTCAGCCTTTGTATTGACAAATGTGATTTGATAATTGCCAAATTAAAGCTCCAGAGAAAATTAGTTAAACAACTACTTTTATTTTTAGATGCTTCAAACAAAAGATATGAAGTTTGGTAGCAAATAATGATAGGGTGCTAGAAACAAAAATTTCCTAAGAAGGCAAAATGGGCATGTGGCTTTTACAAAACAAAGGAATCTATCTGGTCATCAAAATAAACAACATCCAAAATGGTCTCTTTAGGTTTTAAATATTTTATGTAGAGAGTAAACTCCAAGAGCTTGATTCTTATCAGAGGCAGAGATTTCTTGACTTGTTAACTGGGAAGTGCTGCTACCTTTCTTGTGTATACTTGGTTAAAACAAAGAGATTATAGGGTTTAGGGTAATAAAAGGATTTAGAAGCTTTCACCTTTAGGCTACTGATTCAACTCCAGTTCAGGTTAAAGAGACCAAGTCAGGAATGTTTCCAGGGCATAGAGTTTACTTTTAATTCAGCCCGAATTAGGATCCTACTTCATAATAAAGCCTAGAGCATTTTTCAACTATTCAGAGCAAATATGGTTTGAAAGGGAAAAACAGAAACAAACACATAGTAATATCTGAGGTGAATTCCAGAGGAAATAGACCCCATCATTGCCTGTTTTATAATAGTATTGATCAACAAAAAAATACTAATCTAGTATTTTGCAATGAAATGGTGCCATGGTAATTATCATGAAAATGAGGACAACTGGTTGACAACATGTAGCTGAATTACTGAAGCTTGTTTTGAACTCAGGAAAGAGCCATATACAAAATACACACCCTACAGCCAGTTGTCAGCAATCTTTTCCTGTGTTCACATCACAGTCCTTTTTAGGCAAGAAGTCTCTAGAAGAGTACAAATTCCTTAGCACCACACTTATATCTTTTTCTGTTTTTATACTTCTCTTTTCTGTATAACGCATAATACCCTATTTAATAGATTGGAACAGAAAACTCAGGACACTTTGAGAAATAGTCAGTTGCTTAATTCCACAGCCCAATGATTTTAAAAATTATGATTTAATTACTATTATTTGTGCTATATTTTATAATTCTCTCCTGTTAATAATTTCATCAAGTATTAAATGAAATAAAAATAAGACTCATAGCATACTTCTAAAATACACAAGTAAATAAAGTAGACGTGTATATTCTTCTTCCCTCTCCTTCTCTGTAGATAACAACATCCTGAATTTGTTGTTAAGCATCCCCTTGCTTTTCTGTCTTTTGGAATAATATAAATGCTTCATAAAGATTTTGAGGATCGACTATTTGTTTAGAAAAATAAAGCATTTGAGAAAATTGATGCACATAAGCAATTTTGATCAGTTAAAAATGTGTATTTAATCGAGATAGTCTGTGTTATTAGCACTCAATTACCAAAAAAAAAAAATCAAAATTTTGTGACGTATAAGAATGCTTCTCTCTGCATATATCATTAAAATCTTTTTTAGTGCTCTGCATATAAATTACATTGTCAAATCATATGGCAAAAGAAACTTTGTATTCCAGAAAGGATTCCTAGGGAAATGTGTTATATATCCTTTTCTGGACACTTAAGAAAAAATTTTTTTAACGTATAAAGTTCATAAGGTCCCTCACCCAAATATAAGATCAGGGTCTATGTGACTGATGATTAAACTTGTGAGTAAATTATTCAGGAAAATATTCCTCCAATTACTTAGCCACCCCACCAGCCAGGACTCAAGATCTGAAGATGAGCAAGTCCTAAAGGAGTATAGAGAATATGTCCCTGGGGTCCTCCGTGAGGAGGGACTGGAGAATAATGGAACAGGGACAGAGGATCGCTGTGACATCCTGCCCTCTCATCTTCCAGCTCCTTTTCTCATGCATTCCAGAGTGGAATCCAGACCCATACACCACCAATCCATAGCAGAATTCAGTTCTGTCATTACTCAGCAGCACAGTAACTCCCAGTGTAAACCTGCTTCTTTTCTCTTTTCCAAAACATCTCCCCTGGGCACACAGGCACATCCCATCTTTGAATCTTGTAGCAATACCACTGACCCTGCAGGCACCTTTTTACAATTTAAGATGGGATGTTCATTTCGCATTTAAGAGATTTAAAGTCAAAATTTACCAATAAGGGATAGCTTATTTTTAGTTTAAACACAGCACTAGATGATTAGTTTTGTACTAACGTTAGAGCAACCTCAGTTCACATCTGTTATCAGCATGGATATTTTTGAATTCTGTTTAAAGTTATTAAGAAGTATTCCAAGCTTGAACCCTAAAATAGGAAAATGAGACATTGAAGGCATCGGTTGTTAGACTAAGACCCTTGATGGATTGATTACCTCATGGCAAGTATGACAAGTGTGACAACAGATTGAGGAATAACATTACCACCTCAGTACAAAATAAACATGAATATTACTAATGATTAATTTTATTAATATTTTAAATAATTTTCAGGCATCAAAGGTGTTGAATTTGATATTAGTGGATTGCAGTCTCGTGGAATGATCTTTGTCCCATATCACAATATTCAATACAGTTCAGAAGCATTTTGAAATTTCTTATCCTTTAGTTTAATTTCACTGCCACATTCATTCCTTCCTTTTTGTTTTTTCCTGCCACCACCTTACAAACTAAATCCTTGAGCTCTCTTTTGCTTGGACTGTTTTCTGTATCCTCAAAGTTTGCCGTTCAAATCATATTACATGGTACTACCAGACTAAGCTTTGTAAACCAGAGTTCTTTTGCTTCTCTTTTGATGAGTTCCAATTTTCCATGGAAATAATTCAAACTCTTTAGTGTGGTATTTAAGTCTTCTACCTAATTTTCCAAGCTTATCCCCAACTACTGCAGACTTGATACAATTTCTATATCTAATGTAATCTTTTTCATGCACCGTGAAATCCCCTTCACCTGTGATGTTCTACCTTGCCCTTGTCCCATACTGGATTTTTGCCTGAAATCCTACTGCTCCCCTAAACCAAAGTGCTGACTCTATGTGCAATCCTTCAGTGAATCCCAAATCCTTAGAGTTTCCAAAGCACTTTGGTCATGCTTATATCACAGCCTAACCATGTACTGTCTCACATTTTAATTATGAAGGTTAGAGGTCTTATTAACTTCCCTGCCCCCAGACGAAGTTCATGCATGACATGTCCCCCCACCACCACCCCAATGTAGACTACCACACAATCAGCACAATATTTGGTGCACTGAATTGAATGGTTGACTAGATATGGCAAAAAAGAGGACCACTGTCATTTTTTATCAAGGTCTTGAAAGAAAATAACCTATAAGTAGTGTAATTATATGGATAATTTGTTGTAAATTTACTATTCATCATTTTTTTTCAAAGAACATTCCTTTTGAGTATTTCAAATCCCAGGACTAGTTCTGGATTGAGAAATTCAAACATAGCTAATATCCAGCCCCTGCCTTCAAAACGCCCAAGACCTAATAAGGAAGATGGCCACCCAAGTACAGCCAATTATAATACAGTGCTATAAGTATCAGAGAAATGTTAGAAGTGAAATGTCCTAAAAGCACAAAACAATTAAATCTTGATAAAAAGAGATAACAGGATGTGGATGCCTTAGGATCTCTGAAGTAGACCTTCAAAGAGAAACAGTTACTGGACAAATGGTGAAGAATCCACACTTGGAGTAGGCATGCAGGTGGTCCACTGCTCAACTTTAGGGGCATCATTCAGTTAAAAGATAATGAAGTGGTGCCCCCTAGAGGTGTGCAGTCAAGGTGACCCAGGGAAAAAGCAGACCTGGCCTAGAAATGTGAAGGCCATTTTAAATAGCTGTCTTGGAATTCCTGCTGTGGCACAGTGGGTTAAAGATCCAGCATTGTCTCTACATCCTGCTTCGCCAAAGCTGTGACATAGGTCCCAGCTGTGGCTGGGATTTGATCCCTGGCCCCAGAACATCCATATGCCACAGATGTGGCAAAAAAAAAAAAAAAAAAAAAAAAAAAAAAAAAAAAAGGTGGTTGTCTTGACATCACATATAAATTCTGGTTAAAACTTTACTAAGATTTCACCTTCCATTTTGTCTTTTCGTGGCCTCCCTTCTGTAAGGATTTAGGGTTTTGTTTTGTTTTTTTAAATAACCTCTTATTTAAAAGAAGTTACAAACATGACAATTCTTGCCACCTCAATATTCACTGAACTAGTTATGGAACAAATTGGTTGCAAACCAAAATTAGCAAACCATAAGAAGAAATCTTAGCAATCACTATTTTTTTAATCCAATGGCTTCAAAATTTTAAGTCATTTCCCTTTCCTCAAATTAAATTTTGCTAAAATCTATATGCAAATGAGGGGGACAGTGTTGGTCTTTGTCCTGAATTCCACCTGCTAGTCTTCCCTCTCCCATCTAGATTTGCTGATTTCTCACAGCCCTAGGGTTTCAGAGGCACAGTTTGAAAATTACTGCTTTCTAGACCAACCTCTTCTTTTATAATTGAGGAAACAGAGCTCCAAAGAATTTGAAGTACCTTGTACAAGTTCATAGCAGCAGTTAGTGGCAGAATAGGAAATAGAAGTCCCTTAACTGCCACTCCACTGCTCTCTCAAGATAAAATTAATTCTATTTACATAGCAAAATGAGCATGAGGTCCAAGAGTCTCCCAAAGTGACATTTAGGATAGAGAGAGACTGTTTCTCTTTTCATGATAAGACAAGACTTCATTGGAATTCAGTAAGTCAGTGTTAAGTAATTCAGAATCAATGCTAAGTCTTTTATTTCATTCTGTCTTTCCTCCATTTTGATATTGAATCACCAGAAATGACAGCTCCCAGGTCCCCTAACTTCTTGATCCTAGACAAAGGAGATGGTTAAAGAAATTCAGCGCAGTGCTGGCCCTGGCTATTCAGATGCTTTCCTGCTGTAGAAATCAAAGTTTGATGTTTTATACCCCCTAGTTTAAAAAGGCAGGGAAATAAAAAACTCAAATGACTTTCTTCCCATCTCATAGATTGTATGGAAGGAGAACAAAATGTCTAGATTCCTTGGCTAGTCCAACATATTATAATTTAGAGATTAAGTGATTTTTATGTGTGTGTATGTTATATATATATGTTATATTTTATGTAAGTATATGTGTATATATATCAAAATAATCAAATGTATAGGTGTTGTAAATTATCTTCCTTGTCAAGAAAGGTTAGTAACGTTGATCTATTGAAACTAAAACAATGTTGGAACTATAAAGAGAAAATAAATAGAAGAAACTCCAGTAGAGGAAAAATGGTGTTTGTCTATATTACTACCTAGCTGGTACTGGCAATCATTAAATAAAATATTGTAGCTAAATTTAAAAGAAATGTGGATAATTTAAACAGCCTCATACTAAAACATGATAAAACATTTGCTGAATGGAGATACTTGCTTATTAAGATAAAATGAGTTAATAACTTTTGAGAGTCAAGACATTTTTAGCTATGGAACCAAAATTTACAAGGCTTACAAATACAATGCTAAGCTTGAGCTGAATCAAAACTGATAAATGATGATTGCTTCAGACTTCACATAAAGATCTTAAAAATGACCAAGGCCACTGCTTTTGGAAGTTATGGATACTCTTTGATTATTAAATAACCCAGAAGTCATCTTACCTTCTTTTCTAAAGAGCAGGGAATTGAAAACAATGCAAAATTCTCTCTTCCTAATTGTAGCACATCTAGATTTCATCTTTACTGTCTAGACGTCTGCTGGAGAGCATAGCCCAGCAAGAAGATATAGATTAATCTCCTAAACAGACCACAATCCCCCAGCCTCTCCCAAAATTAGTGCTATTGTGTGCCACAATTTTCACATAGCGTCACCAACTTCATCAATCATTGTAGAAAACAGGACACAATAAAGAGGCTGGCAGAGGAGAGCATCTTAGAGAAATACTTCATAATTTACAGATAGTAACCCCAATAGAAACTTCAAAGAAAAATTAATCAGAAAGATTTCTCTCTGAGGCAGGCCCTAAACAATTCTTTAATTTGTCTTACTTCACAAACACAGCCACTGGTATAAAAGAACCAATAAGTAACTAGCTACTTGCTGAACAAAATAAAAACATTTTCAACTAAATTACAAGGTTGCCTATATTTTACATCTCAAATTATTTCAAAATAGTCTTCCAAATTGGTCTATACTTTAAATTCATCCACTTCCTTCTAAAGAGGAAAACATTCACTAACACTATATCATCTCCAATGGAAATGATTTTGTCATGAGGATTTTAAGTTGAGCCATTCTCTAGTCGTGCATGTTAGATAATAACCTTTATTGTAAAAAGCAACTCTATAGGAGTTGTGTATTGAATTCTGTTTAGCAGAGCAAGGGCACATCAAGCATAGTCTGAAACTCTGTCTCTGAAAAGGAAACTCTGTCTTGGGTGGGGGGAGGGGTGACTAAGATGTCCAACCACTTTCTACCTGGCTGGTCTCCAAGTGCATGATGAATTGGAAAAATATAACATACAAAAGGAATATTTATGTGTCTTCCTTCTTCATCAGATACACAGTATTTTTTCTCCCATGTCACAAAAATTGTAACTGCAATTTACAAGTATATGCACAATCAAATTGCTATTGATTTAGCGATGCATTTCTTTGATGTCCCTTGCCTTAACCTCATTTATAAAGCTGTTTTGCATTATTTCAAACTGTCAATGATTTGTGACTCATGAATATTCAAATCTAATTTGCACTTACCTTTTTGGTATGCATGCTTACTTGCAATATGTCTCTACATTTGCCCTTTTGTTTTGTGTTTATTTGTGGATTGTTTTCCTGAAATAATACTCCTTTAAAAGCATAGTAAGTCTATTTAAAAACAATAGGAGTGGTTGATAATGGACCCTCTTGATCTCAGTACACTGTCTCTATATCTTGCTACATAGCAAGTTTAGTCATTCTTCAGAGGTTTCTCTAATATTAAAATAGCCATACTTTTGCTGGTTGATGTCAATTTCAGTGAGTTGGATTTAGTTTTGCTGGACCACTAGGAAAGAGTCAACAATTTCTAGGTGAACTTGAGCCTTAAAAAAAGAAAAAGAGAAAGAAAGGATTATTTCTGGTAGAAAAACAAAAAGTTCATGCAGAATTGAACCCTTCATGTCAGTGTGGATCAGCTTTTCCACTTACATTGTGGAATGCAAGAAATGAAACCTAATGCTCTCAAGATCTAAGAAACCCTTTTAGATGTCTTTCAGATGATGATAGCTAAAAGAAACACCCAGGACTTTGTGGATCGAAGGCATGTCACTAGTGATTGAAGGTCCAAAACAGCAGAGCGGGGAGCCGCCTACCTATAGAATGGGCAGAGTGTCTTCTTGCAAAACCTGTTCAGGGACAAATGGAAAGTGTCATATGAAAAAAGTAAAGGACATTTCTTTTGTAATTGATTTCTAGACTCAACTGTGATTTCTAAGAACATCCAAACAATGAAATACCCTACTTTGCCAAAAAAGAAAAACATTTTCAAATATTTATGTTTTCATTCCAGTAGCTAAAATAGAAAGATAGTTAATTAATAAATTTACAACTCGGTAGCTGGTGTCTTCTTAATTTGCATCATGTTCAATTTCTTTCTTTCTTTTTTTTTTTTCTTTTTTCTTTTTTTTTTTTTTTTTGGTCTTTTTAGGGCCATACCCACAGCATATGGAAGGTCCCAGACTAGGGCTAAAATTGGAACAGTAGCTGCTGGCCACAACCACAGCAAAGCGGGATCCAAGCCACGTCTGCAACCTACACCACAGCTCACTGGCAATGCCAGATCTTTTACCCACTGAGGGAGTCCAGGGATTGAACCGTGTCCTCATGGATACTAGTTGGGTTCGTTACAACTGATCCATGACGACAACTCCATCACATTCATTTTCTAGACTACTCTGTGAGCTCTAAAGAAATCATTGTTCACCTATTGCCTTCCTTAGACAGTAGTGTTATCCCCACATTCACTGAAGGATTCTGCATGGAGAATGGCCACAGGTCTTAGTCCATCCAGTCTGGCCAACAGCATATTTTTCTTTTTACAAATTTCTCACTGTCCCTCAATTGTACAAAATCCTGTGGGTACTAAGATCTCCTTCCAAAAGCCACTAAATTTCTAACTGACCTCCTTGGTAGTCATTTTTTTTTCACTTAGAAAACCAATTTTTTA
Organism: Sus scrofa; assembly: GCF_054392235.1. Taxonomy (NCBI): domain Eukaryota; kingdom Metazoa; phylum Chordata; class Mammalia; order Artiodactyla; family Suidae; genus Sus; species Sus scrofa. The sequence goes on from NC_139383.1 coordinate 143,291,427, forward strand.
ACTACTGGGGAAATGTTTTGCTGTCATGGTATTTTATCGTTTATTGTGTGTTTAAACAAATGCCCTTTGTCTATAAAAGTTTCACAGTTTTCCCACCTTTATCATTTTATTTGTGATAGTGATATCATTGTGATTTCCTTCATTTTGAAAACCAGACATTACATATTCACTGGACCCCACAATATGCTATCCAGATCACCCCTCAACAGTATGCTACTGCTGTTCGTATAACCAAAAGGTTTGTTACATTCTAATCCCTGAGCCATAATCAGAAAACTTTGGCCTGAAAGATGGAAAACTGTTAGGAACAAGGGTTCTAGCACTAGGTTCCTTGAGTCTACTACTAACTGTGTAAATTAGAGAGAGTTGCCTAATCTCTGGGAGTCTTAATCTTCTGATCTAGGAACAGGGGAGATAACAGTATCTACCTTAGAGTTGTAAGAATTAAAGTATGTTCAGATGCAAATCTTACCACACTGGCTAGCAGCTGGTGCTCCATTGGGAACAGCCATTCCAAAAGCCCAAAGTTTGCATGAAGTTGGATCTAACTTCCAGTCAATTGCATTTTATTTATTTATTGTTATTTTTTAATGATTTTTATTTTTCCATTATAAATAGTTTACTGTGTTCTGCCAGTTTTCTACTATACAGCAAAGTGACCCAGGCGCACATCATCCTCCATCATGTTCCATCTTTTTTTTTTTTTTTTTTTTTGTATTTTTAGTGCTGCACCTGAGGCTTATGGAGGTTCCCAGGCTAGGGGTCCAATTGGAGCTACAACTGATAGCCTACTCCAGAGCCACAGCAATGCCAGATCCGAGCAACGTCTGCGACCTACACCACAGCTCACGGCAACGCCATAGCATTGCCAGGGATTGAACCAGAAACCTCATGGTTCCTAGTCGGATTCGTTTCCGTGGCACCACAACGGGAACTCCATGTTCCATCATTTTAAACTGAGAAAAAGTTGTCTTCTCAGAATTTAACCCATGCCCCTCTCTGTTTTGTACCAGTAATGCAGTTAAAAGTATTTGCTTCTACCTCCAAGACTGGGTCCTTCCTCTAACCAGTACTTGTTTCAAGATACCTGGTTAAGGAGTTCCCTAGTAGCACAATGGGTTAAGGATCTGGCATTGTCACTGCTGTGGCTCAGGTCACTGCTGTAGTGCAGGTTTGATCCCTGGGAAGTTTTGCATGCTGTGGGCACAATCAAAAAGCAAAACAAAACAAAACAAAAATACCTGGTTATGTTTGGTTAAGTCTTCTGCAAAGATGTATAGATGAGATGTGAGGGAAAGTTTGCTGGGGCCTTCTCTAATTATTTTTTGCACCCATTGTCCCACAACAATATCCAGAGAAAGAGAAACAGGCTCCCTTCCTCTGGCTTGTTGTGGGAAGACAGGAGGTTCAGAACTGCTGAGGCCATCTGGCTACCAGCCTGGGGATAAATTTGATGCCCATAAGAGGGCAGAGCCAAGAGACTTGAAGAGAAAGAGAAATGGCGCCTGCCCCACCCCTTGCCAATGGCATAGCTTTATTCCCTTATTGCTCAAGCCAGTCTGAATTGGGTTTTCTGTTACTTGCAGCCAAAAACGTTCTAACTGATTCAGAGAGGCAGCCAAAACCAATGTATTTTACATATTAGCTCATAGCAAGACACTCATTCACAGTGCAGAGCAGTCCGGTGTCTGAGTTTACATGAGCTATAAACATGTTGTAATCCCTCCTGCCTTTTCTAAGTCCGTGTCCCAGCCACATCTCCACAACATTTTCTTCTGTTTTCTGAAAACAGAGAAAAGATTAGGAGTGACTCCTCCAAGATTTCTCCAGTCTCCTAAATAACCAGCGAAACCCACAGAGTGCTCTTTTTGCTTTGACAAGAAGAGAATTCTAGGCAAGGGTGCCGCCTCTGGCTCACTGCTGTAACCTCATCTCAGAGCTACACCATGCAGAATTTTAGTGCTTGAAAATGTACTCAATTTTACATTCTTTGCTTTCTAGGAAATCACAACCCAAGGTAGAATGGTACCACATGCATCTAATCCAACAGCATAAAACCTAAGTGAAAATTATTTTATGATGTGTTACATTGGTTTGTGTTCCTAATTCTAGCTGACCAATTTAACCTGGCATATAAACCTAAAAATAAGATACCTTTAAGACTTATTTGGCATCTACATCAGAAGGATAAATCCAGTTTGCTTGAGCTGAAAGTAACCAAGAGAGTAAGTTATGTGATCAAAATGCATGATTCCCAACTAAAAATTAAACAGTAAACTTTTTATGGTACCAGATCAGTTCAGTCTTTCTCTACCTCCTTTCCCACCTCCTCTGCCCTCAAGCTATCCATGATTTAATCTTATCAGAAGCTCCCTGGGTTATACTTCCAATACTCCTTTGAATAGGTAGTGAGGGGAGTGACCAGGTGATTCTCTATTGCCCTAGATTATATAGAACCACAGATCTGGAGACATCCTTAGATATTATCTAAAAGGCCAGCCACAGATAATGCCAGAGACGTGCTGAGGGTCACAGTGCTGGAAGCAAATTCTTTAACTCTCAGGCCAGCATCACTTCCACCAAATACCACTATGCCTTTTGTAGAAAGTGGCTCTTAAAAGACATATGAATGAATATATTATTCATTTTAATCTTTGGGGCAGCCCTTTGTTGCTTAATTTATCTCCTTGAGAATCTAAGTATATCATATCTCTGCTTTATGGTTATTTAAGAAACACTACCTTTTATACTTTAAGATACAGAAAGTGATACAGTCTCCGGAGGAGACAGTCTGGGGGTGGGGGGATATGCCTGGGCTGTGGGATAGAAATCCTGTGAAATCATATTGTTATGATCATTATACAACTACAGATGTGATAAATTAATTTGAGTAATAAAAAAATGGAAAAAAAAAAAGATACAGAAAGTGAAGTCACTGGCCCATCTTGCTGTAGATTTCTTTATAGCATGTAAGAAAACACCACTTCTTGTGTCTCTGAAAACTAGAATAGAAGAATTAAAAATAAAGGAATTTTTAAATGTAGTTTTCTTATTGGGTTTCATTTGCTGGAGCTCAATCAGCTGACATTGGTGGGCCTTGTGACTGTTTTCTTGCCACTAGTCACATAGAGGGCATTTACAGCTCCTGAATGAGGAGTTTCTTTTGTTTATCTGCCAAATATTAATCCAAGAAACCAACAATAGAGACACCTTGGCTAATTATAAACATATGATATTTTAACAGAAGGTTTTCCAAAAATCTAGATTAGGAACACATCAGTAAATTAATTTAAGTTCTTACCTTAATTTGTTGTGGTACCTTAAAAATGTTTTTTAATATCTCTGTTTTCCTAATTCCAAGGTGAAAATAATTATATTGATCATATGTCTCCAAATATTTCTTCAAGAACTAACATGACCATAAAACGCATACTCTCATAGATTCATACTGTGTTGATCTTACATGCATATGTGAATTTTACAAATCACTGTGACAAAATAATTAGACCCACAGAGAGAAAAACAAATAGGATTTAGAAATCAAGTGATTCAAAGTAAAAATTCTGATCTCCTCATACCAAGTAGATATCTCTAGTTTAAAAGGTTTTGTTTAATTCAAAGTTGAAATAGGATCCTTAAAAGGAATCATTGATTTCTTTTTTGAAAAATATTTCAAACCAGCTGCAAGTCAAGTATTAAGTGAAACAACACCTAGAATCCCTGAGATTAGTGATCGACAGGAAAACAACAGTATGGATGGCTTCCAAATAAACTTTCCATGATTCCTTCTCTTCTTTGCTGACACTCAGTCTCCTCCACTCATAGTCGTTAGGGTTATTTAAGCCTCCAACTTAAGAAATGTGAGAAAGTATAATAGAATCCTATTAGTTATAAAATATTAGGAATAAAAGAGTGAACATGCATACAGATATAACAGACATTAAAAGTGTGTATGAAAAAACTAGCATACATCATTATGCAAAATGTTTGAAAACAGGTGATGCTGATAAATTCACATAAAATTGTAACTTACCAAATATACCTCAAAAAGATGAGAGATATGAATTTTCTTTCTTTCATTCGTTCATTTCTTTCTTTTTCTTTTTATGCCACACCTGAGGCATATGGAAGTTCCCGGGCTAGGGGTTGAATTGGAGCTGCAGCTGCAGGCCTATGCCATAGCCACAGCAACACCAGATGCAAGCTCAAGGCAACAATGGATCCTTAACCTACTGATCAAGACCAGGGATCAAACCTACAGCCTAATGGATACTAGTCAGGTTCTTAACCACTGAGCCACGTTGGGAACCCTGAGATCTGAATTTTCATGTAATAGTTATTAAAGAAATTCAATCAGGAATTCAGAATCATTTTTTAAAAGAAAGCTAATATTATTTTAGAGGAAATGTTCCAAATTTTTAAGAAACAAATCATTTCAATCAACTAAAGAACAAAAATGGGGAGAGCCTTCCTAATTTGAATAAATTCTATAAAACCAATATCACTTTACTACTAAGAATAGGCAATGACAACAAAATTGGTGGAGGGAAGAAAAATGAGAATTGCTGGCCATTTTCTTTTGTCAACAGAAATTCAAAAATTACAACCAAAATATTATTAACCTAAATCTGGCTGTGTCCCATAAAGGTAGTAGCATGATTAACTTGTACGCAGAGATATAAGAGTAGTTTGATATTAGAAAACCTATAAATGAAGTGTCCCACAATAACAGAGTAAAGGGAAAAAATGATAATTTTATTACATATAGAAACACCATTTAACAAGATTTAACACTCATTTACTTAAAAAAAAAAAAGCTCCTAGAAAACTAGGCAAAGGGAAAATTTTTCCTTAATCTGATTAAGATTATTATCTGTGAACTATAGTAAACAGCATTCTTAATGGAGAAATGCTAGAAACATTCATTTAAATTAGAAAAGTGATAATCATGCCCACTACTTAAGAATGCTTCTTTTCTACACTGTACTGGAGAGCTGGTGCTGGAAAAGGCAGCAAGACACTCCCCTTGGGGGGTTGGGGGGAAAGCAAGACAAAGGAAGAGGAGGAGAGGAAGAAGAGATGAGTCAGGGGGAGAAAGGAAAGGAAAAGAAAGAATTCAAGTTATAGGATTGAAAAAGAGGGGGGGGGGAACCTGCATTTTCTGAAGACCATATTGTTATCCACATTGAAGGCTCAACAATTTATAGACAAATTGATATATAAGAGAGATGGTCTGAAGATCACTGGGGAAGCAATGGAGTTGAGATGTATGTTATCCATATAGAGAAAATGAAAATTAAGTCTTAACCTCACTCCTACACACAAAAATAAATCCCCTGCTAGTTAAATAATTAAGTACAAGAAGGAAAACCAATTAAATTTATTAAACAATCTTACAGAAAAAGATCTTTATAACTTTAGGACATGAAAGAATCTTTTACATAAGACACAAAGAGCATAACTCATAGAAGAAAATGTTGATAAATTAGACTACAGCAAAATATAAAATTTCTGGGTGTTTCTGTTGCGGCTCAGCAATTATAAACCTGGCTGGTATCCATGAGGATGCGAATTCGATCCCTGGCCACGCTCAGTGGGTTAAGGATCCAGCATTGCTGTGAGCTGTTGTGTAGGTCTCAGATGCGGCTTGGATCCCGAGTTGCTGTGGTTGTGGCATAGGCTGGCAGCTGCAGCTTTGATTTGATCCCTAGCCTGGGGACTTCCATATGCCACAGATTCAGCCCTAAAAAGAAAAAAAAAAAAAAATGTAAAACTTCTGTTTATCAAAATAAAATAAAAGCAAATAAAATCAAAACAAACCACGAATTGGGAGAAAATATTTGTAATATAGAACTCACAAAATTAATAAAAAGACAAAAAATTTAACAGGAAAATGAGGGAAATACATAAACAGGTACATCACAGGAAAGAAAATACATGGAAAGACTAGGGTGTAAGATGCTCAGCCTCATTAGTGATTCAGAAAAATGCATGTTAAAAACTAAAGTGAGATACCATTTTTACACTCAGCAGACTAGAAAAGAAGGAAGAAGAGGCGAGAAGAAGAAAAAGAAAATAAGTGTTAGAGACAAGGTAGATCAAGAAGATATCTTTTAATAGAACTAACGGGGGTATAAATTAGTACAATCCCTGGAAAACATTTCATGTTATCTTGCAAAGTTAAACATGTGTATACTAAACAATCTGACAATTCCTAGGTTTATACTCTAAATATGGAAAATTCTTTGCGTAAATATCGAGACACATACCAGAATACCTGTAGCAGAACTTGTTATAATAGCTGCAATAACAAAAATGGTAACAATCAAAGAAGGAAAGATAAATCACGTGTTATATTTACACAATGGAATATCAAACAGAAAAAAAAAGGATTGATCTATAGCTACACATACAAAAAAGTTAATCTTAAAAGTGCGATATTGAATTAAAGAAAGAATGCAGACAGATAACATTACATGCAATGTCATTTTTATTTTTTAAAAAAGCACAATGAAACCACATACTGTTTGGGAATATATACTCATGTTTGTGTATATGCATACAATACCAATATATAGTATATAGAGGTTGATAAATATTAATATATTAACAATATTATGTATGAGTTATGTAGTTTATATAAAATATACATAGTTCAGGGACGCATAAACACAAAAAAGTATTTTTGAAAATTCAGGGTGGTAGTTACCCACCCTGGGAAGAAGCAGCAGAAAGATGAAAGGAAACAAGAGAATATGCAATGTTTTCCTCTTCTTAATTTGGGTGGCTATTTCACAAATGTTCCTTTTATTATTACACTTTGTAACAGCCAGATATGTTACATATATGCTTTTGTATGTAAGAGATATTAAACATAAAAGTAAAATGGTCTGTTTTTTTTTTTTTTTTTTCTTTCTTTTCTTTTTTTTGCCACAGCAGCAGCATGTGCAAGTTCCTGGGGCCAGGGATTGAATCCGCACTACAGGTGAGCCAAGCCACTGCAGTGACAACACCAGATCCTTAACCCATTGAGCCACAAGGGAACTCCTAAGTGGTCCTTCTTAAAAATAGAGTAATGCTATGATTGAGAGAATGGGAAATAACAGAAAAGAGAAAGTATCACAAAGTTAATGCCAGAAATCCTCTGTTTTGGTGAAGGAGGAAATAAAGGCATCTGAGAGAGAGGTAGGAGTACGTAGGGGCTTCTGAGTGGTTTGCAGAGAAAGAAGGAAATGAAGGAAAAGGGAATAGAAGGGGTCAGGGGAATAGAGGAGAACAAGTTATTGTGAAAAGAAAGATTCATCACAGAAAATGGGTAGAAGAATAAGCTTCAGGAGGCCTATTGAAATTCAGACCATAGTATGAAGTGTATGTATTTAGGATTTCTGCTTCAAAAGTTGATTATTCAACCAGAGAAATAGATAATGATTAAGATTAATGTAGAGATTGTCAAGGAGGTGATGACAAAAAGTTCAGAGAGCAATAGAGGCTTTGAATTTTATCTTAAATACATTTTCACCCTTATGTCCAGGAATCCATTCTTTTTTTTTTTTTTTTTTTTTTGTCTTTTAGGGCCAGACCCATGGCATATGGAGGTTCCCAGGCCATAGGTCCAATTGGAGCTGTAACCGCTGGTCTACACCACAGACACAGCAACACCAGATCCGAGCCACATCTGCAACCTATACCACAGCTCACTGGCAACGCCCGATCCTTAACCCACTGAGCAAGGCCAGGGATCGAACCTGCATCCTCATGGATGCTAGTTGGGTTTGTTAACCGCTGAACCACAATGGGAACTCCAGAAGTCCATTCTATGAAAATAATTCTGAGTTTTGAAAAACGTCTATATGCAAACAACACTCATTACAGAATTGTACATTAAAAAATGAAAAAATAAATTAGTGCCCAATAAGAATGTAATGAAGAAGTGAATTATGATACTTAATTTAATTGATGATGTCTAGATTCATAGTCATATATAACTGGAAAGCTTAACTAGGATGCAATTTTATGCAAAGTACAACTAAATAAAAGGAACTATGTATAGAAAAATATGCAAAGAAATCCAATATGATTTTGACAGCAACTAGGTTCAGATACTTTATCTATGCATGATTTTTTTTCTTTTACCCACTTTTCCACATTGTCAAATTGTCTTTAATGAGTATATTTTACTTTTAAAGAAGAAAAATAAATTAAGATTTTTTTCGAAGATTTCTTAATGCTTTAAACTGGGTGGAAGATCAAGTAAATCTGAGCTATGACTAATGGATTGGAAGAAAATGATCACAAAACCAGAAGTCACAATGAGGGTCATAATGAAGACAGAATAACTTGCTTCAATAGAGGATAAAGATATGGTAGTGGAAAAAAAATAAATCTCTGCATTGGAGATCTTCAAACAAAATTTAAGTTCCAAGTGTAGCTATAATTGTGGATGGCTAAAATGGAGATAAATATATATATAGATATAGATATACACACACACACGTGCACGCACACATACAAACATATATAGGTACACATACACATATGTGTAATTAATGTGAATAAGAATGGATTTTGATGTAAGGTGGAGCCAAAAAAATTTTTCATGAACCATTTGAGGATGATCAGGAGCAGTAGACAAAATAACTTGAAGGAGAATGAGCCAGAGTTATATAATTTTTTTGTTTGGACTTCAAAAGAGAGCCACAAAAATTCAGCAGCTTTACCGTGGTCTAGTAAATTGTACTTAGGCATCATGTTTATCCATTAAAATTGGCATGTAGTGACCAATTTTGTGCTGAATATGTAGAAATAACGTATTTAAGTTGTTTTATATTTATTGGTATGTCTGATTTTATATGAATGTGTACTGGGTTCTGGAAGAAATGGTCTCACGCTTCTTCACATACAGGTTCCAACTCCTTTTTCAAAGTATATGTTTATATCTCAAATAAGCCTGATCTAACTCATTATATAAATAAAGCCTAATTGGTAAAATACATTAAAGCAATCTTGTTTGAAGGTAACCTTTTCCAAGGAGTCCGTGTAAAACATCATCTTTTAAATTTAAATGTATCCCTCTTTTCCTGTCATACACTCTAGTCACCAAGACAAATATTATTTAAATGTTTCTAAGTTTCCACATATACTTCAGCCAGCCTGCCATAGTAAAGTGTAATACAATATTATATGAGCTTTGGGGGCTTTGTTACTAATATTTATATTAGTAAAAACTAAATATTAATAAATTGATATCAATAATTTGGAAGGATCTGGAAGGCTAGAATGTAATTGGACTGAGACAAACTTCTCTTTGCTAAGACTCAATTCTGGGGATTCCCCTGATGGCTCAGTGGGTTAGGGATCCAGCGTAGTCACTGCTGTGGCTCAGGTTTAATCCCTGGCCAGCAGGGAACTTCCACATGCTGAGGGTGTGGCCAAAAGAAAAAAAGACTCAATTCTGACCCAGGAAAACCTCTGCTCTCAATACTCTCTACCCAACTCAACCTCAACAATTAATACATTGTTAGTATTATCAAGTTATAGAATGTCTGTGGTGTCTGGACTGTACATGAATTCATGGCACAGTAGCGTATTTTAGGAATTATAAAATTCACATTTAACCTGCACTACTAATCCAAAAATCAGTCTTTATTTAAACATTAATTCTGGTATAACTTCTATGTCTTAGAAATATTATGATGCCTCCTGGTAAAACTTCCAATTACTTGTTCATAAATTTGTTTTTAACCTGTCAAGCGTACATTGCTCCTCCTGTAACATACCTATTCTATTCTTAGTGAAATCACTGGATTCCAAATCACAACATCATGCTTTATTTCAGTAATAATTTAGCAGAGACAAATCCAGTGCTACATGGAAAGATGCTTATTATCTCCTGCATCTCTGCATCTAACCCTTTTTGTGACATCTACGACAAAAGGGTCTCCCTCCTCCCCCATCTGTTTTGCTCAACAAGCTGCTGTAGAAAGAGCAGTGAACTGAGAGCTGCTAGTCCAGGGACTTGGTCCCAGGGTTGTTACTATCTTGAGTTAATTAGACTTTGAATTAGTACCTTAACCACTTGGGGCCTCCATTTCCTCATATATAAAATGTAAGGGATGCAGCAGATAATAATGGCAAAGAAAAAGTTTTATTTATTAAGCTTTTACTGTATGCAAGGAATTGTGCTTTGTGCTTTACATACATTATCTCATTTAATTTTAATCCAAACAAGTTTATTAGGTATATCAGTCAGGGTCCATCAGGAAACAGATGGTGCATATCAAATTGTGTAATTTGAGGAGTGCTTCATAAAGGAACTATATTAAAAAGGTGTGAGCTGTGTGTTAGGAAACCACAAGGGATGATGCAGTGCCTCATGGCTGGTAAAGGGGAGGGAAGTGGTTACCTGAAGCCAGAGAAAGAGAGCCCTGTGAAAATGGCTGCTTGTGCTGTGGCTGGGATGCAGCCAGTGTACAGGGACCCTGGAGACCAGCACTTGACCTCACTGTACCCACTTTGAGAAAACCCAGCAGGAAGCAAAGGCCAAGGTAGCATTCTGAAACCATCCATAATAGCCTCCAGAATCACAGAGCCAAGTGGAGAACGGAAAGAGTGGATCTGGGGGGGGCCACAGAAGATATCCAGTAATATTAAGTTGTAGTTATCCTGATTTTAAACATGAGATTCCTGAGGTTCGAAGAGGTTAGGCTTCTTGAGATTACACAATTAGCATAGGACAGAACGGGGTTTCACCCCCTTCCTATCTTGGATTCCTGACTGATCTGCTAGGGAGTTCTCTTTTGTCCTTCCAGGAGCAGAAACAGCCACAGAAGGGATTTAATTCAACCTTCTCTTTTAGAGATGCTTGAAAGAGATGTCTTTCCATTTAGGACATGACCCTTGCAGAGACCTCAGTCACCTTTGAAAAGCTAGTGGTCTGTGTGGCCCTTCTTCCTGTTCCTCTACTTACAGTTTATGTCTTGACATGTAATTTTGACTTATAACCCTGAGCGAGAGAGACACTGGTAGGGACAAGATTGTTAGAAAGTCAGATGAGAGAGTAACATTTTTTTATTGTTAAAAAAGAAAATCTTTCTTCCGACATGCTCTCTAAACTAAGCACAAAGAATTTTCCTTGTCCCATGAGTAACCTAGCAGTAGTGTGGGAAGTAAAGAGAGGAGTAAGCTGATGGTTGGATTTCCTAGTTCACGTGCTAGAATGAGAACACAGCCCATGACTATGCTAAATGTGTTCCATCAACTGTGGAAGGAGCAAGCAAAATGCAAGGTATTTAGTTGAAGTGAAACTAAAAACTAATATTAAACGTATTATTCAATATCCCTATGAGGGTCCTTAAAATAAGAAAAGGAAAGAAAATTCTCATAGAGAGTGAGCAGTCAGAGGTTGTTAATTACTTCTTGTGTGAGAATTAAATTTGCTTAAGGGGAAAGCCCTGTAGTAATTATCTGAGGTCAAGGGGCCCATCCCCAATCTGTCAAATAGAGATGAAAGTCCCACTCAGGACACCTAGTAATGGGGAACTCTTCCTACACAAATGTCTTCTGACCTAAACATGTTATGTCCCAGAAAGTCTGTACTTCGGTTGTTGGGACCATGAAATGAATCTTCTAAAAGCCAGGCTGTTATAAACTGTGAGTCGGCTGGACCAGCCCTCAACGCTCATTTAAATCCAGAATCTAATTCAACTAGAGCTGCAAATGTACTTCCTGGAATGAAGCAAGAAAGGAAGTGACAATACTGAGAACTTGGCCTGGCCCATCCCAGGTTGGGTCCTGCACCTTGCCCATTCTCACTGCCTCTCAGAGGTCACAGTTCTAGAGCCTTCAGGCCCAAAGCAAGAATGCCAGCTGCCTCTGTTCCTACCAGGACCCAAGGAGTCTCTTTTGAGTGAACAGTGAGTGTTTTGACCCAGAGATGCCTCATCTTGAACTCAGAGGCCTTTTTTGTTTGTTTTTTACACCAGGGTAAGCAATTTATCATTTATTCTGCTAAAGGAGAATAGTTACATTTTTAGTTTTGATTGTTTGACAAACTTCTCAATTGTAACAATGTCAGCCCCTGAGTAGTAAGGTGCTGAGTTTCTTTTGGGGGGAGCAGCATTTTACTTAACTCTTCAAAGACCATCAACAAAACCTGAGTGAATACTCTCAGGAGAAAATGTTCAGTTTGGGGCTTAGTTTTAACTAGCTAGTTAATCATAAAAAGTCTGGGGAAAAAACAAAAAACAAAAAACAAAAACAAAAAAACCTGGGTGTAGGAAATCTTTTCCAAGAAAAGAGATTTTCTTGCCTGCGGTCAAACCCTTGCTAAGCAAGTTTTTCGATTACTTGATAATCATCAGTAATTTCATCATGTCTTGGTAGTGAGAATGGGGCTAGGGCAGAATAAAAGGAAAGAGAGTCCAGTGCCCCTGGTGAACCAGTGCTGAGTGCCTACTTGTCAAACAAGCCTTGTGAGGGTAAGAGCCAACCTCTGCTTTATGAGAGATTGAGAGGTGAAAGGGGCTCCGATGTAGGCCCTGGAAAGATCAAGAATGTTGAACCTATCCCAAAGTCACTTTCAAATTAGCTTCGATTTAGTAACTTTCCTGGTAATTTCCCCAAACTGGGGAACGGAAAATAAGGATAAAGTGATATCTAAAAAACCTGTCTTTTAGGATGAATATTGTAGGGGGTGGTAGAGAAGGAAGAAGAGAAGAAAAGAGGAAGGAAAGATGGGAGAGGGAGGGGGGAAGGAAAGAAGCTAGGAAAAGAGAGAGAACTCTGCCAGTTGACTTCATTTCCACACGAATCCACCCACTCTGAGCTTCTGTTGTTGCTTTGTTTATGCAAAGTGAGCCGGGCTGAGACAGAGTGAAAGAGCTGAGAGATCCACGCCGAAGAAGGCAAAAATAATTTTTAAAATGTAAATGAAACTAAAACACACACACGCAAACGCGCGCGCGCGCACACACACACACACGCACACACACACACAGGCACGCAAGCAAACGCACTCCTTTGGTTGGGGCAATCCCTGCCTCTAGACTTTGAAATGAAAACGAGCCGAGGAGGGTCGGGTGGGAGGCCCAGCAGCAGCAACGGGGAGCATTGTCGGTGACCGAAGGAGCTCTGGTGAATATCAGGTTCGGATTAGTGACAACTCAGAACTCACCGCGGCGGTTGGGGGAGGGAAGTTTGCCAAGCTCTCTGAACTCGACGGCAGAGCGGGCAGCTTCCTTGGGCGCCGGGCGGAGCTGGATGTACCCGAAGAGACCTCTGTCCAGGCCCAAGCGAGCCGCGCCGCGCTCACACCCCGCTCCGAGATTGAGTTTGTCAGCGATCATAAAATGGGAATTGATTATTCCAGCCACCATTGATTAGGGAAGAATGCTTACTGCAGCAGCGGGGGAAAGGTTAAGAGGAAATTGACCTTCTTCCTAGGTGACATAAAGTCATTAGGTAAATGAGATATTCACACCGGAGTTTTAAAAGGTCATGCTCAATTTTTATTTGTAGCCTGAAGAGTCAACCTGGAGCTTCGGCTTAGTGCAGGAACCCCGCGCTCCAGGCCAAGCGGACCACAGGCAGGGGGCTCTCTGGCCGCGCCGGGCGGGGCCGAGCATGGGGGAGGGTTATTGTCTGGCGAGGATCGCACCAGGGTTGGCGGGGGCCTGGGGACCCCGAGCCTCGGACCTGCCGCCTGACCCGTGTGTGCGTTTCTGTGCACACGTGCGCGCGCGCGTGTCCCACTAGGGGATCTGTGCTTCGCGCCCGCGTGGCCTCGCTTCGATTCGCCCGCCAGCCAAGGGGTGTCCGGCCGAAGCGGACAATTAAAAACCCTTACCCTGCTAGAGCCGGCCACTAATCACACAGAGTGAAAGTGTTGTGTGTGTGTTTAAAGGAGAGTGAAAGATGTATTTATGCACATATTTATCCCTCTAATTACAGGAATTAATCCTCTTATGACTAAAAGGTAACGTCAAAGGACGTCCCTTTGATGTGGAAAAGCATCATTTGTGACTCACATTCAGACTGATTAAGGAATAATTGTTGTTAAACGCTTTACAAGAGGAGTGTGTTTAATTGAGGGGCATTCGTAATTTTCCGGCTTAGTGCAAAATTAAACGTAATTAAAAACTCAGAAATTCCAACTGATTTTCCAATTATTTTTATTGTCTGAGCTAATTGTTACACAAGGGTATCACTTCTCCCCAAAGGCATTACCAAAAAAAAAAAAAAAAAAAAAAAAAAAGCCATCTTACCTTTCCCAAATATTCGCTAGCTAGGATGAGCAGCTTCCTTCTGGTACTGGCCAGGTAAAAACTTTCCTCACTCCCCTCCCTCGGTCCCGCCTCGCGCCCCTCCCTCCTCCACTGTAATTAAGCGTTTGAGCCGAGAACTCTCCCCTTTCTCTGAGTTCCTGCAACACCTTGGGATGTGAGAAAGTGATGGCAGTTCTCTTCTGCAGATCATTACAGCAAAACTGGAAGTATCTATAGAAGGCTGATGAATTTCTTGAAGTAACACTTGTCATACATGGCGGAGAGATTAAAAAAACCTAAGTAAACACAGCTCTCTGGGGGCGATCCCTCGACGCCTCTGCCTTCAAGTGTGTTGCAGGAAGGAGGTAACAGGCAAACACGGACTGCGAGATGTTTATAAACGTGCACACGAAGACATGCAGATGCACGCAGGAAACTTTCTTTTGCTTTGCTTCTCTCTTTCTTTTCTTATTTTTTTTTCCTTTCTTCCCCCCCCCCCCCCCCCGCCCCAAGATTGGGTATGGTAAAGCTTTTCAGTTGGATTGTGATTTTTTTCCCCAATGCTGAGATTGCCGGCATAAAGCCAAGCTATCTTCGTATGTATAGCTTTTCTTTGTGTCCAAATAGATTTACTTAAATACATAAAAAGGTTTATAAAAAGTGCTTCAGTGTTATAGAAAGAAATACATCCTCACAGATAGTCCAGAAGTGGCCCTGTCTTTCCTATCAGTCTTGGAGGGAATCCTAGAAAACAAAATTAAAAGCATAAAATTAGGCAGAATGTGAATGTATAAATATCAATTAGTCTAGACAGAAAGTGCGTAGCAGTGGAATGTTTGCCTTTCAATAAACGTCTTTAGTTTCTCCCGTGATTTTTTAGGACAGAAACTTCAGTGGATTCAAGCTTTCTATCTGACTTTCCCATCTACCCCCAATAAAATAAATGATTGCCTCTGATCTGACGTGCCAGGTGAAAACGGGTAGAATTAAAACTGTCAATTCTGCTTCCAACTTGTATCTTTTGATGGAGTTCAAAAGCTTTTAAAGGTAAAATGTGCCGATCATTTCTATGTATTGTTTCTTTTTCTCCTTTCACGGCTTTTAAGTAAAAAGAAAGGAAAAGTGTTTATATTTCCAAATTCGTTTTCCTAGGAAGATCTGAATCCTCCCGGTAATTTGATGATAGACCCTATTACGTGTGAGATCGTGTCCCCCAGCGAAGCCTAGTTTACAAGAGTGCAGCCAAGGAGGTACAGTGAAGTCGTTTTTTGTTGTTGTTGTTGGTTTTTTTCCCTACCTAAATGTTTATTTGGAGCTGAGATGTGGCTATTTAAACCTGAAGCTTTCCAAGTACTACAATACTGTTACAGAGAAAGAGGTGAAGTAGACAGAGTTGGAAAAGAAAAGAGGAAGGTTCCCTTTGAAAGTCAGAAATTGTGAAAAAGACATGTAATCTGATGTATAAAATTGAGTAAAAGAGGCAGTGCACACTTTAGCTGAGGCAAAGACTGTTGAATCCTTTGAAGCAACTGACACGGATCTTCCAGAGATGGGAGGAAAGAGAGAGATGGGATGGGGGTGGGGGAATCCTAGAGTGGGCATTTTATGTAAATGAGTAAATTCGAAATGTAGTACAAATCCAGTATAGTAAAACTGACAGTTCTGACAGTATTGACAACATAAATATATGTTTGAACACTGCACTTTCAGACACTTAACCGATGAAGCAATAAAAAAATTCGACTACAATATTTCAAATAATCGACATTGATGTTTTGATACATCATTTTTATACTCCAAATCGATCTATCACTCTGGGGCTGGTCAATTTTAAGTAAAAATGGGCTGCAATTATTTGCACCTTGGCTAATGATGACCTAATAACAATATTCAATTAATTACACCCAAACTGTGCTTTCTTCCTTCAGCATGGGAGTGGGAGGGGGCAAGTCTTGAGGGACAGAACCTATGATTGTGTCATCCTCTACCCTTCTTTCTATTGTATTTTTGAGATTATGGAGGGAGGATTTCAGAGTTGGGAAAAGGTCTTTGTGTGATCACATACACTGCAAGCTGAGGCCCTGTCACTTCAAGTAGCCACTGACTGGGTCTGTATTGGGGTCTTCACTCTTCCTTTGCAAGGTCAAAACTAAATTTAGGAAATTCAGTCATGAAGTTGAGAGAGTCTAACTGTCCCCCAGGCCATATCCCCCATCCTTTCCTTTGTTTCAAGGACTAGATGGAAGAGACTTGTTCAAAGGGAGGGCTGGAGATTTCTCTAAGGCTCAGTGTGTGTGTGTGTGTGTGTGTGTGTGTGTGTGAGAGAGAGAGAGAGAGAGAGAGAGAGAGAGAAAATTCTAATCTAAAGCACCCTATTGGAGTTGAATCTCTCCTTCCGCCCCATCCTCTCTGACCGCTCCCCACACACCGCTGAGGGTGTACAGGTTACTGTGAAAAAAAGCCACAAGTAAGAAAGAAGACAAATCTCTTCCAGAAAGGAGATGCTGGTGAGTACCACATCCTCAAGCGAGTTCCCGCAGTCTCTGAGGCTTTTTCTTCTTTGCCCTGTGGGGTTTCCAGTGAGCTTTCCTACTCTCCCTTTTTCCCCCCACTCGTATCCAGATTTGGTGTGGTGGTGTGGAGTGGGAGGATAAAGCTAATTTAATTTAAAAAAAATTCTGGACAGGCCCAGGATACAAACTCTAGCAGTCCACAGTGCTGTAAAAATTCAGCGGGCAGGGGGTGATGGGTGGGGCGTCAGGCGCCCCCACTCTAGCCCTTTCCCGAAGTGCTGTCCCCACCCCTGCGAAGCCCCGACTCTTCCTCAAACTTGGCCTCCTGACCTAAAACTTAGCCGGACTCCACTAGCCGGGATTCTAGTGTCTGATTTCTTTCCTCCTAACTTCACAAGTGCAGTTTAAGCCCCTCCAATCCACCGCCGGCTGAGACGCTGAGGCTTAAGCAACAGTGTGAAGCCACAGTAGGATGTGAATCAAAGGCAAAGGACGTGTGGGACCCACAGTGGGTGAAGGTAGGAGTCCTAGAAGAGCTCCCTCGCCGGAGCATCACCTGGTTCCGAGGGTATCAGCCTCTGACCGGGTCGTTCCAGTCGTCTGAGCTGCAAATGGTGGGAGCTAGAAAGCGGCGGCAGGACGAGAGGGAAAAGGGGAATAGCATCAAGACTGAGGAAGAGACCAGAGAAATAGAAGGAGAGAGGAAGAAGAAGAGGACGAAGAGAGCGCGGGAAGGAGCCAGAGACAGAGCGGGCGCACGTCGCGCTTGGAGCCCCGCCAGATAGCGCTAGAGGGCTATTTATTGAAATACTCTCCTACCGCGAGATTGTGAAGCGGCTAAAATTGGGAGAAATAAGAAAAAAGAGAGAGCAAACAGGGGAAAAAACAATGATTCTACTCCGTCTTATTTAAGAAGATAAATTGTGGGGTGCTTTGTTGTCATTAATTGGGGGGGGGGAGCGACACGGTAAAATGCCTAAGTGGCAAAGGGACCAAAATCCAAAAATAAACAAAAAATCCCCCTCCCTCTCTTGACCCCAACTAGGAAGAGAGTGAGCAAAGTTAACAGGTAAGGAAGCAAATGGAATTCTTCCTAGAGCAACTTTCAGAGCTGCTGGTTTCACCGATGGAAAGGTCAAGAACAGTTCACAGGGATGAGCTGAGGTTTATAGAGAAGATATGTTTTTAAAGTAATAGATGGCTGCAAGGGGGTGGGGAGGGAGAGGCAAACGCATTATTGGAAATGCCAAATAAAATATATATCAAAAATTCCAACTGTCAGCCAGCAGGTCAGAGCAGAAAGAGCCCCTCTCTGCCTTTGTCCCAGTGATACCGAGTTCAGGGCTGTTTCTGCAGAGCTGCAGTCAAACTCCTTGAATAACAATTTATACTCTGGGAGGCTTGGAGAAGAAACCTAGATTACAGAAATTCACTGTTGCATTCAAAACCCAAAGAACAGTGAAGCAGATAGAAAGAGAAGACCTAGTGACAGAGGTGGCCGCCAAAAAAGAGAGAAGGGGGAAGAGTAAAATAATTTGATTATTTTTTACTTGCTCAGGTCAATAATGTAAGAAAGAAAACTTTCAAATAATAGTTTAAAATACTGATTTGGTTTTATTCTAAAACTCCAGGCATCTCACATCTAACTTCTTATTTTAAAATTGCACTTTCTTTTCACCTGAAGGAATTTTTTGAATCAAAGTAATAATTAATATCTTTCTTCCAAACCAGCCAACAGAAACTTCACAAATAAAAATTAACCTTATAGAAAAAAAAAAACCCTGCTTAATCCAAAATACTCCAATTCAAAACATTAAAGTTACAAATAAGATAAAGTTTGGCTCTATTTGCTTCTCTAGCAAGGCATCAATTGTTTTAACTGTTGTAAGAAGACAAAAAGGATTTAAACACAGCGATTTTAATACACAGATTAACCCTTCAGACCTCACAGTTCTGAGGAATTTGAAGTTATCTGTGCTGAGGACCTATAACTTTCCAGAAAAAAAAAAAAAGTTGAAAAAAAAGGGCACACAAGCTCCTTAAAGAAGAGGGACAAATTCACCTAAAATAAGAGTCTAGGTTCATAAATGTTCGTTTCAAATTGAATACTCTCCATAAAGTCAGTGCACTTTAAGAAACTATAGAGGGATTCAATTATTCTTTTAAAATCATAAATGTTCCCTATAATAGCATTTCATGTTGAGATGAAAAAATAAAAGGAAAAGTAGAAAAAAAGCAGTTCTCAGGAGTCTTGGGGATGCTCCAATAAGAAAGAGGTGATTAAAAACAGACCCTTAAATTTGAAAGGCCTGATTTCCCCTCCCATTCATCCCCACCCGATCAAGTCCCCTCCCTTTCACCTCTTTTTTTATACAGTGCCCCCACCTCCACTCTAGAGCTAAGTAGCCAATTTGGGATTCTGAAGAAATAGATTTCTGCATCCATATTTGTTCTGGGGCACTTGTAAAATGCGATTTGTAGAGGGTCTTTAGCCTTCTGATTGTCTTTGAATTGTTTTTACTGAAACAGATCTTTTGCAGTTAATGAGTCCCCACGCAGCTGGACAGCTCCTCTCGGACACTGAGAACTCTAACCCCAAAATGACCCCAATTTGACACCGCAAGATGAAATTTTACCGCCTGTTAAAACCATTTCCAGCCTGGGCAAAAGGAACTGACTGTTGACGGAGGTGTGTGCTGCCTTCTGCAACCCCCATCTAATGCCTGTCTCCCCAGCCTGCCCCACCTACTCTTCCTTTACCCCAAATGTGGGAGAGCAGATGAGCCTCGAAGCCCCGGTGGGGGTGCAGAGGCTGAGAATGGAGCAGCAGCGTACTATCTGCCTAGACAATCAGAAAGCTTGTGCACCCCACTGCTTTGGAATAGCTTCTATCGGACTGCAAAATTGAGGGTTAGCGGAGCTCATGAAGTTCTTAAGTGTTTTTCACTTCTATTAACAAAACATCAGCAAGTTGGTGATTAAAAGCAACAGTCCTTTGAATTCATCAGATTGACCAAGAATCGACATCGTGAATCACCTCCAACTTGATCTGTGTGTAATTCACTGCATTTCGATGCTACTTTAAACTAACAGTTTCGTAAATTACATGCACCTAGGTAAGTGAAATGTCTTTAGTCGCATGAAATTTGGGGTTCTCCCCTTAAGCAACTGGCGAAGTTTTAAATGACAGATTTTTCCTCCAGGAGGACCTCACTTGTAACAAGGTCTTTGGAGTTCATGATGATTGTTTGCTTGTTTTTTTTTCTTTTAACGGTATCTCAAAATGTCCTATTTCTCTCTCCCTCCCACATCTAACCAGACTGCCCCAGTTACTTGCTTTAATATATTCAATAAAATGTAAAAGAAGTTGTGGAATATTAGAGAAAGAGAGAAAGAAAGAAAGGAATTTAGGTTAAAATGCCTTCTGCATTGCCCAAAGGATGAAAACACATGAAAATAGAGTTCAATTCTTTTTCTCTTGTAAAGCTCAAGATTATCATGGAATAACCAACCCATTACCAGCTGAACAACTGTTTGAAAATATAGAAATCATCGCTTGGTCTGAATTGTTTTTACTCAGATGCACTGTCATGGAAGCATTAAAAAAAAAAAACACTAATATACCTTTTTTAAATGAGGGCTGTAGGAATGCTACCTCACTTCACAGTGTCATTATGAAAAGAAGCAATGGTAAAAAAAAAAAAGCAGAAGGTAGCACGTTTGAACGTTTAAACTCTGCGATGCAGAGCTTCGAAGTTGATTTTTACAAAAGGGGGTTTATCAAGGAAATTGACTTTCTTTTTAAAAAGAAAAGTAATTGGCGCTTACTATACAAGATATTTAAAACAACAGTAATCCTATTGGCGACAACAAATACGCAATATTGAAAAAAAAAAGAAGAAGAAGAAGAACAGTTAGAAGAGTAACAGCTGAAAAACTGAGTAACAACTTAGCTAGCGGCATTGCAGGAGGACCATGGATCCACCAATATAGAGACCTTTGCAAAGTCGAAAATGCTCCGCAGCGAGACCAGTTTGGTTTTTTCCTCTCTCATCCTTCCTGCCCTGGCTAAACTGAATTCGCATACTTGTTTCTTGTAATAAAATTCTGGAAGTCAAATTTTTCACTTCTTTTGCAACTTTTTTTTTTTTTTTACTCACCTTTTCTTATACGTCGACGAACAACTCAGCAACAAATAAGGATGCTTTTAATCTTGGAGTCCTGGGGGGAAAAAATGAGGGGGGGATCCCCCCCCAACCTGCAGGTTTCTCACCGGTCGGCTCTTGCAGGCTTGAAGCCCGGATTCTGAGTGGCTGAAAACCTGGGGTAGACTCATCTCTCCCAGGCTCCGCGCGCGGGGCAGTCCCTGCTCCAGCCACCCTGGCAAATACCGAGTGGTCCGCGGCCCGGCTCCCTGACGCCGTGCTACCCTGGCGGCTGCCAGCCCCTCTGCACTATCTTTTTTATATGTGAGGCCGATTTCCCGCAGACATCATTGTTATGATGGCTCATTTAATCAAACTGTTTAATTGCTCTGGTAATCACTATCATCATCACAGGTGCTCAATCATTCATCATTTTTGGAGGGCTTTATTGACCTCCGGAGCTCATTCCCCAGCCCTATTAAAACCGGGCCAAATTTCTCCTACTCCGCTTGGAGTCTCTGTAGGCTGCAACCTAAGCCCAGTTGAGAGTTGCCCAAAAGCTTACAGTGAAGGGGGGGGGGGGACGGGCAAACAAACAAACAAACAAACCTGTCTGCCTACTCTCTCTCCTACCCCCCCCACCCCCAGACACTACATTATTCTCCTTGCGCCCTCGCTCCACCATCTCCCGGGAAGTCGGGTCAAAGCCCGGCGCAGAGGAGACGCTACTTTTTACTCTCCAGAATGGGTTCAAAGTTGGAAAAGGGGGCGGCTGCTGAGGAACAGTCTGCTTTCAATTCTCTGGGCCGGTGGCCCTTAGCCAGGGCGAGCGCAAGTTGCTGGGAGAGGGCACGCTCCCAGCTCTGGGCCGGCTGCTAGGCTGCCCAGAGCCTGGGGGCCTCGGGGTCTGCAGCGCCGCGCGCGCTGGGAGACCTTAGCTCCGCCCCTAGCTCCGGGCTCGGAGTGATTGACGCGCCGCTGCCGGGATACTCCGTCGCACGGAGGTGAGGCTGGTTGCAGCTCCAGCCACGGATTCCGCGAGACACTAGCTAAAACTACTTTCTATACAAATGATGAGGGGTAGTTACCTTCCTCCCCCCCACTCTCCTGCTTTTCATTTTTGGAAAACTTCATTCGGAGTCGGTCCCATCTTCTTGATCCCGCGAAACTGTCCGGTGTAATTAACAGTGCCGTTAGCCCGCGACACGGCGCCCTGGCCTCTGTGCTCCAGGCGACCACAACAAAGCTGGGCAGGGAGTGCCGGCCAGTCCTCGCCAGGCACCACTCTCTCTCTCTTCCTCTCCAGTGCTTCCCAGCTCTAAGTGGGATCCACTTCGGAGGCGCACACAAGTCGTGCACGCGCGTACACACACACACACACACACACACACACACACTCCCTTTGGCAACATCAGAGAACATCAAACACCCAAATGACTCCCACCCCACTTCCTCCCTCCTGATTCCACCGCGGCCCCCAAAGACTCTCCAGGGTGGCCCCTTGTCCGCACAGCTTGGAGCGTGTGCTCTTTGAGTTAAGCTGGTCTCTTCTCCTCTGGGGCAGGGAGTGGGGGGGATGGAATGTAGACAACAAGCGTCCTGGATCTGCACAGGAAAGAAAGTACCACTTAAAAACAAAACTCTAGTCGGACGGTGGTACTGTCTGCAGATTCTGCAGTCCCTGGGTGAAAGCAAAAAAAAGAAAGATTTAAAAAAGAGAAAAGAAAAAGAAGCCTTCGGGGCACGAAAGTCCGCTGGCAGAGGCGTAGGGGCTCGCGGAATTAAAAGGAACAAAAGCAAGAGCGCCATGCCAAACGTCCCCGTCACGACCCCGTTAGGCAGGAGCCGGGAGTGATGGGGAGATGACCTAGAAGTAAGTTTAAAAAAAAAAAATAAAAAATCTGAGGCTGTACCGTACTTTCCCTGTGGTTTTCTGCAGTTTTCCTCTCTGCGCTCTCCCTGTCCTCTTCATTCTCATTCTCTCTCTCCCCCCTTCTCTCCCTCCTTCTGTTCTCACGTGCGCGCGCGCGCACACACAGGCACGCGCGCGCGCGAACACACACACACACACACACACACACACACACACACACTCTCTCACTCCTCTTCCTCCCTCCTTCCCCCCGCCTCCCCCCGCGCCGTCCCCGCGGAGGAGCAGCCTCGCTGATTTGCTCGGGTCTACCAGGTTCCTGCCTCCCCTCCCCCTCCCGCCCCCCCCCAGTCTCTCCCGCCCCCCCAACCGGGGCAGTCCGATCGCACTCGCTGCATATCAGAGGCTCCGCGCGGCGCGCTCCTCCTCGCTCCCGCTCCCCACTCCCGGGATGTGTCTCCGCCGTACGACGGGCTATGGCCACCACGACTTCCGGGTTCCGTCATTTCGTTCTCCCGCCGCCGACCCGCGCCGCCAAACTGAGGCTCTTCTATAAGCCAGGCAGCAGCCAACCTGCCAACACCTACTGACACTCACTCATCTCCCAGAGAGAGAAAGAGAGCGCGAGAGAGCGAGCGCGAGAGAGCGAGCGCGAGTGAGAGCGAGCGAGCGAGAAAGAGAGAGAGGGAGAGACAAAATACCTACCAGGAAAGGGGGGGAGGAAGTCCAATTTTTGCAAACTATTCATTTTTTTCTTGATTTTTCCCCCCTTGCTTTCTTTGAACGATACTTTAAAGAGAGAGGATCATATTATATATACAGCGGGGGCAAAGCTAAACGAGGGGGGAGGGGGGAGGAAAAAATTCAAGAAGCAGAAACCCCTCGCGGAGTTTACTGGAAGAAAAAAAACGGGTCTGAAAGATTCCTCCTCTTCATCATCATCAACCATCATTCATTCACTACCTTGACATTCCGGGCTTTGATTGACAGCTGGAGTGGCAAAAAGCCATGAAACACGACAGTTCGGTTACATGTGGGCTGCTGACGGGCCGCTCGTAACCTTCAGTTCGGGGGCTTGACAATTTTTTTTTCTTCTTTTTCTTCTTTTTCTTTTTCTTTTTTTTTTTTTTTTTTCCAACTGAGGGGAAGAGAAGAGAAAGAGGGGGAAAGGAGGACCGAAGAGGAGGAGGAGGAGGAGGGGAGGGGGGAGGAGGAGGTGGAGGAGGAGGAGGAAGATCAGGAGGAGGAGGAAGAAGAGGAAAAAAGAGAAAAAGAAGAAATATCACAGGAAAAAAAAAACTTCGTTGTGTTGCCTGGGCTTTTTTTTTTTTCTTTCCCTAAAAATAACATATTGGAGAATTGGGAGAAGTCTCCTTGGTTTGGAAAAAAAAAAAAAAAAAGGAATCTTCAGCCTAGATCACTTTCTTATCCGGACTGGGATATTAAATATACGACACATCCAGGAGTTTATTGGAGCGCAGACTGATGGCGCAAAGGGTAGGTTTAAATCTCCAACACTTACCTAGATATAAATCCTCTCCTAAGAGGGGCCTGTCCCGCTGCCTCCTCTCCCTTCAACGCTGCTGCTGCTGCTCGCTGCTTGATGATGGCGGCCAGTATTTAAAAAAATAGCAGCAAAATTATTCATCGGCTTCTTTCCCCCCCGTGCCTCTGCGTGTGTGCGAGTGTGTGTGCGTGCGTGTGTGCGTGTCTGGGCGCGCGTGTTTCAGCGCTGTGCGAGCGGGCGGGCGGCGAGTGCGTGTGAGTGGTGTGTGTGTGTGTGTGTGTGCGAGTGCAATTGTTACACGCTTTCGCCTCGCTCCAGCTTTTACCCCAGCAGCGCGATTCCCCCGGTTCTCCTGCTGCCGCCGCTGCCGCTGCTGCGCCGCTGCCGCCGCTGCTCCCGCGGCTCCGGGCGGGCACCGGCTGCGTAGGAGCCGCCGCCGGGGCCGCCGCTGGGGCCGCGCTGCCGCAGCCGCTGCGCCGCCGCCTAGACTAGCCTGGGCTGCTTGTTTTGTCTCTGAAATTGACAAGGACGCAGGGAATCCGCTGCTAAATAATGTTTCTGGTAACTTTCACGTTATTCCCCTCCCACCCCCTCCCACCCTCCGCTCCCTGCCCCCGGGGAGGCACTGGCCCCAGTCTTCCCTCGTCCTCGGCGTTCTCTTCCTGATTATTAGCGTTTTTCTTCTCTTTATTTTGTTTCATTTCGCCTTTTGATTTATTGGATCCTCTGGAGGAGGCGAAGGGGGGTTAGGGGTGGGATCCGGGGCTTCCTCCTCACACTAACTCCACTTCTCCCTCGGTTGGCTCGCTACGGTTCTGCTGCCTCTGGCCGGAGCGGGACCTCCCGGCGCCGGCTCAGCCCCCGGCCTCACCGCCCCCTCTCCCGGCTCTAAACGCTGCTCTCGGTTCATAATTTTTCATTTTTTATTTTTAAGTTTAAGAACACCCCCCATCCCCAACTTTCAACTCCGTTGTTTCGGCTGGTTTGGTTTCTTGTATGTTCAACTTGTGCTCGGTACTCTTCTCCTTTCTGACTTTGTTTTTATTTTTATTCTCCTCTCTCTTCCTCTCCCGTCCCCCTCCCCCCGCCTCCTCCTCCTCCCTTCTTTCCTTCCCTTTCTCCCTGTCTCTCATTCTATTCCTTCCTCACTTCTCTCCTCGCTCTCTTCTCCCTACTTCTTTTCCTGTCTCCCCTCGTTCTCCTGGTTCTCGATCACCTCCTTCGCCCCCCGCCCCTTTGCCGGGTTCTGCCAGTACGATGAGCTGCCCCATTACGGCGGGATGGACGGAGTAGGGGTGCCTGCTTCCATGTACGGAGACCCGCACGCTCCGCGGCCGATCCCGCCGGTTCACCACTTGAACCACGGACCGCCGCTCCACGCCACGCAGCACTACGGCGCGCACGCCCCGCACCCCAATGTCATG
The DNA here is from genome assembly GCF_054392235.1 of Sus scrofa. Lineage (NCBI taxonomy): Eukaryota > Metazoa > Chordata > Mammalia > Artiodactyla > Suidae > Sus > Sus scrofa. The sequence goes on from NC_139383.1 coordinate 143,317,147, forward strand.
CCGGCCAGCATGGGATCCGCTGTCAACGATGCCTTGAAGCGGGACAAGGACGCGATCTATGGGTAAACCAACCCCCACCCCTCCTGGCCCAGCATACCGTGTGTGAGGGTGTGTGCGAGTACGTGTTTGTCTCTGTGGGGGATGAGAAGGGTGGACGACCAAGTGGGGAGTTGTTTCTCCTTAGGGTAGGGGGGCGGAACCGCTTGCCTGAAGAAAGGACAGCGAAGGGGGCCTGCTTTTCTACCTCTTTAATGTAAGTCCGGGGGCGAGTGGGCTTCTTTCAACCCCACGGCCCCGTCACTCCGGACCCTACAGCGGGGAGTGACTGAGTCCTCAGAATCTTGCCAGGGCCTTCTCCCCAAGGACGGGATTCCTGGCCAAAGGACGCAGAGCTGGTCCTTTCAGCCTCCATAACAGAGGCCTTGACGAAGGAGAAAGTTTCTTGCTGCTGAGGAGCAACTTTTTTCTCTTTTCTGTTTCCTACCGAGAGCCTGGGAATCACTAAATGCTGCTTGAGCTAGGATCAGGGCTGCTTCTGTCGGCCAGGAAGTCCTAATCACCCTCTTCTTAATTCTCTGTAAATAAAGGGGGCAGACCTTGAAGTGCAGCGGGGTGGAAGGGACTGCTGCTTGCAGAGAGCCGCTCTTAGGGAAGTTGGGGAGACGGCTGGGAATTATTTTAAATGCTGAGAGAACTCGGGGAGGGATGGGGGTGCATGGGCGAAACATATCCCACTCCAGCTCTGCCAGCTGAGGGTAGGTGGGGAAGGCTGCGGGATGCCAGAGGGGAGGGGACAACAGCAACTGTGCCTGAAGCCAGAGGCCGCAAGCATCCCAAGTGTAGCTAAACCGCCCGGAGGAACACAAAGGGCAGACGCGCACGCACACTTCCAAGTTTTAACACTCGATTTATTTATTTTTGCCTGCTAGAGAAATGTGGTCTTTGGAAGGAAGCTCTTCAGCGTGTACCACTCCTATTATTTTGGCCCCCACACGCAGGGCTTTATTAGGAGGGGAGCAAACAAGTTTATATATCGAAGGGGGTGGAGAGGTTAGACGAGCACTCTCTTCGATTTAGATGGAGAAAATATCACTCAGGGTGTGTGTGTAGATGAACCGTGGGCATCCTCTGAAATGCCCATTAAGACGCAGAGTTAAAGCAATGCTGGATTTCACAGAGTGTTCCTCTCTTGGGAGGTCAGGGCAGGGTCTCAGCGGTTGGTGGAGCGGCCTCTGTAGTGTGGGGAGTGGGTCTGGATCAACTCCGGGCTCCAGACTGCTTGAGCTCTTTGGATCTTTCATTACGTTCCAACCGAGGCTCTATTTCCTTGGCGGGCTAAAGTGGCTAGGGGCTTCTCAGACCAGATCTGAGGGAGTCCTGAGCCGAAGGAAAGGGCCCGGTCGTTCCCCCCCACCCCCTTTCTGTTTCTGGCCCAGACTCTGCTGGCTGAGGAAGGGTTGTAAAGTGTGGTGCGTGCCTGTTGTATTAAAGAAGGAATCCGAACCCTCCAAACTTGTTGATTACAGTTCTTGCTCCTTCCCCTCTGCACCCCGTCTCCGTGTGTGTGTCTCTGCGTGGCGCTGCCCGTTAGGCACCCGTTGTTTCCTCTGTTAGCTCTGGTCTTTGAGAAGTGCGAGCTGGCGACCTGCACTCCCCGAGAACCCGGAGTGGCCGGCGGAGACGTCTGCTCCTCCGACTCCTTCAACGAGGACATCGCGGTCTTCGCCAAGCAGGTCCAACCTTCTTGACCCACTCCCCCTCCTGCAGCCCCCCACTCCCCCTCCCCTCCCCTCCGAGCTTTACTTGAAAGAGGAGGAAGAGGCAGGGACACCCGATCTGTTTCTCCGGCCCAGTCCGCGCTCTAAGCCTCCTCCCCATCCTTGAGCCTGGAGGCGAATTGGAAGAGGAGATAAATATGGGTGTTTGTTTTTCCCCCAAGCCAGGAATACAGGGGCTCGACCCTCGAATTAAAGTTGACCTGCTCCTAATCTGGGGCTTGGCCTTTTCCCCCGCCTGCAGCTACTTGAGCCAGAATTGGGGATAGGGGTTCAAGGGCCCCAAGAGCGCCCAGGAGGGAAGGAAGCTGGGCGCCTCTCGGGGCGATAGGCGCGGGCGCGGAGGTGAAGGAGGCTTCGAAGCCCAGCCGCGTGGACGGCAGGATAAGGAGGTACCCCGGCCCACAGAACGGCCCGGAGTCCTCGGCTACAGCTTAGCGGTTCCCGGTTCCCCTTCATGGGGCCAGGACCTGAAGGCCCTGATTCTTTTCCAGGCCACTCCACTCTTTTAAGGCACTAGTTTGTTTCAGGTATTTTACCAAAGCCGCTCGCCTCTTCGCCACTGCCCTTTCACCATCCCCGCGCACACACTACAGTTTAGGCGGTTGACAGGGTTTTTCTTCTTTTACAAGGAGCGGTAATTCATGCTGCCTTTCCCTGCTTCCTATAGGTTCGCGCCGAAAAGCCACTCTTTTCCTCAAATCCAGAGCTGGACAATTTGGTAAGGTTCACCGTCGCTTGCCTTTCCCCAGCCTGGGCCCCCTCCCTTGACCAGAAGCACCCGTCCAGCCCCAGAGCTCCAGGGGGTTCGGGCCGAGCCCTCTGGAAGTTACCAAAGCGCCGGGGAGGAAGACAGGAGCTGGCAGCCCCCGCCAGGGAGCGGGGAATAAGGGCGGGTTGGACGTCGGGAGGAGCAGAGCCCAGGGCGGCAGCTTGCGGGGACGCGGCGCCGGGAGCGCGGGCAGGGGATGCGCCCCAGGTCTCGGCCCCGGGAGTGAGGCGGCGAGGAGGGAGTTGTTTCCTCTGTTTGCTGGGGCAGGCAGTCGGGCCCGGGGCAGCTGACCTGAAGGAAGTAACCACTGGCGCGGCGGAGGGCGGGCCGGGGAGGTGGGGAGTGGGGTGGGGGGTGGGGTGGGGGGCAGGCCGGCGCAGGCCACTTTTAGGTGCGATTCTTTTGCTAATTTGCACGATTTCAATATTAAAAGTAGTTAAATCCGCTTTCAAAGGCCCTGCCTCACCATTCATCTTGAGTATTTCCTTCTTTAGTAAGGACGGATTTCGCAGGGTGTGCGGTTCTAAAAAGCTTTCTCTCTCTCCCCTGAGAAGCGACTTTTTTTTTCTTTCTTTCTCCCTTTTTTTCTTTTCTTTCTTTCTTTCTTTTTTTTTTTTTTTCTTTTTTTAAAATTTGGCCTGAGGTCGAGGGAGGAGACGGTGAAAGAGGACTCAGGCGGGGAAAGAAGGCCTGTCCCTAGGAAAGCAGCCCTTACAAATAGCTCCGTTAACAAGAGGTGCAAAGACATCAAATGCTTCGGCTCAGGTTGAGTCAGAGTCCTACTCCGTAGCCAATGAGCCAGAGATGATCCGTAATCACTTGGTTTTTCTGACGATTTCTTAATGTGTGGGTTTTTGCCAGGCCAGTTGCCTGCGTCTTCTCCCCAGTCCAGTTCCCTGACCATCCCCCATTATAAACCTCACGGGGGTCACCGAGCCTTAACTCCTCACTCTAAACTTTTCTTTCAGATGATACAAGCAATACAAGTACTAAGGTTTCATCTTTTGGAGTTAGAAAAGGTAAGCAGGAAACGACACTCCCCGCTTTGATTTAGTCACTTCCTTCTCCTGGTTGAGTCGGGATGTTTTTAAACAAACCTCCAGTCTGAGGAGTTTGAGCACCTGGAGAGATTTTGAGGAACTTGTTACCAAGTCCTCCTTCAAATTGCTCCTCAATCCAGGGGCTCAGAGGATGAGTGAATTAGGACAGCCCTGCCTTTTCAAGTAGCCACTCCTCCCCCCTTTTTCCCCCAGGCATTCAGGATTATTTTGAAATGCAGCAAACCATTTGTGTTACTGGACGTCCAGCCTGCTTGCATCTCTATTAGGCCCAGAGCGGGTGTTAGGTGCAAGCAGAAGGAATCATCCTCGCTAGGGTGTCTTTACATTGCTCTATGGCTCAATCACTTTCCCCTGGAAACATACAGAATTCCCAGCTTATTGAATGGCAAATGCTAATGTTGTTCCAGTGTTCTAACATTTTGATGTTATCATCAAATCGGATTTTCCTCCCTGGACTCCGAGTCTGAACCCAGTTACTTCCAGTCCTTCTTCTGCCCCCTTCATTGTAACTTGTTGCTCAGGGAAGTCTCTGGAGAATAATATCTGCTACAACAATTGCTCTATTGTTTCCTCGCCTTCAACTATTACACCCATTAATTAGAATTAGTTTGGAAGACATGGCACTGTTGCTCTTTCCAAATGTAAGCTTGCAACCTGATATTTTTTTTCCCTTGAAAAATGAAACAAAACAACAACATCAACAATTCGAGCTGAACCCTCCACCATTACCCTCCTAGGTCCATGAACTGTGTGATAACTTCTGCCACCGGTACATTAGCTGTTTGAAGGGGAAAATGCCTATAGACCTTGTCATTGATGAAAGAGACGGCAGCTCCAAATCAGATCATGAAGAACTTTCAGGCTCCTCCACAAACCTCGCTGACCATGTAAGTCTGTGAGCCTTTGGCATTCGTTTAAGACCACTGGGCAAGGCAGTTTTTTAAAAATTTGTTGTCACCTCTAGCTCCATGACTTAGTTGTCTTTTTAAATAATTTAGTCTCTCTGGGGGTCTCTTTCATACTGTTTCTGCCAATACCTTTCACCTCTGTTTCCCCTTTCTTGGACCCCATCCTTATTGATGTGGAGAACGGCATGGGGGGGGGGCACAGGAGTTGATAGAGTGATTTGTGCTCTTAATGTGTAAAGTTTCCTGGATTTGGTGACTTGAGTGTTAGCAAATTGTCTGTTTGATATGGTGGCTGCTGCCTTTTCTGCTTTCTCAACTCTGTAATCAGTGCAGCAGGGAAAGAGTCAGGAAATCTAAGCTGGACAAGATGGGGAGAGAGGACTGATGGAAAAGAGAATTGAGGAGGGAGGGCTGATACCCTAGTCTCTCACAGAGATGACAATTCTGAGAATTATTGGCAGTCTTGCATTGCATTCGAAATAAAAGGAATGAACACATTTTAGTTCTCAGAGTTTTTGCTGTATAGAAACTTATTGTCAGTATATGGACTTATTGCCAAGGCCCGAAGTATCTTCATAATAAAAGACAGTAACCTTGATGAAACAAACATTAACAATGTATTAGAGAAAGCTGAAGGGAGTTGTGATTGAGTAATAATAGGTTAGTGGTTGAATTTTAACACTGAAACAGTTGGTGAATGAGGACAGAGAGTGTAGTAAGGAGGGACTGTGTGTGTTAGGCCAGGAAGGGAGATTTCTTTTATTCTCTCTGTTTTTAATCTTATTTTGGAACCCATCTAGTGAGTCTGATGCTTAAAAAAAAAAAAAAAAAAAAAGCATATGTAGTGAGATTGAAAATTTGAAAAAGAAGCAAAGAGAAGAAAGATTGCAGCTGGTAGGCAAGGCACGAGTGGCGAGGTTAAAGAGTGGGTGTGAACAGCAGTTTATTTATAGGAACTCAAGCCTGGGGATGGGGGACAGGGTGTCTATAGATTACAGTCAATTAAACTCACAACCTAAATGGTATAGGCTATCGGCTAATAACTTGGTGGCTGAAATATTAATTTAACATTCTGTGGAGTTAAATGAGCATCGGGACTTGAAGGCCATTTGTACCACTATCCTCACCTCCCATCCTTGGGTGTTAAAAGGAATGAGATGAGATGCCTCGAGAATAAGTTTCTCCTCCTCCTGCCCCCCAAAGTTTTGAAAATATACAGTCACAGATTTTTATTATTAGCCAGTGTGCTATGTGGAAAGAACACACAGAGCTTAAGAACAAAAGTCAAAAAAAGAAAAAAAAAAAAGAAAGAAAAGAAAACCTCAGTCCCAAAGTCCAGTTCTGAGATAGAATAAATACCACGGTGTTGAAAGCTCCTATGCCTGTCCTTACTCCTGGCGTTTTTCATCACGATGGGAGAAACTTTGGGGAACTCTTTCATATATTGAATGTATTAACTGAAATCAGAAGGGTGCAACAAGCAGCTATGGAAAGTTTATTTGCTGATATGTGTCTATACAATGTATGATTGTAGTCCATGAGGCATGACACTATCTTAGAAGTATTCTTGTTGTTGTTGTTGTCATCATATATTTGTTTATTTTCATTGCTCCCTGTTACTAAATTCACCTGATCTTGCACTACTGGGGGGGACTGGGAAGGAATCTAGTTATACAGTTTGTAGAATGAGAAGTTCACAGTTGTCTGAAGCCAAAAGCTTTTCTTGTGGCAGTTCTAAGGGGTCTTAACTACTTGGTTTTCTAGAACAGTTTCTTGGCAACTGTCTTTTCAAGTGGATGTATGGAACTAGAGCATGCTGATGTTTACATAGAAGAGATAAGATAAACGAGGCTGTTTAGAGTATTGGCTGGTAGACGATGCCAACTTATGGAAGTATTGTAATATTAAATTACACTCAAGAAGGAAGTTGTACCTAAGAAGATAGTGCTTTAATAATGTAACAATCATCATCTTCAGATAAAAGAGTCAGCTGTAACATTTGTGTCATTTCTTTTAGGCCCCCAATCAAGTAAATATGACAACTGATTTATTTTGAACCCATGAGGGCTTGCCACCTCATTGGGCATCATAATTCAAAGCCTTTTATTTCCTAGAGTCTGAACTATAACATTTTTACTTTAGCCCCCTGCTATTTGTTTTGAAAGGAAGCCATAATTTGTTCCACCAGCAAACCGAGTGGGAAATGGTGAAGTTTGCCCCAGACTTGAATTTTATGCAGGAGGTGAGAGAAAACCTTGGAGAGTTTCTTACCACTTTTGATACTTCTCTACCATAGGTATATAGAATCCATTCATTTCCAGCCACCTGCTCCCCTCCCCCAGCAAAATGAGTCCTCTTATGCTTCAGTGTCTTGTGCAAGCTTACCCTCCTCCCTCCACCCCTACCCCAGCCACAAAAAAAGAAAAAATACATCAGACCCATTACCTGAAAAGTGGTACAAGTGGGACATTTTCAGCATGTAAATGTGTCCAATTTGAATCTCCAGGTTTACTTTTTCATTTGCTTTGATATGCATATTTAATATATTGCCCCAGGCTGGATCTCATTTGGTGCACACTGGTGCCGGGGTGATGATGAGCCACTTCAGAAGGACCAAGACAGCGTGTTGTTTTCTCTGGTTTATCTGTTGGCCCACTATTCTGATCTACTGGCGTCCTCGTGGTTTTATTTGCACATGAAATGCTGAGAGCATTTCAACTTATTGGCTATGAATAATGACAGCTAAAAAAGAAGTGTAGTTTAATTTGTTGTGTGCCAAGGTTTCTCTTCTGGAGGTGACAGTTTGTGACAGCTGTTTGACACCCCCAAAACACATACACCTCTATCCTTATTAAGTGGTATCAAGCTACTTTGTGTGCATGTGTATGTGAGTGAATGAGTGTGTGTGTGTGTGTGTGTGTGTGTGTGTGTTCAAGGAAGAAGCAGACAGGGAGAGAGAGAATGAAAGAGAAAAGAAAGAACAAGTGTGTGAGTCTGTGTAGTGGAAAGCAGAGAGAGAAGCATCAGGAGCAGAACATTAGGTACCAAAATAGCTTTTAATTTTGTTATTAAAAAATTGAAAAATAGAAGTGTATAAGAGTAATTTATAGAAATAGCTGGAAAGCAAGTATTTTTGGCAAAGTTTTAATAATGAGTTTTATATACTATTACTTAGTAAATCAGGCTATCATGCTGATTTCACATTGTATAATTTTATGTAAATAATCTGATGTGACATAGGTGCATTAAGACAGCCATAATGCCTTACCTCCTATATATTACATTCAGGAAAGATACTGAATTTGTTCATTTCTTATTGACTCTTACATGATGGGCATAGTGATAAAAGTAAGTTTGGGATTAAATAGAAAATAAAATTTGCAACATTGGCTACTGTTTTGTCATGTTTAGTATATTCATAGTGAATGCCTGCTAATATTTTTAACATAAAGCATTTTCCCTTCTATTCTTATTATAACATAACAGTAATTGTTATGGGTAAGAAACAGCTATTGCAGTATTCTTTGGAATATATTGGGGGAGAAAAAAATATGATGGTGAAAAGAAATAGAACTCTATTTTCCTGCTGCAGTTCATATTAAGCTTCCCAGACTTTCAAATTTATTATGTTTAAAATAAACATGTCAAGAAACCAATTCTTTTTTTTTTTAAAGTTTCAACTTGAAAACTGTTGTAGAATAACCATGTTTTTTCTAGTCTTTAGTATTTCTGAATAGTAGGTGTTATCTATATTTTTTACTTTACCAAATTTTAGATCATCTTTAGATCTAGAGCAGACAAATGAAATATGTATATTTGTATGTGAAGATTACCTATCTTTAGATCAAGTTTAGATAAGTGAAATATATTTGAAATTTATTCTCTCACCTAAGCTCCATTCACCTGAAGTGCGTACAGTTATATTGTTATTCCCAATTAATGTTCATAAGGAACTACACATTTTTTTTTGGACATATTAAGTATAGAGAAGAAAATAGAATTATATTTACTAACAGTGAATGGGAGGTGCCTTAAAATTGACTGGCTCTGATAATCTGACTAACAAAAGAAAAATTATTTTCATTTCTATGAAAGCCGTAATTTAAGTGAAGATATACTATTGTATTCTTTTGTATCTCTGAGTATGTCAAATGTATTTATGTCTAGGCAGTTTTTTAAAAATGGGTTAAGTCAGAGGGGAGAACCCCCAGAACCTTGTTCTGGACAGAATACAGGCAAGTGTCTTAAAAAATCAGCCGAGAGTGGGCAGCAAGGAGAAAGGGAAGTTTGATTGATTGGCCTATAGACTATCAAGAGCGAAAAAGAGACTTGAAAATAATATTAATAATATGATTGAGTTATTTTATCAGAGAGTTTCTTATGTTCTAGTGTAAGATGAGACCTCATTATATGTCATCCAAGGGCTCTGGGTATCTGTTTTAGAAAGTTCTACCTCTGAGCTGTCCACTAACTCAAGGAGATGTTGCTGAGGGGCATGGGTTTCTGTTGTTGCCGTCATGTAGTTTCTGGTGGTTGATGACTTTTCTGTCAACTTCCCATCAAGAATCATTATGTTAGTGAAATCATTTAGGTTGTGCAGTTGGAGAATGCTTTCAGAGTAACTGTGACAAGATGGAATTAAACCAAGGTGCACTTGACAATCATGGGCATTCACTATGGGATTAACGTTTTGATATTTCAGAAATTCATTTCCCATTTTTTTTCAGGCTGACCCTTCTATGGAATATCCTCACACAATTCAGAATTAGAGGAAACATTGTATAACATGATAGTGCACCAACAATAGAAGACATTTCTATCTTCTCTAAAAGTTACTCCATTAGACAGAGGAGGAATCATTTGCAAAGAGTACTTGCCACTCTGTGAGAGATGCTCACATATTAAGCCCCAGAACTTAATAGAGAGGGGAAGCAGGGAAATGAGAGAGAGAGAGACCCTGGCTCTATTTACATTTTTAAAGAGTGAGTACGTGTTCTGAAAGCACACACAGTTCTCCTGAGTTCTTGTGTCAACTTTTGAATAACGAAATTGAAATTCCAACATTTTTTTTCCACACAATGCAATTAACATTTTAAACTTTTGCGGGCTTGAATACCTCATGATAGGAGTCTTCATCTTATTTTTAAAAATAGTTTGTGCATAATATTAATTAGGAATTAAAACACCTTAACGTCATAGGAAGCGTGTAAGTTGTGTTAGTTATGTGTTCTGAATCTAGCATACCTTGCCTTTGTTGTTTGAACATCTCAGGTCAAATTAGTTTTGCCTGCTCCATTTGCTCATTGAAATATCTGTATATGTTGATGATTACTTTCTACCCATAAGCACCTATTCCAAATTACTTTCCTGTATTTTCCAAGTTTATATAGTATTTTTGGCTCGGTGTTTTTTAGCGTGTATTAGTTGTGTCAGGTCTAAAGAATCAAATGCTTATTTTAAAGTGCTTTTTAATAATAGAAGAAGTGGAAGTGACTTTATGGATTATTTTGTCTGACTTCCCAGTTTTAAAGGGAGAAGGGAAACAAGTCCCAGGAAAATGAGTTCATCACTTGCTTACAGTCACATGACAATTGGAGGTGGCACCCTCGAGTCAGTTCCAATCTAAGGCTCTTTCTCTTACACTGCATCCATTGAATCACCTTTTATTTTGGGATCTAAAATAAGTTTCAGATTACTTTAGGTAGAACTTGTATGTACTATGGCTTCTTCTTTTTTTCTTCCTATTTGAAGCCTAATACATTTTACTTCCCCATTCAGCTGTGTATGTATTTGGAAGTGCTTATACATTTCACTCCAGTATCTATTCGAAACCACGAGCTGTGTGGACTCATTTCAACAGGGAAATGCCACCAACTCATGGGGACTTATTAAGTATTATCCTATAGGCAGGTCCCCCACAGAAATGCCGTAATGATGTAAAATGCTACAATTTCCACCATATCTTCAATCTCAGCAAAAGAGGCGCGTGGAGGATTTGCTTTCTCTGCCTGGAGACGCCTGTCCTGTGCTCTTTCCTAGATTTAGCAAAATTCAATGATGATGCTAAATCAATTTTTTTTTTTAACTTTCAAGGGAGAAAACACTGGAAGAATTTTGTTTTCTAGGGGAAGCTGTGTGTAAATGAGAAATGGAGGAGAGCAGCAGAGTGATCTCTTGTGGCCCCCCTTCTACAAGGCCTCCCCATCTTGTCGCCTGCTTTTATATTAATTACAACTTGCATTATCAGCTGTGAGTCTGCAGCCCAGCAAATAGAAAATACTGCCCCTGGAGACCTAGCTTCTTGTATCTATTTTCCATCTCCTTCTATTGTGCCCCACTCAGTGTTCACTGCTTTTCTCCTGCTAACACTGCTCTTTAACACAATTACGTAAGAGCAAGAAGAGTACCATATTGGACTCCCAGTTATTAAAGCTACTGGGAATAGAAACATGTTTCCTGCTCACCCTCGGGTGTCTTTGTGATACTTTTGACTTAAGAACAGGATATATATTGTGAAATGCATGTACCTGATGACCCACCCACACGCATGCACGCAGAGAGCACGTCTCTCTAGTTTTCAACGTACGTCATGTGTTTTGCATGCTTTCATATGCCACTTTGGTTCCAAGATTCACTAAACTTCTGCATATAATTTGGCAGAAAGCCAGGCAATTATTCTTGAAGGATGTAAACTTGGAAACTATCTAGGGAGGGAAGAGAAGAAGAAGAAAGGAGTTGCGATACAAACAAATATTTCCGTCTAAGAACAGATCAGTGTTGTGGGTAAAGGACTATATTTTAATCTATCCATGTCACTTCCAGTGTTTTATGACCAGGGAGGTAGCAATTTTTTATTGACCAGATCATCAATATTTATCTTTGTGTGTGATCAAGTCACCATAGTGGAACTGAATACAGACAACGTTGGGGTAACTCCTCAGCCTGGGAAACCCCAGAGGGATTCATCTGTTTTTCCTAGTTTCAAGTTAAATGAATATTCTGGCACTAGCCTGTATCAGTCTCTCAAACTAGAGCCTAATGCTTGAGACACCCTGGAAATAAACATCTTGTGACATTTTTTTGGGATAGCATTTTTGAGGATGTGAGAGAGATAAGAGGGGAGAGACAGGGGCATGATAGGTTAGCTAGTAAACTTGAGCCAACTTCAGGGCTAGACTGAAAATCTAAGACCCAACTCATTTGGAGGAACCAGCTGCTCTTAAAGTAATATTTGCTTATGGGTCTTATTATTTTTCTCCCCTTTAGTTTAGAGACCACCAACTCTAGAAAACCATGGAAGGAAATCAAATTAGTGAGCCCTGACTTTAAAACTCAGTACAAGTTTGACTGATAGGGGCAAACCAGTGGTTTCAGTTGGAGGAAGTCCTTCTGAGTGATCCCTTCAAATCACGATAGTGCCCAAACGGAAAGCTTGCTCAAGCTTCATTTGAACAATTTGGATGAAATGTGCCTTAAAACATAGTTGAGGTGTTAGTGGTTAATTATTGCAATTTTCATGAGGGGCAAGGAGCTGTTATAGCAGCCAGTTTAATAAAAAAAGAAAATGCAGTGCATAAAATTCACATCACTTGTTGTGTATCTTGAAAAGTTTAGCTTAGGTGACTGTGTTGCAGTAATTGCATTTTCTAAAAGAAGGCTCTAGCTGGTATTGTGGCAGGACTAAACTCACACCATGCTATTGTTTCTTTCTTTCTTTCTCTCTCTCTGTCTCTCTTTTTTTTTTTTTTTCCATGTAATTCTTCCAGCTCTTTATCTGGTTACCATCCGGCAAACAGCTGACACGAATAGGCTGCAAAGCTTGAAGAACCCCTGTATTCTGTTTGCTTTTAGCTTGAAACTATTGAGTGTTTTCTAACTTAGATAAAAAGAGACATCACAGGCATGACTTTGTCTTAATACAGGCAGCAGAGAACCTTGGTTTTCATTTTATTCTGCTCAACTTCAGTCACTGATATACTTTCGAAAGCGTACCTTTATAGAGCTATACCTGTGCTGTGTTTATAGTCACAAAATTTCAGCTTTGGGTTTTCCGTTTGAATCAGTTGCTTGCCTGATAGCAATGCCAGCAGCATGATTTGATATAGATGTTATTAATCCCTAGAGCTTTGGGTCATTTCACCATCTATCAAAAATGCTAAATATTAATTTCCAGTAGTTTACAGCAGATCTCTAGAGGAAAACAAATGTCTTGTTGTTGTTCCAAATGAGATTTGTTCCCTATGTTGTCTCACCTTGGTTTCTTGATTTTTATCTTGGTCAAGTTTTATTTCTGTTTGTACATTGTAGAGTTGAAGCAGAGAAAAATGAGAGACTGATTTTTTTCCTGGGTAAACTTTATATAATGACAACACGGCAAGACTATTTTTCAGATGGTCAAGATTTCAGCCCGTTGCCTATAGGCAGGTCAAACTAAATCCTTATTTACCAATTCTTGTAAGAAGAAATAGTGTACTTTGAGAGATTGCTGGATTTTAAAATTATTTTGCCCGAAAATATTCCTGCCACCCGCCGCCTCCATGAATTCACTTACCAGTAGATCTGTGGACTTAGTTGAAGTCATCACATACAGGTGACAAGCTCTGACCTTAAGGCTGGTCTGTTTCATGTGCTGTTCATACTCTCTGTTTCTGTCAGAGGAAATTCCATCTCTTGCCTGCCTTCATGTGGTGCTGATAAACTCCTTCCTGTACATTAGAATTCCTGTTTTCCTTTAAGCAACAGCAGGGTATTGGGAATGATCAGGAACGGGGAGGAGGAACACAAGAATACACTCAGCAAACTATCAGGAGCTATAACTCTCGGCTTATCTTCTGTGTCCTTTAAAATGAACAGTTCTTCCAAGAAAAAAACACTGCTCTGTGACTTTAAACCTTCCATGCAGCTGAAATGGAAGTCCTCTTCGGTTTATTAGATCCGTAACAGGTCATAGTTGTTTCACTTTTTGGATTGTGGTTTGTGCAGATTAAAGAAGAAGGTATTGATGCAGTGATTAATGTTATTGTCTCTGATGGCTGTATAATCAGTGGACAATAATTTTGAGTTTTTCAGGCTGTTTTAGGGCAATGCATTTGCTGTGAAGAGCTGTCTCATACACTGTGCAGTCTGACTTTTTACGGAAGTTTTTGAGTTTTGTAGATGTGAATGTTCTGAAGTATTTGGTATCCAAGAGCATTGAGACCTATTTCTTGGAAGAATGTGCCTTAATTCAGATAATACACTTTTAGATTTTTAAAGAGACTTTTTTTCTAACTTTAAAAATCAACTTTATTGAGGTAGAATTTGTATATAGTAAAATGCATCCATTTAAAGTGTCTATTCCAATTGGTTTTAACAGATGTATATACCAATATAACCACCACTTCATCAAGATTCTAGAGCATCTTTTCTTCTTTGGGGGACCTATTGCTGAAAAGATAACATACTATAATGTGACATCTATGTACAGCCTGTTCCACAAATACTAATATGTACACATTTTTTTTTTTCTCTCTCTCTGCACCTTTCCTCTTGTTTCCTCATTTATGGCTGAAATGGTAACTGTGGAAAAATTCCTCGGCCTCCTGACATCAGAATCCTGCATCTTGGCGAGACCACGATGATGCAACTTCCACCCACTCAGCAGGCACCCCGGGGCCCTCCAGTGGGGGTCATGCATCCCAGAGTGGAGACAACAGCAGTGAGCAAGGTACAAGGTCAAGCATTTTCCTTGTGCAAAGGGGGCGTGACGAAAGTAGCTTCAGCATTTTCTGATATTAGTACATATGCCTCCCTGTAAACAGGAAAGTGGCAGGTTAGGGGTATAATCAGCTGATCTTTAAGGAGACTGTATTTCCTTTCCCTAATTTACATTACTTAACAACAAACAACAACAAAAAACAGCCAAAGTGAGATGTCTAATCTTTAAGCGGGCCTTACAATAACAATTGATTAGTTCTGCCAATTCCTTTACAAATTTGGTTATCTACACTTTACTTCTGCGTGTAAGTAAATAGAATGACAGATCTACTTTGCCACTATGAGGTAGTAGTTTGAATGATACTATAAATGGGATATTTTAAGGGTTTTCTATAATCAATCAAGCAATGATGCCGCTAAGGCATATACATTCCAAAAATTTGTTCTCATTAGCTCCGATGTATGCAGGAATTTTATATGGAATTGTACCTTGGAAAGATGAATTTTGAAATTCTTAGATCATTTGTCCCCATTTCCATTCAGCTGACAGGGTGACTTTTGTCCCAAATCCTAAAAATTAGAATAATCAGAAGGCAAGGGGGACATCAACATCAGATGACAAGGAAGCCTAGAGTAATATAGAATAAATTTTTACCATTTAAAAGTCACCTGTTGCACAGAAAGCAGTTATATATTGGTAGAGATGACTCTTCTATAGCTAAAATGATAATTTAAAAGAAGATGTATTATTGAATGTGGGCCAGGAAAGTGTACAGATGTTGCTTTTTAATATTTTACATTAGATGGTGTCTGATCTCCTAGGTCTATTTCATCTCTATTATGACTATGTTTATGGCCACAATATTTAAGCATTAGATAGTCTTCCAAGTGGAGGACAGTTTAACAGCCTGAGCTGTAGCATATATGCCATTTAAAAGAGGATGGTTGATGTAGGGTGAATGGTTTTACTCCTCCAAGTTTCTGGCCATGGATTTTGGATTCCTGGCATTCTAGAAGAGTCTAGAAAACCCTTCCTTCTAGGATGCCATTAGGTTGTGAATGGGTCCAACTTACAGTCTAGGTCTAAGCAAGTTGCAACTACCCAGAAATGAATGCCATCAGATGGTAACTCTCGGAAGGACTCAAAGTAAACTGTATCTATTCAGGTTTTCTATACTGTTTTTATTCAACCAATTAGAGTGTATAGAAGAAAACTAAACTGTAAGGCATTTTGAAGATGACAAGTATATGAATTCAGTGGATCTGTGACACAGTGGCTTAATTGTGTTTCTGTGTCTTAGAGAAGGACTTGCCAGTGTGGTTAAATCTGAAAGGCTTTCTATGATGCCACCTCCCTACCACCCCAAATTACTGTGCCACAAAGGGGGAAATGTATCTATTAATAAAAACCAAACATGCTACACAAGGTCCAAAAGAGGGGGAAAGGAGAAGCAGACTTAATGGTCTAATGAGCCTATCTCCCAAAGACTTGTTGTGTGTGAGGCTCGCTTTGACCTTTCACTTTGCTCAGGAGCCCAGCGCTTCATTTTTCACATTCTTGCAATTACGTTAACGCTTCAAGCATTTCTGACTCCAAGTCAGCTAGCCACACCAGGCATAACTCAACACTGTGAGTTTTTCTCCTCTCTGTAGATTCATTAACAGGTCACCAAGGTCCCAACTGAAATTTAAAACTGACTGGTTCTGTTGGGTTGGCTGAGTTATGGCTGGGGAGAGAGCAGGAGAGGACCCGGGAAAGGGGAGGCAGAGAGAGACGACCCTGAGGTTTGGAGCACAGAACGTTTGCAGCAGCGGACAGAGTGTAGAGTTGTATCATTTTGGTTAGTTTCCTCTGCTTGTTGTATTTGCTTTTGTTTACGATCAGGAATGAGAAAAGCTCAGAGACCCATGCACAGGGTAAAAACCATATGCACAAAAGTCTATGTTGTGGGTAGCCGCACCCACTTATGCCATGTTGAAGGATTTGATCCCTGTAGGATTTTGTTCCTTTAATCATATCTCTGCGGGATTAAAGAATGGACATGGTAGCTTATGTGTTTGAGTTCTCGGAAGTCAGTCATTTTACCGCGTTAAAGTATGAGGGACAAAAAAAAGTTATGATTCCTAGAAAATAGAGACCCTCTTGGCATGGAGAATTTTCTACCTGGCTTGTTATCATATAGGTGGCTCCAGAACTCAAATTTAAGGGTTTTCTGTTTTGTTTTGTTTTTAAAAGACTCTATAAATTCTGACGGCCACATTTGCAGGTATTTTGTCATTCTCATGCCCGTATTCGTCTTTTAAATATGTTTCCAAGGTATTTTGTCCCACCGAATTGCTCACAGTAGCTTTCTGTAGGAAAGATTAATTATCTGCTTCAGGGCAAAGTCAACAGAGATATTGACTGAAATCACATATGCTTATCCCAGGTTAAATCTCAGGGTTGACGTATCATGGAAAACCTGGGAAGGGAATGTATGTTCTTAGTATTAAATCTATTTAAATGTTTCATTGGAAACCAAGTTTTTAGTTTAGAAAAGAGTTTTCTTGCTTATTCAGAATTTATTAGCACAACAGGCATATGGAAAACTGTAAAATGATTCAGTTTCAAAACAAATTATGATAAACAGAAAAAATAGGGATGAATTGTACTAAATACAATGTTTTCATACACATTTTAAATTAAACTTTAATAGCCATATGCTATAAAACAATACATGCATTTATGTTGCTTTATAATTTTGTGAACATTTTTACTAAAAGGATTCATACAAATCTTTACTTTGGAACCTGAAAAATATCTCATTATTTTATGACTTGATAGGGAAAGAGCTACAGTTACACAGGTGAAAGGTCATCTTTTCCTCCTTAGTGTTTGTGCAACAAGCTAAAAGGAGGGGAAAAATCAAATTTTTAAAATACTGTAAGAAACAAACTTGATAAAACGTGAAACCTGACTTTAGTGTATCTTTCACACAGCACATGCCTAGCAGTAAACTACATAAATATAAACCAGACTTTCATTCACTCTGATTTCTTTGCTCAAAGCAGCCAAAGGGAGGGAGTTTATCTTGTTAGTTACATTAGGACAGAGGAAGAAAATCTGGTTTTTCAGGGATAGAATTAGGGTGCAGACTGGTACTCTGAGGAAGTAACTGGCTCTCTTTGTGTCTGGCTTCCCATCAGTAAAAGGGGGCTTGATAATAAGGCGTGGGGGTCCCTAATTCTGTACCTGCTGAGTCAAAAGCTGCTTTGTATTTCACTGTGGTTTTTTTTTTTTTTTTTTTTTTTTCCCCGAGTAAGGACTAGGAAGCAGCCCCCTTGTTCACAGAGCACTTTCAGAGCCTTAGATGAAAGGCACAATATACGTACAAAGTATTATTATTATTGATGGGTTTGTGTAACTCCCATTAATGCTGATGGGAGTTACGCATGTGAATTGGCAAGAGAATAGACCCCTCAGTGTTTAGAGCACATGAAATTTACATTTTTTCCAGTGCTGTAATTGAGATGTTGACAAATTGGAGAATATTGATGAGCCTTTGTTTTAAGTATTTCGTGCCAAGTTTGTTTTATTTTTCCTGGTTTGAACAATGGTATGGGTTCAGCAGCAATGAATAAAAAGGGGAGAGTAGAGATAACTTTGTATTTCAATATTTTGATGTGCCAATACGAAATAAATTGTCTTAGGCAAATGGAATATGCTGTTTTAATCATTAGCTAGGCATGAAAGAAAAATTGATGTTGACATCTTTGCTGTAAAATCGTTGTAATGGGGCCCTCCTTACAATTCATTTTTGTAAAATTCATTTTGTACATTTTGCAGCAATTGAACAATCCCTGCACTGTGAATAGGCAGGATTCCCAGAAATACCGAGACAGTTGGCCCAGTAACTGCTGAGCTCACACTGCACACCACACGCACGTTAACCATACTGTTGCCAGACCCAGTTTAACCTAAATACATTAGCATTCGAGCATCTCTCTCTCTCTCTCTCTCTCATCGTGTGGGACACAGGGCTGTACAAGCTGCACAGCTCCCCTCAACTCTGCCACCTACCAAACCCCTCCATTGATGTCTCTACTGATCATCCAGGCAGTGTGTCTAGAATTCCATAGCTAGATATGTATTTATTTATTACACAGTTCTTTAGCAATCATGGTGTCAAAATCTAAAAATACCCACTGTATATTTAATGTAAGCGATTATAGGTAAGCAGGAATCTAACAGAGGATTATACTTTTGAGGCATATAATGCAGGTAATAGTATTCTTTCCCACCCAAATGTTCCAGTTATATATTTCAGGGAGGTGGGGGGAAACCCTCAAACCCACTTATGATGGGTCCTGAATATGTTCTACTGGGATTTCTTATTCAGTCTAGGAAAACTCTGTCAATGGAATGTTTTCATAGTGGCGGCAATCTCTTTAAAATAACCCTAAATACAATATGACAGATGCCATCTGGCATAATCTTTTGCTAGTTGCTTTTAACTTTTATTTTTCCTAGAGCTAAGTTCATCCAAAACTGGTCACTTACTGTTATGATAAATACAGTGACATTTCTTTTCCTTCCTGTCTTCCTAATTGTATCAAAAAATTCACTGAGAATGTAATTGAGAATTGAACATCGCCACAGAAGAGGCCGTTGTATATAGAATATTTATGCTGCATTTTCATTCTGTTCTTGCTCTCCACAAAAGGCAACAAAAATACTATCTTTTAACCATCAGCAAACATTCAAATAATTTCTGTTGATTTTTGTAGGACTTTTTAGAACAGCAACTGTTAGAAATAAAATGAAACTCTTCTAATAAATAAATGCTCTAGGAGCATGTAATGGTGCCCATAAATGCTTAAAAGCTTTTCTATAATTGCTGTTAATTTTGAGTAATTTCTTCCTATATGTATCAACTTACTTGAAAAACTCAGAGTTGGGATTTCTAGATTTTTTTTTTTAACTTAGTCATGTAAGGGGATGTCTCCTGATGCCAGTTAGAGTTTAATTTAGAGTAGTAATTAAACTTGAATACTGCCTCATAAACAAAAGATAAACAATAAACCAGCCACGTTCCCTGCTGTTTCATAGCTTTCTTTCCCAGATGTTTTAGCCTGATAATTTTTACACAGTGAACTACCTAACATGGAGTTTTGTGGACAGAGGTCGAGAAAGAGTTTTCTTTTTTGTTTTTCTTGTCTTTTTTCTTTTTTCTTTTTCTTTTAGTTTGGCCATCTTTTTTTCCCCCTTCAAAAATACAAATGCAGAGGATTTTCCACTCTTTAGATTTTTAAAAATTCCGATCAAGTAAATACTTCATGCAGTTGTGCTTTAAAGATAACTCTAGTTCTTTCCCTTAGATGTTGTCTTTTTTCTTCAAGACACATCTTGTCGTGAATGTCTTTGACACTTAATAATGTAAAGAGGAACATATTTCTGCTGAAGTAGAATCTGGATGTTAAGTCAGAGAAAGGAAAGCTTGACAATGGAAGATTTTCCTCTTACCCCTTTTCCTCCACTTTCCACCCCCTATGCCTTACTTGAAGTCTACACTCTTTCTTGGGCTCCCAGGGCTTCTCCGTCCGGTTCTGGCCCAGTCCACTGTCAGCCATGATCTTTCTAATTGTCAGGTACTAGTCGGCCGTTCAATGCAGAAGCCATGTTATTTTCACTGGGTGGGGTAATTACTGAAAGCTGAGAATAGCTGCACTAAAGACAGAGGGATACTTTCATGATCCCATTAGCATAAGAGTGGGTAAATTATTCATGCCAAGTGAGGATTCTATGGGGAAAAGTATAGTTAATGCACATAGTTTTTAAATGTATCCCTTTCTGCGCTGAGACTAAATTCTTGTTGGAATCAGTTCTCAGACATTTACGGGAAAGCTCTAGTGGCGTGTTAGATGCAGTTCATCTCTCTCTGTTTGCAGCGCTCTCAATAGAGACCATCTGGCAAAGATCCAAAAGGTGATTAAACAAAATGATCAGCTCTTGTTGCTGTGTTACATGTCCAATACTCTGGATTAAAAAACATGACCCACGACAGTCGAGCTCACGTCATGCCGCTCCCCCACCCCCCTCCCCTTCCCGTATAAGAATTCAGATGGTCCACAAATGTGTGTGCCATCTTTGTGTCCTTATGGCCCATAATCATGAACAGGTTGTGCAAATGGCTCTTTCTGTAGCACTGTCTGTTCCAGCAGCATAGAAGCATTTCATATTAATTGGGTCAGTCTAATATTCATATTGACATGGGGAAAAAAATTACTAAAATTTATTCTTATAGCAGACAATGAATATGTGTGCTTTCTGCCATGAGGGAAGTGAAATCTGACAACTGGCTTGTGTAACTGATTAATTTTTCTTGAAACTGGAGGAAAAGCCTGAAAAACTGTCATTCTCTGAAAACAGTGCACAACCCTTTGTAACTAAACAAAATGGATGGGGTGGGGGCTTTCGGGGAGCTTGTGGAAATGAGGTCTGGTTTTAACGCCATAATCAGGGATGAATTTACAGTGCCGTTCGGAGAAGACCTCCCTCCCCATAAACAAGCTGATAATCACAGAGAAGCTGACTTCCAATTAGCTTTTCCTTCCCTCACACGGATCAGGGTGTTTATATGTCCTCCTTAAGCTTTAATATGTCACTGCTGAGTTGGTACATCTCCTGTCACATTCAAAAGTTTGGAAATAAAATGTTTTATTATGAGGAAATCCTGCTAATAAGCAAGGTAATTTTCAACCAATCATTTCATGATTGAGTTAAGGTAAAAATGCCAAGATTTGTGACTAAGGGACAGATGTATCTTATCTTTGGGGGTTTGCACCAAATGCCAAGTAGAAATATAAATTGAACAAACCAGACATTGTGAGGAAGTGATTGAAGAAATATTGAGATGAAATCTTGGAATGAACTCTATATGTATATTTATAACAATGCTGTGAATTGCTTACATGTCACATTTGCATAAGCCTGAACCCTGATTTTATTAAGGGGCAGTGTCATGTATGTTAGTTAAGGCATTCAAAACATGAGGCTGTAATTAGGTTATTCCGAGATTATGCCTGACCATTTAAGACTGTGGAAATAGTAGATGTTATAGGATGAATCTGAGTGCAAATGTCCAGAAAAAGATGAAGGCAGAAAGAAAAAAATTCTTTAGAGCCACTTTAAAACATCATCAGTCCTGTCAGCTCCCCTTTCTAAGGGAGGGTAAAGCAGTAGGTTAGAAATACAGCTAGGCACAGCACTCAGGGAGGGAAGTGAGGGACCCCTTGAGTCAGTGCAGTGTGGCAGATGAAAGGGACTTGCATAGCCTTGGGGGTCTTAAGGCTATTATAGGGCAACTCATACTCTGTTATCATGCTGATTTTTCAATTGATTTTTGGCTGAACAGTACTTGTTGAAGCCCTCCAGAGCATCAAACACAGCCTTATGGTGCTATACGTTGTAATACACGTGTTCTATTTTTTCCCTTCATTGTCTTATCTTTCCTTGGGAAGAATAGTCTATAATTACGCCATGTTATTTTCCTCCTCTTTCTCTTTCTTATTTCTACCTTAGAAATTTCCTTGAAATTCTTATTTTGGGGGGAGGTGGGTAGAGTCATGGGAGAATAACTTTTTATTCATCTTTCTGTGTTGACATTTGTTTTTAATCTAGCCTTTAGAAATATTTTGATGTCACAGGAAACAATAATATAACCATTTGTATCTAGCAAATTTATCCCTCCATAGTCTTGAGCTATTCACTTTCTTTCTAATGACCAGGTGGAAAACAACTATGGGATTTCACTAAAATAGAATGCCTGATTAAAATGAAAGTAAACCACTTTGATATCCCTTCTCCTCAATAATAAGGTCCCTCATCTTGCTGGAAAGCCAGGTTTTGCAAAGGGAAATAATAGAGGGAGGAATAAAGGAAGTGTGTCCTTGCCCTCCTCTGCCTAAGGAATTCTTACTGAGGAAAATCTAATTCTGCCGTTACCTCCTCCAGGAAGCCTTCCTGATTTGCCCAGGGATAAGCCATAGGTCGGTATTCTCTTCTCTGCACCCCAGGAGCACCTTCTATCTTTATTATAGCATCTTTCACATTCTGTGTTATAATTATTTGGCTCCTGATCTTTCTCCCTGCCTTTACAAAGCAAAGACTATCACTTATTCAGCTATTTAGGAATATTAGGTCCACTTCTGAATCAGTAAACAAAATCCACAGATTTCATTTCTTTTAAGGTAGACAAATTGATGAAAATTTTGTGCTTATTGGCTCCATGGTGGTCTGTGCCTAAAAATAAATGAACTATTTTTTTAACTTATCCATGCATTTGATAAAATCCTGTTACATCCTTCAGAGATAATAAAAAGTATTTTCTTTTGCTAAAATTTTGTTGTATGTAACATTGCCTTAAAGAAGTCAGTGGACTACCAGCTCTAACTTAGAATTATTTTGGTTGTGGGTAGAGTCTTACATTTTAGGTTCTCATTTTAGTAGTATTTTAAGATACTACTTAAAATGGCATTTGTCTTATTTGTTCTTTAATGTGGTCTTAAATTATATACATATGGTCAGAATTTGGACATGGGATTTCTTTTCATTATGTTATCTATACAAAAGTAAATGCATGGACATAAGTCTTCCGATCTAATGTACTAAGGGAAATTGCCTAATGTGGCAAATAGTTTCCCATGATGAACTCAGGGTCTGCTTTGCTTATACTGCTTGTTTAGGATGACATTGACCTTGGGGGGAAGCTATAGGTCTTCACACACAGGTAAAGGGTCTGGAAGTAATTCTTGAATTTTTAGGCTGCACATGCTTTTGTTGATTTCCTACATATGCCCTCCAGTTTTTTCATAGTTTGCTTTTGAGCAGGTATAATTTACTTTGTGGGATGTAAGAAGAACCTTACCTTGAGCCCTTTTTTGTCTGCTTGAGTTTCTGTCTAGAGTCTTGGGCTGTGAGTCAGGAGGTCTAGGCTCTCAGGTCTAGGTCACCCTGAAAAGGGCATGGACCTAGGAGATACAGAGATGTGGGTTCAAATCCCGGTTTGACTCAACATCTGCTAGGCTCAGTTGCTCCTTTTACAAAGTGGGGAAAAACCACTTGCCCTCAGGGTTGTCCTGGAGATTATATTATGTGAGATCCCATGTGTTAAACACATAACAGTGCCTGGATCCAGTAACTGTTAGTTCCTTTATTTCCCTGTCCCCCTGTCCTCTGCTGGCTCTAATTAGCTCTCTGGCCTTGGATGAGTTCCTTAATCTCTTCAGACTTTTTCTCATCTATAAAATAGGACTGGGAATTCCCTGGTGGCTCAGCAGGTTAAGAACCCCACTAGTATCCACAAGGATGTGAATTTGATCCCTGGCCTCACACAGTATGTTAAGGATCTGGTTTTGTCACAAGCTGTAGCTTAGGTCTCAGATGAGGCTTGGATCCCATGTTGCTGTGACTATGGTGTAGGCTGGCAGCTGCAGCTCCAGTTTGACCCCTAGCCTGGAAAAACTTCCATATGCTGCAGGCCCTGAAAATAAAGAAAGTAAAAAATAAAAAAATAAAATAGGACTGGGAGATCCCTGGTAGCTCAGCAAGTTAAGGATCTGGCATTGTCATTGCTGTGGCTCAGATTTGATCCCTAAATTTCCACATGCTACTGGTACAGCTGAAAAAAAAAAAAAAGGACTGAATTAGATGATCTTTTACATTCGAACTCCAGGAATCTAATGTTTATATTCATGGGTCTAATTTTTTTATTAGTGTATTTTATCTTTTAACATAGAGACAGGCTACAGGTTTTTTGGTTTTTGTTTTGTTGTTTTAAATTGGGGGTGTTACAAAGATAAGTATTTTTTACTTCTTGATTTTACAGACTAGTTATAATATGTAGTGAGATAATGTTTGTGCTTCTTGCTTTTGTTTATGAGGAGGAGAGACTTTCTTCTCCCTGGTTTGGCAGGAGAATAAATAATCAGGCCTGGGAGTGTATTTTCTGAGGGTGGTAGAATGTCACAATTCAGGTGTAGGACATTGAAGATGGTGCATTAATATCAGAAAACTGTTCAGTCAGCTAAGTGTGAGGTATATTTTGTAAACACAGAGCACCCTCTCCATTATCCATTATATAATCAATTAGAATCTATGTTGAAATTTCTGTACATCACAAATAAATAATAAAGGATAATGATTACAGAAGCTGAGACCCTAAATTCTCCTGAAATGAATTCCAAAAATCTAAATAATTTTCAGGAGAATTAAACAGTTAAGCATATTTTACTGTGTTCTAATTTTTTTTAGACTGATAATTCATACAAAGTGTAGCTATTACCCTTTAGTCAATAGAAAACTTGCTTAATCAAATACTTCCTTAACTCTCACTGCCAGCTAAAGACATTACTGTGGCCTCAAACCCAAACATTCTTTTTTTTTTTTTTTTTAAAGTTTGGAGATTTATACAAGTTGACTAGGAGTGTAAAATTTCATATTTCTTCTTCCAACTAACATTTATAACAAATGCCATCTACCAAAATAAAAGCTCTACAATTTCTATATACTAAATGTGAATGATGAAGAAAAGTTGATAAATCATGAATTTTTGGATGCCTGTGGAACCTACCTTGTGGGTGTCCTTTTATGACACATTGTCACACACCAGGGCTGATGTGTAGGTACCCACACCTGTCTGGAGGCAGGAAGTTCTCAGTCTCTCAAGATGCTTTCCAAGTGTATGTTGCTTAAATTCAATACACAAAGATACTCATTGAACAAGGCACTCTGGGAATAAAAATACAAAAATTAGAAGGGTCCCTCCTTTCAGTAATTTATCTCTTGTGAGGTGGGGGGGACCTTGGCAAGCATGCAGGGAACTCTTGTAAGGATACTCAATTCAAGGCAAGGGTCAAAGAAGGCTTGATGTCACAGAGCAAGTGGGGGGTAACTGAGGATGGAGCTTTGGAAGCAGAAGCTTTAAACACTCCCCCTTGCCCTGCTGCTTCTAAGCAACAATCTTTTGGAATATTAGTTTCTTCACTTGTAAAATGGGAATAATAGCTATCTCAGAGGGTAACTGCTAGGATTAAATAAACTTTTTTTTTTTTCTTTTTGGCCACGCCCAAGGCATGTGGAAGTTCCCAGGCCAGGGATGGAACCTGTGTCACAACAGCAACCAGAGCTGCTGAGGTGACAATGCCAGATCCTTAACCTTGATGCGACACCAGGGAACTCCTAAATAAACATTGGTTTTTAAAAAGTCAAGCTTGGTAACTAACGTAGAAACTGCCCCCCCCCCAGATATTCCCTTCATTCGACGTTTATGGCCTATGTCATTGGTGGGAAGCTTTACCCTAGATGCTAGAGATACAACACTCCTAAGATATGGTACCTCCCCTCTTTATATTCTTTAATAAGTAACGCAGAAAAGTAAACAGAGAAATGCACATGCCTCTAATATTGCATCTAACATATGAGTGGGAAGGTATTTCAGAAGGAGGAGTGATTAATTCTCTCTGAAATATCTGTGGAAGCCTCTCCCCAGATTGGGAAGTCGTTAAAAGATTTTGATGGCCTTCAGAAGGTGTTCACAAATCAGCAAGGTAGGGAGTGTATGGGGAGCAGATGGAAAAGCCAGTCTAGAGGCCTGGATATGTGAAGTAACATGGTATGTTCAGTGCAACAACCTGACTAATAGTGGTATTTGGGAGAGAGGGTGCAGGGTGACAAGAGTGGCTGGAGAGGCAAGTAGGGGCCTTGCATGACGATCCTTGTTTACCACGCTAAGAAGCTTATACCTAATCCTGTAGAGCACTGTTTACCAAACTTTCCTGGAGATAAGTAGCTCCTAAGGGGCTTGTACATGCAGAGTCAGAGGCAGACCACTGACATGCAGAATCAGGGTCTCCCTGGGAGGTTCTGGGAATCTGAATTTTTAATCTATGCCCAAGGGAAACCCCTGGCTCTGGGATGTGAGGTTACCATTGAAGAAACATAAGCAAAAGGAGTTTATGATGAGATTAATTAAAAAAAAAAACTATTTTAGAATGTGGAGAAGATTGTGAAGGAAACAAGACTAACCAGAAAATAAGGGTTAATAGTCCAGAAGGCAGGTGAGGGCTGAATTAAGGCAGTGGCTCTAGAGATGGGAGGGGAGGGAAAGGACTGACAGATTACATGCAGGAGGAAGGGAAGAGAACACAATCCAGAACAATATTCAGGCCTCTTCCTTGGTGGAGATAACCATAGCCTAGTTAGTTTTCTTTTTCCCTGTCCTGAGTTTTGAAGTATAGACATCTGTGGACCAGTGGAGAAGAGAAGAAATAATAATCCATTTGCAGGTGCTAAGATGTTGAAGTCGAAATGCATGATGCATGTTGGGCAAATAATGATTTTTTTCATGGTCATAAGGTACTTATGGGCAGTGTAGCATAGCAGTTAAAGAGGTAGCCTTTGGTGCTAGCCTGCCTGCATGTAGATCCTCAGATCTGTCACTTGTCCTGGGCATTTAGATGTGCAAAGTGGGAGTAATAAACATCTCATCTAACAGATTTGGGGAAGTAGGGATTAAATCATGTGATTTATCCAAAATGGTGATAATTCAGAGTTCCTCTTGTGGCTCAGAATGTTAAGATCCCAGCATAATGTTTGTGAGGATGCACGTTTGATCCCAGGCCTTGCTCTGTGGGTTAAGGATCCAGTGTTGCTGTGGTTGTGGCATAGGCTGGCAGCAGCAGCTGCAGCTCTGATTCAACCCCTAGCCTAGGAACTTCCATATGCCGCAAGTGTGGCCGTAAAAAGACAAAAAAAATTTTTTAAATAAATAAAATGGCAATAATTTTATGCTTGGCTCATAATAAATAAGACATTAGGAATTTTTTTAATTTAAAAGTTACTTTTAAAATAGTTGAAAACTGACCCTATACAAATGATGTCATGATGAGGAACCTAAAAGTACAGTCCTGCACTCACCCCTAGAAACGTGAGGTTATTGGGGTATGCAGCTGGGGAAACACCTACCTGCCCTGAGTCCAGCCCTAAGCCCTGCCTCTAGCCCCGGCTCTTCTAGTAGAAAGTTACTCCCTTCTTCTGAAGTCCTGTTGCATATTTTTCTGATTCTCTTTTCTGACACTTTCTCCCTCTGTTGTACTAATTGGTTACATGATTTATTTATTATCCTATTTGACTGTAAGATTCTTGAGGACACTTTTCATGTCTTAAGCATCTTTCCTCTTTGCCCCCCAGCCCTCTCTCTGCATTGTGCTGTGATAACTTAGGAGGCCTTCAATAATAGTAATTATTTATTTTTTTTTGAAAAGCGGTTTGGGTCCATATTGTGAAGGACATTGAATGGCAGGCTGGGGAGTTTGTGCTTGATTTGGTAGGTAATAGGGACCTATTGAAGATTTTTGAATAGGGTTAGTGACATAATCGCCTTCCTTTTGAATGTCAATGATGAATTCTCCACGATGTCTTCCATGGTCAAAATAGCAGACCCATATGCTTGCTTGCCTGAAATACTGTCTGTTTGAAAGACTGGATATGCTTCTGAATGAACAAGCAAATTTCAAATAGTTAAAAAAAGAAAAAAAAAAAAAAAAACTTTGGCATTCTCTCTAAAGTAATTTAAGCACTTAAATTCCTGTGATTCACAAAGGTCCCAAGTATGGAACTTCATTCTCAGAATGTATACAAGGACACAGTTCTGTAAATTTCATAGTGTTGTTATAATTATTAACAACTAGAAATGACTCAACAGGATGGAGTAGATATATCTTCTTCAATATTTGGAAAGCTGTGGCTCCAAGGATATTTAAATAGATAGTACTTTTTAAAAAATGACTTTGTGGTTAAATAGATTTAAAGTCGGAGAAGGGCAGGATTTTCTCTAGTATAGGAAGGTTCAGATCCTCTCATTTGCTAATGTGCATTTTAAGTCTGCAAGGAATAGAAACACAAGCTTCCTAGACTCACTTAACCATTGAAACCTTTTTTGAGTTATCTCTGGGGACTAATCTTTCTTAGAACGCACTCTGAAAAACACTGTCCTCGACTGCTTCTTTCATTGAAGTACTCTCAGATAGGGTTTAATATCCTAGGGAGTCTTCTTGCATCTTGTATTTAAAAGGTAGGTCAGCATGGGCTCAGGATCAATTTCCAGTAGTGTAAAAAGCAATTTCCTCTATGGTCTGAAGTCTTGTAGACTAGACTTGCTTGCACAGAATGTTCTGTTAACCTAGCTACCTTTGTAGTTATCCTGGGTTGTATTAATCAAACAGTGTTTCCTAAATATCCCTTAAGTGTTTGATTCAATGCAGGCCCATTTGGTTCCACTCTCAAAAATTTATAAATGAGGATCCCGGCAGCATCCTGTTATGAATCTTATTAACACTTAGTTTGTCACATAGCACACGATGTACTTTCCTTCCTCAAAAGCAAACTCTTTTTCCTTTTTAAAGTGGTCACTGAGTTGGAGGCTGGATAGTAAACCCACAGAGGAAGGAATAGGGCTGAAGGAGGGAAAACCATCTTCCCTCCTTTGGGGAGTGGATGGCTTAAGCCCTATTTGCCTCAGGTGTGAGCCATGATCTTGGATGTTCATCTACCCAGGGAAATTTCTGGGAAATAGACCTGCAAACCCCCAGTCTGCCTGCATGTAGCTGTTCTGGGATCTCCAGTTTAGCAGGATATTAGAACTGGTTGCTCCCAGGAACATGTTGCCTCTGTTGGCAAGAAAATTTTCCCTGACTCTTCCTTATTGTTGGAGGGTGCTGGGAGTCATCACCTTCAGGAGCGTTCACGAAGTCCTGAATTGCTGTCCCTCTTGGTCACTAAGTGCAAGAGAGGACTTCTCATTCATACACTGTACTCCTGAGCATTATGGCAGGATTGCCCACATAAATGTGCCACCCCCTTTTGACTGTAGGAGGGAGAATTAGGCTGTGTACACTTTTTCCAACTTTGAGCAGGAAGAGGCTAGTGGTCCACCTAAAGGCACTCTGCAGTATGGTGAGAAAAAGCCTGCTTTTGTTTTGTTTGCAAGAAGTTTTTCTATAAGATTTTGAACTCCTTATCACGATTAGTTCAGAAAATTGCAACATTTCTAAAGGATGTCCTCCTTATTTTGTAGATAGGAATATGGACATATTTGGAGAACCCACGATCTTTAATATCAGAGTCAACTTTGAAACCTGACAGTAGAAACACGGATTTACTATTCTTTCTCCATCCAGATTTTGATGCTTCTGCACATTTCAGCATAGTTATCAGCCACTTAATGGATGAGACTTTTCTCCATGTTCTTATTCTAAATGGAATTTCTAGTTGCTCATTTGCTGCCAGTATAAAACATGAGTTACTTTCAGCTGGCAAAAAAGAAAACAAACATTAGATCCTAGCTGAAATAAAACTACACCAAAAAGCAGTGTAAGATATTTTAAAAATTAGAGGGGAAAAAACCCAAAAACCTGTGCCCTTTGCTATGTTGCTTAAGTTGGGCATTTAAGGCAGAAATAACACGGAAACTTCCCTTGGAATGTTGTCAGTGATCTCAAAACTTGCTGCTTTGTGGGAGGACAGTGAATGCTTTGAGTTCATGGACATCTTTTTGCCTCATACAACATCACTCTAGAGATAGTCATCATTGGAGCTGTGACATTTAAAATTTTTCATCTACACCGATGTAGTTTTTTTTTTTTTTTAAAAACTTACTTAAACATACTGGCCTCTCTTTAGGCATGTTATCTGATAACATTTGCTGAGTTTTTATGGTGCCCTGGATAGCAGGAGGTAAGGAAAACAAAAGTTGAGAAATCAGTCTTGACTAGGGAGGGTCGCTTACCTACTACTGGCTCCACACACCAGCTTTCTGCATCGCCCTCATCCCCAGCCAAGTGCTCTGCACACAGTTTGTGATCAGTAGACATTGGTTGAACATATCATTTCCATCTGACAATTGGTTAATAGCTAATAACTTGTAGCAATTGAATAGATGGTGTTAGCATGGATTTAGGGATTTATTCCTTATTAGGAGTGTTAGCACATCTAAAATTGTTGAATCTGTCGAGGGGCCAGTCACCTAATCTGTGATGGATTTTTGAAGTGGAGCTGGGTAGTTAGAAGTACAAGAAAGCAAGGACAACATCACGGCGAGAGATTCCACCAATTCCTACCAAATGAAGGGAAGTGTTTCTGTGCTCTATGGAGAAATTCAGAAGCTTTTAACTTTGTAACTTTAAGAGCATGGAGTTAGATTAGTTTGACTTTAGGTGACTTATTTAACTTCTCCAAGCCTAAATTTCCTAAGGTAAATGAAGATTACCACATCTATATAGAGATATTGTGAGAACTAATTGAGATATGTATTTGAAACTTTTAAGTAGTGGATCAGGCATATATGATACAACATGGTCCACAATAATATGTTTATGATCACTGACTCTTTATTAGTTTTGAGTCCATAATTTGAATCTTAAGCCCACATCCCTTGCTCTGATTTCCTATTTCAGGATAAAGTATCATATGACTTCTGAAAATATGAGAATAATGGCTCGGAATAAATAGCCTCTCTCTTTTCCCTGCTCCTTGTCCTCTTACATAGACACACAGAGATGGTGCTTATAGGAAAAGGAGACTCAGGAAAGGGCTAAAAGTCTGGGAGAAGAATGTGAGCAAAATTATCAATTTCGGTGTCCTATGCGTTGGTGCAACATCAAATGCTGTCCCACTCTCCTTTTTTTCTTTATCATTTTCTAATTTGTCTTATCCACCTGAAGGCCAGAATGGAGTGAACGCAGCTGACCAGAGTCTGAATTTGGCTCTTCCAGTTAGCCCGCGGAAGGTGTGGCATCAGGCGGCTCTGTGAGGCCCTGAGGTTAAGGCTCAGATTCCAGAGTGGGAGAACCTGGGCAAGGTTCCAATCTTAGCTACCTGTAACCCAGGTTCATAGCTTGTAAGGGAGTTTGGTGGAATGCAAGAGGCAATAATGTATGCCTGGCATGTACTAGCCACACGTTAATGTTAGTTGTTATTAATATCATCGTCATCTCTTTAAGCTCTGGTGAGCTTGCGTTACATCTTTGTGTGATGTGGTTATAGGGCACTCCAGGTCTTTTCCAACTCTAACGTGCTGTATCTATTAGTTTTCTGTTTTGTTTTGGCCGTGCCTGTGGCATGGGGAAATTCCCAGACCAGGGAAGGAACTTGTGCTACAGAAGTGACTCAAGCCACTGCAGTGACAGTGCTGGACACTTAACCCACTGGGCTACACAGGAATTCCTAATTTAAAATATTATCATACAAATTCCAAATCCGCAAAGTGATGCCTTACATTTAGCTTCACATTTCTGTTCCTTAATACATTCTTGCATAAACTTTCACTTGATTCCCCTGGAAGCTCTCAGATTTATTCCCATTTTTAAAATGAGGCAGCTTGGCCTTGAAGAGGGTCAATTATTTGCCTATCACCATAAACAAAGAAAACAGAAAAATTAAAACAAGGCCATTTCATTCTTTTTCTGTTCTTTACTTGCACTGTGAGTTTTGCATTCAAAGGCACGAGTTCAAAAATGGTGTAAAATTTAAGTAAGGCAATTGACTGTTCTGAGAAAGTCATTAAAACTCCCTTGTCATCTCTCTAATCAAAAGGCTGCCATCCTTCTATTATTTCTTTATTTTTTAATTTTTAATTTTTTTATAGCTGTGCCTGTGACATAAGGAAGTTTGCAGGATTAAACTTGTTGCTCCGCAGTGACTCAAGCTGCTGCAGTCGGATTCTTAACCCACTGACCACAGCAAGAACTCCCTTCTATTATTTCTTTATCATAACCTTTTATTTTTATTTCAACTTAAACTGGAGACTGAGCTCTTGTTAAAGATTTTAAATCTGAATTATGCTTCCAAAAAGTAATTTTTTTTCTGTCTTTTTTTTTTTTTTTTTTGCCCATGTATGTTGGTCATATCCTTAGGGTCAATCATGGAATAGGAAAGGGAGAGGTTAGAAGTTAAATTGGCACATTCTGAAGGCTCAATTCTCTTCTCCTCATACTTAGAAATGGCATAGAATATTAGAGGTGCTGAGCCATAAAATAATGAGACTGCTTTTCTTCTAAGACTTGCTAAAACTCTTATTTCATAATCACCAACTGCATATATAAGGAAATAATGCTAATTTACATTTTGGTATTTGCTCTTCACATCAAATATCCATTGGCTTTGAGGATAATAAGAATTCTGTCACCCAAAGAAAATCTACCAATTCCATTAGTAACATAACAAACTGGATCAAAACCCTGGAAAGTCAGTGAATATTTCATATTGTGGGTTTTTTTTAAGATACTTTTGTGTGCATAAAAAGACTTTCTTGAAGATGTTCATTTTGATTTCCTCAGCCACACCACTTAATTACCTCTGCAACCTACTAGAGGCATTCACTATGTGGGCTGAAAAAATTAAGTCAGGGTACTTTCTTTTTAGCTGTAAATGGGTTTAGCATCTTATTTGTATCTGGCTTGAAAATATCGAAGCAGTAAAATAAAACCACACTCTTTAATTGAAAGGTTCTTCTGCAGTATTCAAACCACAGTGTCAGTCACATGTATTGTGGAAATTCTTCAGAGCTCTTTAATTACTTAAAGGTATCCTCAGTGTTCTGAAGAAGTTATTTTCTGCCCTACTACAGAATAAAAAAGAACCAGTCAGGGCTTCCTCTTCTCTTTGGCAATATTCTTTCTCTAAAGGATTTCTTGACACTCTCTTTAGTTCTGGACTTTGAGGACTTTTCCTGACGAATCTTCAGAGGTGTATTTTAGTGCCTGTAACAGTGTCAAAAGCTTGAGGCCACTCGCCCAGGTGCTATGACTTCATGATTGGTTGCCTGCAGTGCACTAGATAAAAGGCTGAAACTGCTGCCTGCTTTGGGGCTTCCAGAATTTACATTACATATTTTTGAAAGAATAGATTTTGAATCGGGGACTATGAGAGTAGTTCTAATCTCTAGTTGATCTGATCTTGAAAATTTCTGGGTACTGTTAGGTCATGAGTGATATTAAGAATGAGAATGTTAAAGACATCATTTCAAAACCATGTAGTATCCTATCAATGCTTTTGTAAAGATCTAAAAAGTACATTTGTAAATATCTAGTTATCTTTGTGTTCAACATTTCAGTGGGAATTAGTTGCCTAAGAAATGATAGCAAACAATAGATAATTTATTCCCTCTTTAGAAATGTACTTGTTTGTTGATTTTTACTCACTGGATTGGGTTTGTGGCTTAAAGAGAAGTTAATCCTGACTTTCTTAAAACCTATAGAGTTTCAGGATTTCTTAAAGACAATGGCCTTTGATTCTCCAATCCAATAAAAATTTCCCATGCGTAAGTAATTAACTATACTCTCCTTTGCTCAAGTTCTGGGGCACTGTTGATGGTGTTTACATAGTTAAAATTAAGTTGAGAGTTGACTAATTATACAATTATTTTGACTAATGAAAATAAAAACCAGTATTTTATTTCCCATACCAATATGAAATTAACCTAAATTGCTTTAATTTCACAATTCACTTTGCTTGTGTAAATGTGTTTTACTGTGTCATTTACTGCAAGGCTCCCTAAAATGGTTCATAATATCTCTTCTAAATTTTTATAAATTATAACAAATTCTGTTTGTTTACAATTGTGGCTATTTACAGTACTATCACTGTATGTTATATTTTCGAGTGATTACACAGAGATTCCTTATCAGCATTATACGCTAAAATAGCATATCTGTATTGACAATTTGTTTCCAGCCCTGAGAATAAGTGGATATGTACAAAATCGTCTTAAATTGCCTAGTTTTCTATTTATTTGATGATATATTGTCTGGAGATACACAAGAGGTATTTTGTCTCTTTTGATTCCTCAAGTTTAGAAAAGATAATATTTTATTTTGATTGAGATACCATAACAAGTCATCAGATCTTAATATCTGTTTACTCTCAGCTTTTGTAAACTAAATAGTCTCCTCAGAAATCACTGCCTAACTCACCATGAAGTCCCTTTGATCAAGTTTTTCGTATATCAGACATTAAACAAGTGATTCTGTTTGCTACCATAACCAGTTCTAGTCTAAGAACTGTTTGACTCAAGCAAGAGTTTTAACTCACATCTTGTAATTTGACACCCATTGGCTGAAGACATTTCTTCTTTTTATTGTATGGCTTCCTTATCATGTGTTATATGTTAATAAGGAAGAGAAAAACTAATGTGATATGTGAGCTAATGTCTTCTTTAAGATCCTCTTGTCTGGGATCTGATCATTATCTTTCCAGATGCCAGCTTTGTTTAGTATTACATCTTTATTGTAGCCCAAGCCCCAATTCTTCTATTTGATTATCACCATTTTTGGACAAAAAAAAAAAAAAAAAAAAAACCCAAAAAACAAAAACAAAAAACAAAAAACAGAGCTATATCAAGGAAAAGAACCTGTGATATATATGCCCAAATTTGGCAGCAGTAGCAAAATTGTCATCATTATCACAGCTAATATTTGACAACTCCTTTCTGTCAGATATTGTGCTATGTATCTTAAGTATAACTTCATCTTCATAGCTTTGTGTAGGTCTTTCAGTTGGAAGAACTGAGGCTTTGAGAAGCTAAGTCACTTTCCTTTCTTTGAATATCTAGAACATGGTCAGGCTAAGATTCTAACTTAGATCAGTCTCACCCCCAAACCCAGGCATTTAACCAGTTGACTACACCCTGTCTATAAGAAGAGGTATCAGATACCTATCCTCAGCCCAGAAATTGGGGTTGAAGGTGTTTAACCCCCATTCTGAAATTTTCAGGTGGGTTTTGATATTTTCTGTCATTATCCAGACATTTCTCTAAAGTTGTTTGATGCATCATGGGGCATGAACAGCATTGGAGATCACACTCATTCCCAGAAATCTATCCTACAAATTCTGATTTGGGGGCAGGTGTCTAATGACACATATGATCTTGAGAAATTATTGATTGTACATAGAATTGGCATCTTACCACATGCCCTTAAGGCCATTTTTCTGATATTGTTTCCAGAATCAGGCGACCAGACAAAGGAAGGTTTCTAAGCCCTTATCTTGATGAATAGGTTGCTGATGAAGGTACAAAAATCACTGCTTCCCGAATTTCTCATATATTTCCAATAAGCATAATGTTAGAACAATTAAATTAGAAACATAATGTTTATTAGAAAATCAGTATGGCACACAAATTGTCACATACAACTAAACAAAAAAGGGTCAATTTGAATAAATTCTTCAAGGGTCCTTAAATGTAGATTTCATACTATATAGTTGTCCTTACTAGGATAAAATTAGAATTTGTGAGGGACCTAATTGGAATTTCTCCCAGACAGATGCAGAGGATAAACATGAGTATTTATTTTTTTATTTTAAATATTGGCCTATTCAATCTCCATGGTCACAAGACAAGATAATAGGCAAAGTAAGAAGACACTAACATCACATGCCCCACCCTTCCACTTGAAAGGTCTTCTTCCCTTCTGCCTCTTGACCATCTTTTAGTCTACCCTTCCTTTCATGGCCTTATATTTTTGCAAGTAAAGCTCTTTATTGATTTCTGCTGCTTCTTATCGCTCTTTTTGGCTTTGAAGGGGGGATATTCTTAAATAATTTTCTACTTTAGCAATCCTACGTCAGCAATCCTGCTTTCCTTCTAAGAAAACAAGTTAGAATATCTCACACCCTAATAATGATGTGGCCCCTGCAATTTCTATGTGAGGTGGGCATCTCAGTGATCCCAAGAGTGTCAGTATGAAGGAGAGCTAAGTTGTCATGTCAGTGCCACATGCAGAGGGTGTTGAATCAGAGACCCCTGAGTCATAAGTCACACTGGCCTACCCTGGACATCTGAGTCTGTGGAAATTCTTGTGCCTTTTATTGTATAACTTGCTGCTGTTGAGGCAGAGTGAAAACATTTCAGGAGCCTTCTGAGCAGAGCACTGGCACTAGAGTGTCAGGAGCTGAAGTTCTAATGTCCACTATAATTTCCCCTTTAACCGTAGCCATTCCCTCAGAGAAATAAAGTGCCTAATATTGAATTTACAAAATTGTACTGATTTCTTTATTTTTTATTTTTTGTCTTTTTAGGGCTGTACCTTCGGCATATGAAGGTTCCCAGGCAGGGGTTGAATCAGAGCTGCAGCTGTCGGCCTACACCAGAGCCACAGCAACGCCAGACCCCAGCCGTGTCTGCGATCTACACCACAGCTCACGGCAATGCTGGATCCTCAACCACTGAGCAAGGCCAGGGATCGAACCCACATCTTCATGGATACTAGTCGGGTTTGTTAACCACTGAGCCATGACGAACTCCCTGTACTGATTTCTTTATACTCTGCCTGCTTCATTGATGCAATTTTAAAGTTTTTAAAAAAACTTCTTGAAGCCGTTTTGTGGCTGCTGTGTTACATATCGTGGAGATCCAGTTTTCAAAGGAGGATATGCTCCACTTATGAAAAGGGGTTCAGGAAACTGGTTCGGTGATGACAAATCATAGTTTTTCCAACCACCTTACAAAAGGCCTGGGATTTCAGCCTGCTTGTATAATTTATTTCAAATAAATAATTTAAATAATTCATTTCAGGGTTTTTAAGAAAATGTTAATTGCAATTATTAAAAAATTGGATGCCAGCTTTGGTCCCTAATGAGTGATTTGACTAGGCCCTGGTAACCATTGACTTCTGAAATAGTCAACATACTGAGCATGGATACCTTTGCAACCAAGAACTAGGTAGCAGTTTGGTGGTTTTACCTGAAGAGCTGTATGTTAAAGATATTTTACAGATGCAGGTGCAGTCATCCTTTGATGTAGAATTTCACAGATTACAGAGACTTGTCTACTTCCTGGGTGAGATGTAAATTAGCTCTCTCAGCCCTTGAACACTTCCACTGTGGCCTTGTGTGATCTTCTCTTAAGGAGTCTGGATATATTGCGATATCTAACATAGCTTCTTCTAAGGAGGCACTCCCATCCTTTCGGCCCCCACCTTCCCACCATGTGATTCCTTGCCCCATTATTACACTTGGAAGAATATTGCGTGTGTACCCAGTGGGAAGGTCTGTTTTGACTTTAGGGATGGAGTATGTGGAACTGGAGTCCTATATGTTCAGGTAAGAGAGTGACAGGAATGAAAAGTGCAAACATAGGGAGTTACACCACCAATAAAGATCAGATGCACCCCTGGGCAGGAGGCTTACCATATCTATTTACAATTATTAACTGCATCATGCATATCCTGTAGGGAATTCTTAACTTTCTGATTAATTTTCTTTCTTGATTGATGGGGGAGCAAACTATGTGATACCCTCAAAATAGAGGATGAATTCATGCCATTTCATTATTAGGCACCTATTTTTCTTCCAGATTCCTTGGGCAGAAAAAAAACCATGAGCCTGGCCCCAATATTCTTACTTTTAGCGCCATTCTCCACAATTGCTAAAATTGTACAGAATCTTTGCATTCTATAGCTGATGCTAGATGCTAAATACCAGATTCACAGTATCAGAAATGGTGACAGCTTATAAGAAATTTTATTCACCTTGTTTCAGTGCATCCCACCTAAACTTCTATAAAAAGTTCAGATACCCATTTCTCCTCCCATGTAATATGTATTTTTTCTATTTCAGCCGGTGTCATCATTGCTTATTTTCAGTTACCTTCCAAACACTCCATGAAAAAGGCAGAGAGCACATGTTCCAGGGTTACAGATACTAAACTGGCAAATGCGGCACACAATAACTTCCTGGAACCAAAATGTCAATGTAGTACATGTGCTTAATTTAACAGCCCATAACACTGTTTTTAGAACACTAAAATACCCACCCAAAGGAAAGCTTATAAAACCGGAGTCTTTAAAGTCAGTAGATTATACCAAGTGTAACTACACACATTGTTAATAATATGCATCTTTGCCAGTTCCTGTTAATCCCAAGGCAGCTAAAGGAGACAAGTGAAAGACCCAAAGATGAGTTTTGAAACATGTACTTTGGAAAGTTTGATAATTAAAAATGAAAATGAGGATAGTACATTTAGGAAAATATTATACATCTGCAAACCTTAGTATCCTAAAGACATGTCAGAAATTGGATCCCATGTCTGAAGATATTTAATTAAGCTGTTTTAAATAAGCAAATGCACAGATTACTTAGCTCTTAAAAAATTTATCAGTGCCCTTCGATTTTATCACTTAGGACTCAGCCAAATCATTTGAAAGTATCTCTAATTCTTTATCTCCCATATGTAACGTTTCAGCCATGACTATTATATTTCACTTTTAAATATATAATTTATAAATAGAAGCAATGTTGATAGACTTGTTTGACTCCCTTCTAGAAATAAATGACTCATTTTGGATTGCATGTGAGAGCTTCAAGCTGCTCTAAGTAACAATCCTCGACAATGAGAAAAACATTATATTATTCATCTAGGCAGCAAAGAACTTAAAAAAAAAAGGCAAAGCCTGCTTCCCTGGTAACCGGCTGGGACCTTTTTATTATAACATCACTGATGGCAAACTTTAAGCTTGCATAAATTCTAAACATTGAGGAAATGAGCATACTTCTTATCTCTTCAATTTTTGGGGGAGGGGGCACCTTGCTATACACTGTGAACATGGTTGGGCATTTTTTCTTTTTAGGGCCACACCCTCAGCATATGGAAGTTCCCAGGCTGGGGTCAAATTGGAGCCACAGCTGCTTGGACCGCAACTCTGGGTCCAAGCCACGTCTGCAACCTACACCATAGCTCATGGCAGTGCTGGATCCCCGACCCACTGAGCGAGGCCAGGGATCGAACCTGCATCCTCCTGCATGTTAGTCAGGTTCGTTTCTGCTGTGCTACCACGAGAACATCCCATTGTTGGGCATTTAAATGCAATAGACTATATGTTAGCCAAAAAGCAATCTTAAGTTGGAACAATGATTTGACAAAGAATTCTGATCTTTCTTTTTAGATTAATTTCTCTATTTGCAATTTCTTATTTTTTCCAAACTCATGTGTTTGCTTTAGAAAATGGGGGTTTTCCTTGTAAAAGAAATCCCCTGGAAAAGGGACACCTCTGTTTTCTTTTTAAATGCAGGAAATCAGCATCATCTCTGGCAGTTAGCTATCCTCATGATATGGCCCAGTAAAAGTGGTGGAATCTCGATCCGAGTGATCCATGGAAGCTTTCCTGATGAGTCTGGTGCCCTGTTTGTGTCCTCATTGTTTTGAAACTAAAGAGAATAGGAAGGAGGGAGGAAAACACATTTTTAACTCGGAAATTATTTAGACATGCAAAGTTCATTTCCCAGTGAGGAAAGAGCTTTGTTAGCAGTGACTGCCCAGATCACATGATGCAACCTTTTGACAACTGAGTGTCTGCTGGAGACGTCTGTGAGAGATGACCTTTTGACCTAGGAAGGAATGCTGTGAAGGTGGGGAATGTTCCCTCAGCCCTGAAAGGCAGGCAGGCAGGCAGGCCGGGAGAGACCACGGAAAACAGTCCCAGCCACTCTGCTCACAGGATCCCAGCTTGAATTTAGCTTTGAATTTGGCATTAGGTGATAAAAACTTGAAGTATTCTCCTAAAATTATTCCAGATCTTTCCTATTATCCCTACATCTGAAATAGAGTTAAAAAACAAACAAACAAACAAAACCAGTATGAGTTCTCCTATAAACAGGTTTTGGAAAAAAATCTTACGTGCTTCCTGCCGGTTTATGGGCCAGAACGCGCCTCTGAACTGTGTTCACGCAGGGAACGAGGCCTATGCACATTGGCTGGGGGGCCTTAGATGGGTGGCGGGGAGGGCAAGGCAGAGAATAAGTCCATTGCTCTAAAAGCATTCCCAGTAGCAGTGATCTTTGTAGAAACAAAAATCCATTGTGCGGGGCTGTAATCTGAGAAACTTTTCTGTTACCGTGCTTGTTCTCCTCACCAGCATTGATCCCCGGTACATGTGACCCCATGAAAAGGAGGACCACGTTGGTGATTCCTCTTATTACTAAATACCATTGTGTTTATAATGGCCATTTATATATGGTTACACTCCACGCCCGTTTGGTTAATAGGTGTTCCCGAACTTACTGATGCCACCTGACCAGCGCAGGATGCAGCCCTCAGCCTCTTGACTACTCTTTCCCCTTGTCGTTCCTTGATATCCTCTGTGAAAATGAAATAGGAAGCTTAGCATTGCTGAAAATAGGGTAGCACAAATTCGACCGGCGTGAGAGGGGAGGAGGCCAACAAAAACCTGGCAAAGCCTTGAAGAAAATGGGTTATTTTATTTTATGGTTTTTTTTTTTTTCCAGTTCCATAATGTGTCTGCACGCTTGAGCACTGATTTCTCAGCTAGTTGGGTCCCAGGAGGCCCCCCTGAGCCCTGTACTGCTCAGGGAGTTGCAGCTGTAGAAAATGGGGGGAAAATGTAGTTTGTACGAATTGTTCTTTACCTTGGTGTCGGTTCAGAATGGCAGCTGCACTCCGACTTTGTGTGTGACAGCACAAAGGCCAGCAAAACTGAAAAGCAAGTCAGCAAGTAGAGAGACAAAAGCAACGATCAGCTAATACAGGTCCACATGGCCTGACTAATTTATGAGAAAAAAACTGCTCTGTTCATTGGATCAGCACTCTGAGGAGGCAGGTGGAATTGTAGGAAGTTTTCATTGACTCTCCTGAGCAACTAAGGACGCCACCAGAGATTCTCCTCAGTTTGAACTTTATCAGGGTCTACGCTTAATCAATAGAGTATTGGAAAAAGAATTAATTACTAAAGCAGAATAAAACAGCTGCATTTTAAACTAAGGATCCATCAATTCAGTAATCTTCCAGTTACAGGCTAGGTGCCATGAGGATTTGACTCCATGTAATGAGGAACCCGGGGAGTTTCCTCATGAACAGGCTGGGAATTCACATTAGCCTGTTTCCAGCTATTTGTCATTAGTACAACTCATTTCTCGTCTCCTGCGTTACAATTTGTATTTTCTGTCCTGTGGAACCCACAGCAGTCCCGAGTTCAGGGGAGGGAAGGCAGAGATCACTGTCACCCAAAGAGTCTTAACCTTGCCCAGCCTCTTTCTTCTGGAAGGTTCGGAGGGTACACGTTGCACCGCTTCCCGGTGGAGGGTGGGGATGGAGTGGGGTGGGAGGGAGTAGAGTCCCGGCCCCTCCTGTTGAAGATGCACTGGGTTGGACCCAGCTTGGAAATGTTTCATCTCTAATTTCCATAATGGTGGATTTCAAGGAGGGCTAAGGAGGGTTATGAGAGATGAATTAGGTTTTTAGTGAGCTCATTAGGAAGCCAAACAGAGTTGAGAACGGCGGCGAGGCGGTGAGCGGGGCAGTAATCAGTTCTGCTCGCTTTGTTCCTTGCCTTCGGGACATTTCTGGAAAACTTCGTGGTGGGGGCAGCCCCGTCGGTGCTGAGCAGAGGCTGCCGTCCTGGTGGCTGACTTGTTGATTTTTAAATCTAATTCATTTTTTTTTTTTTTTTTTTGGAAGGGGGGTTCCAATTTAATCTTTTCTTTCTGAAGGAGAATTAGTTGAATGTTAGCCCTCTTTGCACTATTCACCTCTTAAATTATGCTCATTTTGAAGAGCTTGTTATGCCTGAATAAACATGAAATGACTTGGCATTTTCCCATCAGAGGCACACCCATTTTAACACCATGTATTTACCATTCCTGGAAATGTCTCATTAACTTCTGAAAATCTGCAAGCGTGATATTTTGGGCTACTGTAACACACCTCTTGGCAGTCACAGAAGGCAGTGTGGTTAATGCCTCATAATATCCATTTTTATTCTCAACATGAAGAAAGACTCTCTATAGAAAATTGATGCAGTTTGCTCTGCTAATTTTCATGCTCATTCCAATTAATTTAACATGACCCAGATTTTCTTCCTCGGGCTCATCCTGACTAATTAGTAAAGCAACACCTAGAACAAGTTATGTTTAATAACATTGAGGAACACTAGTTGTGAGTGATTTTGATGCTAATAAAGATATTCACTGATGGGACAGATATTTTATGTCAATTATGGTATGTAATTTAGAAGTCCCAATGTGCTGGTTGGAGTATGGAAAGGCTAGTAAATCACTACAGGAGATAATAGTGTTTTTAAGACTTCCTCAGCACCTAAATAACCAAGGGGACCAATTACTTTATTTTTTTTATCTTTCTTTTTTGGTAGAACTAGCAGGATTGTTAACTGATTCCACGGTAATGAAAGGGGTGGGGTGGTCACGTTACAGTCCCAGCCCATATTCACTGGGCCTGAGCTCTCAGTACTTACTGAACCTTAGCGAGAGAAGAAAAGCAGCCCTGGGCATCAGAAAGCAGCATTTGTCCAAGAGGAAGGAGTGGCTTCTCCACCTCTGTAGTTGGGGTTCTTTTATCACGTTTTTGTCAGTGAGATGAATCAATTTTAGCGCCTTCAGCAAGGTGGAAGGTGGAGGTGGCAGTGGTGGAAGGGCTCTGAAGTCAAGCGATGTCTCAGACATGGAGGACGAACTTGCTAAGGAGGAAGCAGAGGGAGTGGAATGGACAAGGAGTTTAGGGTAGTACATGCAAACTATTACATTGAGAAGGGATAAGCAATGAGGTCCTGCTGTATAGCACAGGGAGCTATATCCATTCACGTGGTAGAACATGATGGAAGATGATAGAAAAAGAATGTGTGTGTGTGTAAATAACTGTATATATGAATGTGTGTATATATATAATAAATGTATATATGACTGGGTCACTTTGCTGTACAGCAGAAATTGACAGAACGTTGTAAATTAACTATACTTTCATTAAAAATTTTAAAAATAAAGTCAAGTAATGTCTAAGATGGGATTGCTTGAGAGCTTTCTACTTTATCACAGGCAAGACAGGTGAAGATGGGGCTCTTGGAATATATTAAAAACACAGGGAAGAATTACTGCCTATTTCCTTTTTAACGAATATTTCTTCAGTGCCTGTGTTCTGGGAACTGTTCTATATGTTGAGACTATAGCGTGATATGTTGGACCTAGTGCCTGTCTTCATGACACTTATGGGTCAGAGAGAAATGAAAACTTCCTGTTATCTTAGATTGATAGGCCACAAACATCTTGATAGACTGAATGCTTCAGTAGGGTAGAGAAATGTTATGAAGTTTCATGAGGCTAGAAAATTCTGGCTAGATGGGCCCAGGAGTCTCAGGATAGCCTCCTGGACAGCAGGTTTTGGCAGTGTTTTAAGGGCATGGGTGTGAACCTGACCTGTGCTTATACTTGTTATTCATGTAACCTAATTGCTTAACTGCTCCAAGCCTCAGTTTCTTCATGTGCAGAAGGAAAATCAACCCTGATAGAATGGTGAGAATTAAATGAGGTACTTCATGTAAAGTGTTTAGCAGAGTGTCTGGAAGAGAGTAGTCAATAAATATTATTTTTTTTATTAATTTGCTGTTGTTATTATAAGAAACATTTAGACTGAAAATTCCTCCAGAGGCATATAATAGAATATACTGTAATCATTTCTCAATGCTAATTACTGTTGTTGAAGTTTGAAATGAGAATTGACAAGAATAGTTATTTTTTCTGAATAATATGAACAGGCTTTTTGCTACATCCTTGTTTAAAAATACAGCAAAGTCTTCTATCTCTTAATTGTTAGTAAGTTTTTTTTATGTGTAACTTCATTGGCTTCTCATAGGCTCAGGCTTCCTTTATTAGTGTTTATTTTCACTTTCCCTTTTTATCTATTCAATATAAAATGAGAAAATAATTGAAGGGGTTGGT
This sequence comes from Sus scrofa, assembly GCF_054392235.1. Taxonomy (NCBI): domain Eukaryota; kingdom Metazoa; phylum Chordata; class Mammalia; order Artiodactyla; family Suidae; genus Sus; species Sus scrofa. Next base: position 143,361,132 of record NC_139383.1, read on the forward strand.
AAGAGTGAGGCAAGACATATTGGTTAAAAACAAGCACATTGAAAAAGCAAGAGAAATAGCTAAGTTATGATTGATAGTGAAGCTGGAAATAGTGCTTTTATGAAATTGTCATTGTGGTAAATTAGAACTGGTTAAGTATTAGCAATTTCAGATGGTTCAACCTCATAACATTCATAGGCTCTAAGTAATGGAAAATGCTTCAGGCAAGGCAGGGAGTTAGCAAAATGTTAACCGTGCTTGGTTTATCTGTTAAATGGGGATAATAGGCTGTGCCCCCTTATACTTTGTTGTAGTGATCCAGAGTTGGAAAAAATTATTTGGAAGCTGAAAAATCTGTATGTAAATGTAAAATATTTTCATCCAAGATCACATATTTCCAAGTCTAGGGCACAAGTCTCACAATAATTAGTCAGGTATTATTTTCCCTAGTATTTTGTGCTTAATATATAAAAGGATGTCAGCTCCACTTTCCACCAGAATGGTATGTCAACTGCAGAAAAAACTAGGTATCTTAGTGGAATTCCATAGATTCAAAAAATATATTTTCAAACTGGAGTAATCCTCTCAGTTACAAAGTTCTTTTTGTGTTTCTGGTCTTTTAAAATAATATATCCCACTTTTGAGAATTTCTCATTTGCTTTAGAATCGTTGACTAAGGCTCAGAATATAAATACTCAAGAAAGTCATTATCAATTCTTGTAGATCTGCACGGTGTGAATCAGACAGTTATCCTTTAGGTGTGCTAAGACCCTGTGTTAGGAATAGTTTTACAATTATGAAATGAAGTTGGCCACCTCTTTGGTGGTTACTAACTGGTGGTAGAAATTGTGTTGTACTGGGTCAGCAGTGAATTCCTCACTCAAATGGTGTCGAGTCAGCTGGTTTTTAATTTGTTATCTTCTCAAGAGGGCATTCACCGACTTTATCACCGAGAAGAATGACTCCCTAGCCTAGTGTGATCAAGATCCGGAAATTCGCTGCATCAGCATTTCGAGCTTGGACTGCTCTTTGATTGGTGGCGCTGAGATCTGATCTTACAGCAAAGATGTCAGTTCTCTCATAGGCTGGTTTTCCACAGGTGTATGAATAAACCTACTGAGAGACAGACCCTTTCCTTTTCCTCCTAGGAAATGGTGGAACAATGTTTGCTCTTGAACCAAGACCTTTGCAGCTCCTGTTTTATCAGCTAAAAAGGCCTGAATAAAGTTCACACGGGTGCCTTCCAGTTGGGTTGTCTGTCTTTATGACAAAGTATGGGAGTGTGCTATGGCAAACTAGTAATTACCTGGCTTTCAGCTCCTGGTCTTTCTACAATTAGATGGATGGCAATCAGGTGTGGTAATATTTCCCACATGGGGCAAATGTGGCCTTTTGCTTTTGTGCCATTTTGAAGTATGGGTTCAGCAAGAAGGAGGAAAAGATTATTTTTCTAAAGCAAATGTGTTTTTCAGCCAGTGGCTGACTCTGTTTTCATAGTTGCTTTTTTTTTTTTTTCCACGTGAGTGAATGAGTCATTAAAAAGAAATGAAAGAAGGAAGGAAAGAGGAAGAACAGAATGAAACTAACTTATTGGTTGTCTGATATGAACCAGACATCACACACCTCCAGATTCAGATGAACCACTTGGCTGTGATCAGGCATTAGTATAAACCACTTACCCAGGTTCAAAGTAAAATGCTGTTCTCCCCCATGTTCTGTGTTTTTAAAAATTTGAAATCCATTCCGTATGGGAATAGAGGCTGTGTTGTGAAATAAGAGTTCATAGACTTGAGTTGAAGATCCAGCTCTGTTACTGACTAGCCTTGTGACTTTAGACAAGTTTCTTAACCTGTCTGGCTTCAGTTTCCAAAGATATTAAAGTGATTAAAATACCAAACTCTGCACTGTCCCATGGACAAGATGATACTTATTGTTACCTGGCATATGTGAGGCACTCCACAAATGTTAGTTCTATATTCAGCAATTATCTGAAGACATGGAGCTTGCTGGCAAGGGTTAATAGTAATCTGTATTTGCCATTCATTTTTAATCTTAAGGGCACTCAGTCTTTCATAGCAGTGTCATTTTCCTCTGAAACTGACTAAAATCTCCAGTGTTAGATCTTATAACTAGGAGGGATGGGTTAATACTGAATTCCCTAAAAGAGTTTTTAAAATGTGTTATTAAGAATTATTTCTACTAAAGTTCCTATTGTGGCTTAGAAGAAATGAATACGACTAGGATCCATGAAGTTGGGAGTTCGATCCCTGGCCTCTTTCAGTGGATTAAGGACCTGGCGTTGCCATGAGCTGTGGTGTCGGTCGAAGACACGGCTCAGATCCCAAGTTGCTGTGGCTGTGGTGTAGGCTGGCAGTGGCAGTAGCTCTGATTCAGCCCTTAGCCTGGGACTCTCCGTGTGCTGTGGGTGCAGCCCTAAAAAGCAAAAAATAAAAAAATAAAATATTTTATTGCTTTCTGGATTAATATTGGTACATTTTTGGGAGGTAACTTAGTTCTTTGTCAGCAGTATTTCTCATGATGGGATTTGACCAGTGGAGAAAAATATTTTTGAGTGAAATCCGCAAAGTGCATTCTGACCATCTACTTCACTTCCCTATGACTTTGAAGAAAATAGTATAAATCCACAGGTTTACAAGTATCATGTTGGACTTTTCCCCACAGCATCTTTCATATGCTGCCCTAAGTAATTTCATCTTTTCAGAACTTCACTGCATTTACTGGGAGAATCCCCTCCCCCCTCTCTCTGTTGCAAGCTATATTTTCCACTAAAATCTGTTTTAATGAAAATAACAGGTTTACAGAGACTTAACTGTAATCCACTTCACATAATTTTTATCAACTTTATTAACTATAATTTTCACACAGAATTCACCCATTTAAAGTATACAGTTTATTGAGTTTTGACAGGTGTGTACACACTCGTGAGGCCAGCATCGTAATCAAGATAACTGCACATTTCTATCAACATCAGAAGTTTCCTGGTCCTCCTTTCCAGTCCATCCCTCCCTGTGTGTTTGTCCTCAGGCAATCATTGATCTGCTTTCAATCTGTTTGCATTTTGTATTATTTGATACATTTGAAATCATATACTACGCAGTTTTTTGTTTGGCTTCCTTCATTTAGCGTAATGACTTTGAGATGTGACACACTGTATGTGTTAGTAATTTGTGCTTTTTTATTGCTGAGTAGTATTTCAGTATATGGATACATTTTCTTTATCCTTTCATATGAATTCATTTTAAGAAAAGGAATAGCTAACGCTTATTTATCCACCTTTAATGTGTTAGGTGTCATGTGAGGCTAGATGTCAGGTAAAAAGTTCCTAAGCTTGTCGATAAATGTAAAGCACCTGGTACAAGGTAGGGACTTAATACATAATAGCTACTACTCTTATTATTTTTTCTAACTTTCATAATTAACCTGTTGGGTATGTATAATTCTTCCCATGTCATAGATGAGGAAACCAAGGTTGAGAGGGTTAATCTCTTGAGCAAGGTCATACTTAACCTGTAAGATAGATCTGAAAATTCAGTACAAGATCTTTTGTATCACCCAGTTCATGCTTCTTCCATTACATCAACATTTTCCTCCCAGTGGTATGTGCCTCTGTAGTAACATGTGGGTGAGACTGAGGGATAGAGTGGAAAGGCAAGGAAGATGTCAGAAGTGAGCCTTCCTAAAGTACAAAGTAGCATAGCTGCCCTCCCCCATAGAGTAAAGTCAGAAATTTAGAAAAAGGGTCAACCAACTATGTGGGCACTCTCCCAAATGTAGGGTTCCTCTATCACTAAATATATCTTTCAATAAAGTTGCTTCTTCCAGACTGTGTATCTTACAAGTTAATGCCTTTGAAATATATAAGACATCGACTCTAGGACCACTTTTCAACTCAGAACAGCATTCTTTTTAAAAAAATTTTTTATTAGAGTATAGTTGATATACAGTGTTGTGCCAATTTCTTCTGTACAGCAGAGTGACCCAGCCATACACACACACATATATATACACATTCTTTTTCTCATTTTATCTTTCATCATGTTCTGTCCCAAAAGATTAGATATAGCAAGACCTCATTGTTTATCCATTCTAAATGTACTCGTTTGCATCTACTAGTTTCTGTTTCCAATTTTGGGATATAAATGAACATTGAAATAAAACATATTCCAAGAAATATGAGAGTTATCGATCCATTCATTCAATTAAAGCTTAGACATATACTATATCTGTAACTTTATACAAAGTTCTAAGAATGTTAGGAAAAAAATAAAAGATATGGTACCTGACTTGAAGAAACTTTTGTAGAAGAAACATAGTGTATGTATGTGTGCATGTGTGGTGTGTAAGTCTGCTGGAATTCTTCTGGTTGTTAAAGTAAGCCTTGAAAGAGGTACATAATTTGGACTAGGATTTTTTTGTAATCAATGTGATTGAGAGTGGAGAAGGATTAATTTCAATATTAAGGTTAATCCACTTTTCATCGATGTGTATCTTTGTAACCAGTATAAAATATATCCCAAATATTTCTGAGTACATATTTCTGTCTGTATGCAAGGTGCTGAGATGACATTAGTAAGTGGCCTTGAAATCACATTGTTTTGAAGCTATTCAGAAAAGATTATGGATACCTTCAAACTCAGCTACTAGGCTTTTATACTTTGTCCAGCATGCTTTCCTATGTATGGAAGCAAGCATATTCATTTTTCAAGATATAACGGCTTTATTGAGATACAGCCCACATACTATATGATTCATATATTTAAGGAGTACAATTCAGTGGTTTTTAGTATATTCACAGAGTTGTGCAGCCATCACCATGATCAATTTTAGAACATTCTCACCACCCCAAAAGATAATATACTTGTTAACAGTCATTCTCCATTTAAAGTGTACTTTTAGGAGTTCCCGTCGTGGCTCAGTGGTTAACAAACACGACTAGCATCCAGGAGGACACGAGTTCGATCCCTGGCCTCGCTCAGTGGGTTAAGGATATGGTGTTGCTGTGAGCTGTGTTGTAGGTGGCAGATATGGCTCAGATCCCGTGTTGCTGTGGCTGTGGCGTAGGCCCTCGGCTACAGCTCTGATTCAGCCCCTAGCCTGGGAACCTCCATATGCCGCTGGTGCGGCCCTAAAAGACAAATAAAAAAATTAAAAAAAATAAAGTGTACTTTTAAAGGGCCTTGTGTCTATAGTTCTTTAGTACATAGGCTATATGAAGAATAATTTACTCTTAGATTATTCCTTTCAATCAGTCACATCAGTTTTTTCCCTTAGGGCTATTGTATATACATTGTGGATATCCATTTGCATTGCATTACCAAAATACACCTGTTTATTCTCAAACAGTAGTAGCAGATTTATTTAAAACAATTATAAGAAGTGGAATCCCTAAATGCACAGTTCATTTTCAGTGTTAGCAGTTTAGTTTATAAACTTGTTAAACAAAAATACACAGTTTTATTAGGAAACTCTGTTATGTGAAAATGCTCTTTGAAAAATGTAATTTTCTCATAAATAGCACACGTGCTCCAATTATGATGTGCTAATGTTTTAAAAATATTTTTATTTTATTTTATTTTATTTTTTTATTTGTCTTTTAGGGCCGCACCAGCGGCATATGGAGGTTCCCAGGCTAGGGGCTGAATCAGAGCTGTAGCCGAGGGCCTACGCCACAGCCACAACGTCATAGTTACTGTTGTTCTTTTTTCTATGTGAAGTTATGACTTGTTTCTAAAAACTTTCCAAAGGGCAATTTAGTTGTCTTAGTAAGCATTATTGTTATCATTATTATTTTATTTTATTTTATTTGTCTTTTGTCTTTTTAGGGCCGCATCCGCAGCATATGGAGGTTCCCAGGCTAGGGGTCTAATCAGAACTGTTGGTACCTGCCTACGCCAGAGCCACAGAAATGCCAGATCCCAGACGTGTCTGCGACCTACACCACAGCTCATGGCAATGCCGCACTGAGCAAGGCCAGGGATCCAACCTGCAACTTCATGGTTCCTAGTTGGATTCATTTCCACTGCACGATGACGACGGGAACTCTTATTATTATTATGATAGAGATGACTAGCTTTTCTCTTAAAATCAAGGATTTCTTTTTGCATTATTTAACAATGTCAGTTGCAAAGTTGCACTTTTATAAAAGTATGCTATTGTTTTCATTTTATAATAGTTGAGAAAGTAGAAGAAATACTCAAAGAGTCTTTTTGTTTTTGTGGTTCTGCTATTTGAAATGATGTCTGCTGATATAAATTTACAGAGAAATACCATATTAAGAATTGAAATTGGTCAACCGAGATTATAAAAATGCATTGTCCCTATTTTTGTTTTAGATAGCAAGTATGGTAATGAAGTAAGGAGCCTAAAAATTTTGTTATTCTTCATAACGGATTTTAGTATTGGTTCATAGTTAATGTTTCATTGGATATTAAAGTATGCCAAAAGTAACAGTAAGATGTAAAATCCTAGAGTTAATGATAAAATGAGAACATTATTATTGGTATACACTGAACATATAGATTCGATGCAGTTAATACATTCTTGGAAGCAGACTAATTATATTCTAATTCAGTACAAAGTGTTAAAAATACATTTTATAAATGGCCTTTTGTAGGAAATTCTTTTTGCAAATATAAAGGCCATATCTTTCCTTGAAAGACCTGTTGATTTGGAGATGTTAGCCAGCTATCTTTACTAAAACACTTTACAATGCTAAAAATAGTCCACTTCAGTTAAATATGGATATTTTAAAAAAGAAAATCCCAGTTAGACTGCAACAGAAGGACATTTTGTGTGACAATATTTTGCATGATTAAAAATTTAAACAGAATAACAGCTATTTATATTTACAGTTACATGAGAGTAATTACTAAAGCAGACAAAATACTTAGAGCATAATTTAATAATGTTTTCCTCTAGCAAAGGTGCCAAAATTGTTATTTGCATAATTTTCACAATTTGTACTGAAACACAGCTAAGTGAAATTAGGAAGACATCTCTCCTCATCCACCTTCTTTCTTTTTAGGAGATGTAGGAAAGAGACTCCTCTGTCATAACAACTGATTTTTGTATAATGTCTCATAAAAATCATGGCCCTTGTGTCAAACCATTAGGTGGAAGAGATGTGATCCATTCATACTTTCTCTTTTAGGGTGGTTGTTTCAATGGCCAGCCTCAGCCCAACTTCAAGGCTCCTAATTATAACATTTGCTGGTTCAAAGATTAACCTTCTAAGAGGGGTATTCTGGGCTGTTGGTAACTTGATCAGCTTGGTCTTCTCTTGGTCTCTCTCTCTCTCTGGTTCTTTGTATCACAAGAGGGAGATGATGGTATCTGGCACATTCCTAGGATGACTTGAAGATAGCAGCCTTCTGTGTTTAGGGCTGAAAGATTGTGAACTCTGTTCGCTGAAATGCCACTCTGGGGAGGCGAACAGAACATTAAAAAAGCTTTAGCTGGAGGTAGTGGAGTGCAAGGAGAGTCGAATTTGAGAACTGGGACTTGAGTGGACATTTGTCCCTGCTTTCCACCTTAATAAAATCTGAGTGTTAACTGTGGAAAAGGGCATTTGAGAGATCACTAAAAATGAATCATTAGAGTGCCCAGAAGAGCTTTATTATGATGTACTGTGAATAACTTCAGAACCTACTCTGTACTTTTATATGTGCTTATCAGGTAACTGAGGAAAAACTGCATGCTGTTAACTTCTACTACAGAGATTAAGCAATGTGTGCTGCATTATAGAAGAAAAAGAGTTTATTTTTCTACTGGGTTCAGTCGCTATCCTTTAGAGAATTCTGTGGAAGGCTTGGAGAATAGATACTCTTTATTGATATATTTAAAAATTTTAAGTGAAATTTCAACTGTATATATAAAACATGAAATAAATTATATAAATATATTGTATATAAATATATAAGTATATTATATAATGTTTATATTATATAAATATGTAAAACATGATAATGTATTATAATACATAGTATAAAAATATAGTATACAATTTATAGATATATAAAGTAAATAAATTATATAGAAATATAATTATGAGAGTCACCAGCTTCAGTGAAGCACAAGCTAAGAATTTGGAAGCTTTTGTTCACTTCTGCTATAAAGGATTAGAGGGTTCCAGTCAATAAACAAAGCCATTTTATGGCTCCCGACGGGTAAATTGAGGGGACTGATTTGGTCAAGGACCAGTATGAGGATGTTTCTGTTCAACAGTTAACAGGATTCAACATGATATGGAAAATACAGGCGTGTAAAACTATACTACGACACTCACGTTGCCAGCTAAAGCCTAAAACACTGCCACATTTACATATGTGTCCATCTGTCTGTTTTTACACTTTATTTTTCCAACCAGTGGGTGAAGTGGTTTTCATCCAAGCTGCAGTCTGAAATTTTTTTTTTTCACCCACCACTTTCCATTATATCATATAGCTGCATATTTTAAAGTGCATGTTGTTTGTCTCTGGACAGACATTTACTTGCACAGCCTTGGCTGGGTTTCCGTGTCTCTCCTGGAAGGTTAGCTCATCTTGGCCGGCCTGAGATTTGCAGAGGCCTGCACAGGCCAGGTGGTCTCAGGATCACTCAGGTGGGAAGCAGTTTGTCGCCTGCTCCAGGTGGCAGGAAGCCCCCAGCGCAGGCCCAAGGCCAGGGGCCGGGGCCACAGTCCAGCCAAGCCGTTGAGAATGGAAGTGCTTTCGGTCTCTTCAGTGGAGAGCCTGTGTAAATCCTGTGTAAATAGAGGGAGGGGAACAAAGAATGAGCCCCTACAGCTCCAAGCATTTGGAGCCATTTGGGGCTGAATTTGCTAAATGCTACTTATACCGCCTGAAAAGTTGAAGAGAAAGGAGCATAAAATCCCCTCTTTTTTTCCCTTTCTGCTCCTACCCCGGGGGGAGGGTGTTCAGGACCAGGGAAGCCTGAGGTAAGCCGATGAAGACTTGTTTTTTCAGTGCTCTTTTGAGTGTGAAAAAGGTGGCCTGGGTCACTGTCCTCTCTTTAATGTCGGAAAACCCACACAGTTAGTAAATGTTGCATGTAAACGAAAGCGTTTCACCTCTTCTGCTTCCCTCCGTGCTAGTGGGCCATGAACTAGTCACTTGAAAAATCACAGAAAAATTTCACTTTAACGTGTCCAGACAGTTAAGCACAGCAGGAGAGTAAAAGAGATCAGTAATTAGCAGGTCTCACTGCTGGCCCCTCCCCCTCCCCCACTCACCCCTCCCCCTCCCCACATTTCTGGGTCTGCAGCTTCCCCCTCCTATAACCTCATCTGATGTGAAAAAAAGGTAAATTGCTTGTAGAAAGAGATTTACTTTGAGGATGGTTCTTGGAAAGTAAATTTTATAAGGCTAGAATCTAACACAGAACTGCTGCTTTTTTTTTTTTTTTTTTTTTTTTTTTCCCCCAATTCTTATTGGAAACCCTGATTCAGGTTTCTCAGTGGGATATCCTAAATGAAATTCCTGGAAGGTAGTCCCTGAAAGAAAATATCTTTTGACTCTTAGTACATTTTAATCCTGTTTTCAAAGTAACGTATTAAGAGGGAAAAAACCCATGAAGACATGATGACAGAAGATGAGTTCCCTAAGAGCTGTGTATTGCAGTTTTCTGGCTTCAGGAGACTTCATTTTTAACTGTAATTTTTCCAGTAGTCTGAACAGGCAACGGGCAGTTGCTCTTGGCCAGCACTCTCTCTTCTGCATTGGTTTTCTTAGGGCAGGTTTGAGAGATGGAGCACATTTTCAAAACACTGCATGACATGTGTCCCAGACATGTAAGGACCATCTTAGAGGAAAGCCATACATGTATGTGAGCAGAAAACACTAGGTGTGATACTTACACCCCATGTCCCTAGGGCAGGGAGAGTGGAGTGAGGGAGCCCGAGGCGGCATGGCTGATAGAACAGGTTACCAAAGCCAAGGACTCTCTTCATAGACACTTTCTTCAAAGCAGGTTACATTCTCATAGGGGCCTAATAATAGGTCTCAAGGCTCTTGCTACCCATTTGTCGAACCCACTAACATTTGTTTACTCTGTGTCAGGGCTTGGGAATCAGAAATAAGACATGGCTTTTGCCTAGAAGTAACTCATGGTCAAGCAGGACAGACAAATTAGTAAACAGATAAATTGCAAAATGGGAAAGTAAATATAACAGAGGCTAGAGTGAACTGTTGTAGAAATAGAAAGCATAGGATACCAACTCTGATAATAGATATTAGGGAAAGCTTTACAAAGGAATTTCCTTTTCCACTGGGTTTTGAAGTTTGAATAGGAGTTCGTGCAAAGGAGAATGGGTGTGAAAAAATGAGAAAGGGCATTTTAGGCCAAGGCACTGGACTAAAAGAATGGAATCTTGAAAAGTCCCAATTCAGAAAAATCTTTAAAATTAAACAGGTACACCTATGTCAAAATCATATTTAATTTGAACTTTAGACCCACAAGGAACAATAATAATCTTATAGATAATGGATTTAACTGTGTAAAATATGCCCCTATTCATTTCTTGGTTAATATTTACTTTTAAATGTGCTGTCACCCACTATCTCTTTAGTTCACAAATGTGAATATATAAGACCTCACTCTTGGAGACTGTTTCTTGAGCAGTGAGGGCTAATCCAGAATCTCGCTTCACTTTTCACCTCTTGTTTTCCTAGCCATCTTGAGGGAAAGGATAGAGGATGTGATCATGAGCTTTAAGGGAAAGCACCACTCTGCCCCTTCCTGACAAGTTACTTAATTCCATTGAGTCTCAGTTTTCTTTTTCTTTTTCTTTTTTTTTTCTTTTCTTTTTTCTTTTTAGGTCTGCACCCATGGCATGTGGAAGTTCCTAGGCTAGGTGTCAAATCAGAGCTATAGCTGCCAACCTCCACCACAGCCACAGCAACTTGGAACCCGAGCCATGTCTTCGACTTACACCACAGCTCACAGCAACGCTGGATTCTTAGCTCCACTGAGTGAGGCAAGGGTACAAACCCACATCCTCATGGATACTAGTTGGATTCGTTTCTACTGTGCCACAACAGAAACTCCTGAGTCTCAGTTTTCTTATCCGCAAAATGGAGTTGATAATAGTAGTAGTTATTTGGAACATTTCAAGTGCCCAATGAAAGTTACTTGTGATAAGTAAGATAATGAAAGTGACAACAGTATCAATAAAAAGAGGAGGAGCCTGTATTCTAGAGAGAGAGAAATGATGTAGAAAAGAAAATACCCTATTTAACATTAAATACAAAGATTTAAGAATTTTATAAACTTGTATATGTATCTGTATGTATGAGTATATATGACAGTAGGCAAAAATATGCAGTTCATCTACAAATATATTTGGATACTTATGTATAAATTAGCAAATTCTTTTTTATTTAGTTTGCTTGAGGTTTATAATCAGACATATAAATATTTATATATTCATGAATATACCCAACTCCTAGAAGTAGTTTGGAAGATGTGTATCTATCTGTCTATCTGTCTTAAATTAGTGAATTTACACTGCACAAAATAAAAAACTATAATGGGGAGTTTCTGGTGGCTTAGTGGGTTAAAGATGCGGCATTGTCATTGCTGTGGTTCCAGTCACTGCTGTGGTGCGGGTTTGATCCCTGTTCCTGGGCCTTTTGCATGTCGCAGGGATGCCCAAAAAAATGGTAACGAATGCAGTGAATTTCTGTTTATCGAAAAAAAAGAAGAAAAAACCTGTATTCTTTCAGATGAGACAGCATTCTTTTTTATAGCATTAATCATATATGAATATATTTAACTATTAAACTTGGTCCAAAACTGGGAGAAGTGAGGATTAAGTAACATAACAACCACTTACTCAAAAGAAATAGAAAATCAATTGACCAAAATATGTGTTCATTGGTCCTAATATTTCACTGAAGATACAATACTGACAGGTCAGTTTCAGATGTTTGCTATTTTTCAGGATGCCAAATGTCAGAGAAGCCTTATTCTATCTTTTAGGAAATGACTTTGAGGCAGAAGAATATGTTCCTCTAGGCATGGATCTGTGAAGTGGTTAATAGTTACACAGAGATGGCATCACAGCCCAGGAGATCCTAACTGTAAGGACAATAGGTTCTCAAACTGCAGCGTATCTGAGCTCTGAAGTCCAGTCTGGTGCTATCCATATAAGGGCTTCTGCTTGGACCACAATAAGCCCATTATAAAAAATCCTGAGTTTCAAAGACTCTTGCTATACTGAGAATATCCAAAGCCTTTAGAGGCACTGGCTTACTCATGGGAGTAAAGTTTGTACATTTCTGTTTGGGCCTGGGCTGGCCTGGACCAGTTCTAGCTCAGTCCCAACCCCTGGGCCCTAGATCTAATCTCCCCTCTGCACTTAGACCTTTACCTGTGGGATCAAGCTTTGTTTGATAACAGAATTCAAGTGAGGTAATGCTTTGAAAAGTGGAAAATAACTTACAATATTAATGTGAGAATACCAGTGGTAGTAACACTGGACTTGGAGTTAGCTGGACTCCAGTTTATCCTTGATTGCATGTTGCTGTGGAGTCAGGTAAGGCTGTAATCTCTTGGCCTCAGTTTCTTCACTGGTAAATGTCTGGGCTATTTTTTTTTTTTCCAGTGGTGCGGGATGATAGAATAGGAAGAAAAGATGGACTAAGCCGCTTTTGGTTGGCACACTGCACTTCCTTTCAAAAAAAAAAAAAAAAATTATGCCCACACCCACAGCAAATGGGGGTTCCTGGGCCAGGGATTGAATCTGAGTAACAGCTGCAACCTATGCTGCAGCTGTGGCATCGCCAGATCCTTTATCCCACTGCACCAGGCCGGGGATCTAACCTGTGCCTCCTTAGTGCCCCAGCCACTGCAGTATGATTCTTAACCCACTGCACCACAGTGGGAACTCCAGCACTGCATTTCTTTTTTTTTTTTTTTTTTTTTTCTTTTTTTTTGTCTTTTTGTCGTTGTTGCTATTTCTTGGGCCGCTCCCGCGGCATATGGAGGTTCCCAGGCTAGGGGTTGAATCGGAGCTGTAGCCACCGGCCTACGCCAGAGCCACAGCAACGCAGGATCCAACCCGCGTCTGCAACCTACACCACAGCTCACGGCAACGCCGGATCGTTAACCCACTGAGCAAGGGCAGGGACGGAACCCGCAACCTCATGGTTCCTAGTCGGATTCGGTAACCACTGCGCCACGACGGGAACTCCGGGCACTGCATTTCTGATAGGGCAAGGAGGCCACATCCTGATGCCATTGGACTTATCATAGTGCAGCATCACTGTTTGTATCATTTCTTTATTCCAAGCCAAACCATTGATGTCTACAATATAGACAGATGTTTGGCAAAATGGAGTAAGAAAATATGTCAGTGAAAGGATTTGGTGTCCTTATGCCTAGGTAGTTTTGATGGCCAAGAAGTTTATGGATTGGGGATTTATACTTTAGAACCATCTGTGGATCCTCTCATCATGTGCCCATATCTTCCTTGATTCACCAGCTACACAGTGAGAAATATGAATTTTGCCTACACCTGGAGACCTGCGGTACCCCAGGATTAACTTCCTGCTCCTGCACTCCCTCAGTATTGTTCTTCTAGGTAGGTGTAGACCAGGGCTGCTTTCCCAGGTGGGGCCCTGCTCTGAGCAGAGTGTGCTCAGCTACAGAAAGTATGTGTAACTTCCTGCAGAGCCTGAATGTAAATCCAGCCAGAGATGCTCTCAAAATACCCTAGAGTCTCAAAATGGAAGGAGACCCCAGAGATTAGGTTCAGGCTTTCAGACAACCAGTGCCAGGGGTAGCACAAAGGGGAGAGTCTTTTTGCCCTCCAGCAGTGCTTCTCAAACTTGAGTGTCATCAGAGTCACCTGAGTGCTTAGTCACAGTTTGTCTGGCCCCATCCATGGAGATTCAGATAACAGGGGGCTCTTGGGTGGGTCTAAGACTTTGCATTTCTCACAATTTCTTTGCCAGTGCTAAGGATGCTGGTCTGCATTTTGAGAGCAAGCTTCTTCCTTCCTGTTTAACCCTCACCACCAGAAAACAAGGTGGAGCGACCTTGCGTTAGCTCCTAAGTCAGTACCATGGCTTTCCCACAGTGAAAGAGGCGCGGGTCACACTGGAGTTGCTCACCATGACCACTAAGCCATGGCAGTAGAATAGAATTTTAACTATCTCCCTGTTCCTGAGGTTGCATCTTATCTCAAATTAGAAGGTCATCTAGTTCGGTGGCTTCCAAAAGCCAATTTAAGAACCAGTGCTTGGCTGATTGCATAAGCAAACCCAAGGAACTTGTTAAAGATACAAATTCCTCATTCCTGCCCTAGGATATTTTGATTCAGTAAGTCTGGGCCGAGGCCTGGGGACCTGTGTTTTTAACAATCTCCCCTGATAATTGAATCCACTTCAAAGCTATCTATCCACAGGCCTTGAGGATCTCTTTTCCATGGTCACACATAGTATGTTCAGTAACACACAGCTATTTTGAGTATCTTTGCCCCAAACTTAGACTGGGCCTTTAGTCAAGGGGTTAACCTTTTAAAAGAAACATGCCCAGTAGTTCTTTATTTCATTTTTCCTCATCGGAGGTAGCAATGCTGGTGGAATGGCCAGTAGGCCAGCCTTTCCAAAAGACTTAAGTGAGTACTGGGTTCTTCAAAGAAGCACCTTTCCTGACATGTTTAGAAGTGACTACATGCAGAGTTCCTATTGTGGCTCAGCAGGTTATGAACCACACTAGTATCCATGAAGACTCAGTTCGATTCCTGGCCGCACTCAGTGTGTTAAGGATCCAGCATTGCTACAAGCTGCATTGTAGGCTGAAGATGTGGCTCGGATCCCATGTTGCTGTGGCTGTGGCTGTGGCATAGGCTGGTGGATACAGCTCTGATTTGACCCCTAGCCTGGGAACTTCCATATGCTACATGTGTGGCCCTTAAAAAAAAAAAAAAAAAAAAAAGTAAAATGAAGTGAGTATGTGCCCTTTCCATACCATGCGCCCGTTTGGGACTGTCAAAGAGAACAAACTCTTTGACAAGTTCAGCCCTTTACTCACCCAGCAGATGGTCACTAGGTGTCTGCTCCAGCTCAGACAGGGAGGTGTGCTCACAAGATACAAAGATAAACAAGACACAATTCCTGCCCCAAGGATTCACACTTTTGAGTCCTAACTTGGATGTTGAGACGTATGCCATCATCTCCTGTACTTCCTTTGACACATCTGTTCCGGTGAACACCCTTTTCAGCACAGATGCCAAGGATCACCAACCCTCCAATACACACACCCCTAAAACAAGAAAACAATATCCACTTTAAGAGTTACTTAACTCCTGCATCACCTGCATGATTTTGTTTTTGGTTGCAGATCACACAATTACCTTTTAACTTTTTTCTTCCTGCTGTTGTTTGTCCTCTGTGCTGTAGGTGGTTCACCATCCACTGGGGTTAAAAAAAAAAACAAGTGTACTGTGTGTTTGAAGAAGAAAATTCCTATCTTTATAGAGGTATAAGCAGTAATATTAATTTAAAAGTCTAATGTCTAGTATCCAGTTATTATAATAATAGGCACATTTTTTTTCACAATTATTTGTTACTCTGGATCCAAATTCACATATTTTACAACATTTATATAAAATGGACTGCTTTATATTAAAATTCATGTAATGCTCCGGTCTTCTCCAGTTTAAGTCAGTCATCAAAGGATGCTCAATCCAGCTATGTTTTTTTTTTTTTTTTCTTGAGCTAAATATAGGGAATCATATAGTTTGAAGGTGCTACCAGCCCTCTTTGCTTTTAAGCAAGAGAAAATGCACTGTGGAAACATTCGTTTTTAAGGTCATTGATTGGGTTAAAAAGGCAAATGCCTTTTTTGGTTGAACTTCAATTAAGCCATTAATCTTTTGAAATAAGTATATTCAAAAAATATATCAAGAAGAGCTAAATGAGATTTTAACAAAATCCTGACAATTTCAGCTTAAACATATACACAGAAACCATATGTGCTTAGGAAGAAATATATACACACAGGCATTGTTTACAGTGTGTGTTTTTATATTTGGAAGACATTGAAGGAAGAGCCATTCCGTACATACATTATCTGAAATGTACATCCAGATAGCCCACATAGATTTTTCCATCCAGAGACAAAGATATCTTTATCCATGGTAGGTCGACAGACAGACTGACTGACTTCAAACTTGCACTTGCAGTGTGTTTTTTTTTTTTTCCTCATCTCCGGGTACTGCTTTTCAAAATCGCCTCAGGCTACAGAACAGCACCTCAGATCCCCAAGGCCCACTGCCTGGCTCCTAATAGCCACTCTCCATCTGTGTCACATGAACAGCTGATGAGAGTGCTCCAGTGTCTGGATTTTGGAGAGCACATCCACCCAGGTTAAAATGCTAGGGTTGCCAAGGAGCAGTCAGAAGCCATTAGTGTGGGTGAGAATTTGCCTTGCAGCAGTTCCTTGGCATGGTGGAAAGTGCGTACGCGTGTCCCTGCTGGAGCTTGTGTGTGTGTGTGTGTGTGTGTGTCCTTGTGCAAGTAACCCCCTAGTGTACATGGGTGTGCAGGGAGGGTAAACAGATGAAGATCAGACTCAGTCTAGCCAGGATTCAGAAGTCAAATGCCTTTTGTTTCCCTGTACTCTGATTAGTTCTTTGACTACTGGGGGTGCTTTGGACTCCCTCTTTTTTTTTTTTTTTTAATCATAACAGACGGCAGAGAAAAAGAGAACAGCAACTTCGGGGTCATGCTCTAGTGTTTGGGCAGATGGAAGGGAGCTGCTTTGCCTTGGGGCAGGGTGGTTGTAATGAAGTGGCCTGTCAGTCTGTAAATAGTGAGGGTCATCTCTTCCATGTGATGGAGGGTATCACATTGCAGTGAAAATGGAAATGTCAATAAAATTAATCTGCCAGCTCTTTGCTGTGGCTTTTCTGCTTCTCTGGTCAAAGAAGGTTGAGGGGGTTTGCAGTGCTAGAGGAAAAGGACAGGTACAGGGGAGCCCGCCAAGCAGACAGGACAGGTTCGAAGGCAAGGGGCCCAGGGCAGGATGTCTCGGGGGCCGCCCCATCCTAGAGGTGGCAGCGGGTGTGGGAAGGGGCTGGTGGATCTATAACATTCCCCGGGAAGCTGCAGAACGGCTCACTCAGGCTACATTGAGCACAGAGTTTATTGTTTTAGGCTTTCTTGGACAAGGTTTTTACTTAGCATGGGATTTATGGCATTTACTGCTAATGAATGTCTATTCTTAAATTACAAAAACCCCCATCTCAGCGCAATTCCCAGATGTCCTTCCAGGACCCTGGCTTCTTAAACACCAGCAGGGAGCATAAACTCTCCACTTCTCTGTTTTCCTCTTTTGTGTGGCTCCAGGCTAATGATGTGCAAGGAAAACACAGCCATCTCTAAAGCCCCAGTGCTGTCCCCGTATTCTTCATTTATTTTGCATTTGATTATGCCACAAGTCGGATCTTGTTTCTTTCCTTTTTTTAAAGTTATTAGTTCAAATATTAATGTAGGGATATGGCATATATTGCTCCTCTTGATTGATGCCTTCCCAAAAACAGGAAGACGTGCTCGTATGAATTTTAAGAAAGTAGGGGTCCTGCAATGCCTTGCCAGAAGAGTTTTTCAGATACATAATTTAGATGCCCTCCAGGCAGGCTTTCAAGGCATTTTTGCTGGAGGGCAAGAAAAAATAACTATGACTGTTAAAAGTAAATGATTTTTGCTAATGCACAATTAATGCCAGAGAAAAGCACAGAAGAGAAAGATGTTGATAGAAACTTCTGACTAAGTGAGCACCCTACCTTGATGTGCATCTTTTTTTTTTTTTTAATGATAATGATCAGTAGTGCAGAGAGCTAAAAGTTTTCATGTCTTTCAGTTGCTGAGTCCAGGGTCATCTGAGGAGTGTGTGAATGTGCGTGCTTAGGGGGTGACAGTCCTAGGCGGGGCTGAGCAGGCAGTGTGTTATGTGCAATGAACAGTGACACAGTTACTGTCACCTATGCAGGCAGCCTAGAATATATAGACTACAGAACATTTAACTTGATTACCCTACAGTATGTGCTCACTCTGGGCATGGAGATGTGTTTTCACCGAATGGGTTTTCTGATGGCGGTTTTCCCACATTGGATTCCATAATTGACAAAGAGCTACTACACTGTGTCAAGAGCACAATTATAATTGAATTAATGATATGGGCGAGTGTGAGACACACAAAATTAACATTTGAAGAGGCCTGGTTTAATTTTGTCTTTTACATATTTGTGTCTCCAATTATACTTTAATGAAAGAGAATATACCCGCTTAATGGATTTCTTTCAACAAGCTGAGCTGAGCTCATCATTAGCTGCTCGTTGTTGTTGGCACCCTTTCTGTGTTGTCTCTAATGTATTTTCGTTTCTTTCTACTAGGGGATGGTTTAGACAACAGTGTAGCTTCACCTGGCACAGGTGACGATGATGATCCAGACAAGGACAAAAAACGCCAGAAGAAAAGAGGCATTTTCCCCAAAGTAGCAACAAATATCATGAGAGCATGGCTCTTCCAGCATCTCACAGTAAGTCAAGATGAAAGAGAAAAATAAGTTTTGTGGGTTTTGCCTTCTCCTAGCAAATTAGATGAGCTCATCCAGACCCTTTTTGAAAATAAGGTACCTGTTTTCCCTTTCTTGAAATCCGATGGCTAACGGAGCAGTTAAGCTTTGCCCACCTATCACCACCCAAAGAGCATCCTGTAGAAAGGAGAAGTGTTTGTTTCTATAGGTCAAAAATGGACTTTATTCCAAATGGTCTAGGGCCCCAAATGGTATATATAAGTAAATGTGTTATTTATGCTAAAAGGTAAGAGAGAGACTTCAGATAATGCAGCTGCCACCAAGGGGAATGGCTGTAAGAAGCTAGTGACTCTGAAAATGTGGCTGATTACACTCTTAATGAAAGCATCTCCTCTAGGCAGCAAAAAAAAAAAAAAAAAAAAAAGCACCTTGCCACGTGCACGTCCAAGCTCATGGTTATCAGGTGCAACTCTAATCACTGAAGCAGCTTGCAAACATGTCTCGTGTTTATATGACAAATGCAGAAGGGTTATAGATGCTGTAATGCCTTTGTTTCTAAGGTAGAGATTAAAGGTTCTTTTGTATCAGTTCAAGTCCATTATCTTATGAGCAAATCCTGTGCACTTCTGGGAAGAGATCAACTACGTGCCACATTTTAAAAGTAATAGTTTATCCTCTTGTTTGCAGTCGGTTTTATGTGTCATTATATATACCGTTGACTCTAAGACTCTTGTGACAAAAAAAAGTACAATATGTGTTTACAGAGGAACTAGCACTCATATTTCCTGTTCATTTGGAAATTCTGGGGCAAGGGGAAAGATGTCAGAGGCTGTTTCTTGCTATAATATTGTTTTCAGGCCATTCTGTTTAGGCTAATGCTTAAAAATCGAGGAGCACATTGAAAGCCGAGGTCTTTGATTATCCAACTTGTGGGTTGCCATACTGAATGACATTAGTTACAGTGTCATGGGTCCAGGACAAGGTTCCACTTTTATTTATGGCAGTGGCTGCTGATCTGCTCTTCTCGCAGAGATACAAAGGGCAAGGGGTGGAGCAGCGGTGGGGAGGGCAAAATGATAGATTCACATTCCTAAATCGGCCATTTTGATGTAAGGACATTAGTAGCAAACTAAGGTGTATCGATCTGGCCTGTGGTGTCAGGATTAGCTGGGAGAACCAACGAGGCTGCCGTGGCAGTGGTTATTCTTGCCTTGCAGCTATGGCCATTTCAAAGGTCAGGGCCCCGTACTGACTGGGCTCAGAGGAATTAGACAGAACATGCAGTCTCTGGGCTGATTACTTAACCAAAGACAAAATAATGAGTCCTAAGCAAATACTGACTAATTGAAAGGGCTGTAAATCCATTACATATTGGTCAGGGATAATCAGGAGTATTTAATCACTTTTATCTATTCAGGAGCACTGAAGCTGCAACAGCAAAGCCCTGAACCTTGCCATGTGGTTATTATTCTCATCATTATCAAAATTACTTCACAGCTGTTCTTTGCTACATCACCTCAGCTGGAGATTTACTAACCTGTAAAATGTTTTTAATTTGGAAGTCGAATGAGTGTGAGGGGAGGGGTTTCTCATTTTTAACTGAAGGTTTGTTTGGTTAGAGTAGCAAGTAAGAAAGGCAGGGTAGGGGCCGGTGGATGGCAGGCAAACCGCCTTCTTCCCACCAGCTCACCTGTCGGGTTTCCTCCCTCTGTCTTCCTTCATGGTCGGCTTTCCTTGGTGGAAAATAAAGACTTGAGCAATTGCAGGCCCAGCAAACGTCTCTGTGTATTTTCACCCCCTCAGTCATCTAAACCAACGGCAGAGAACAACAGAATCTTAGTTCAGCTGCTTTGTTTGCAAACCAGGAAACTCAGACCCAAAAAGGGAAGTGATTGGCTGGAGGTCCAGCTGCCACCAGAACCTAAGCCTTCCTGGTCCCCAACCCTGTGCTTTTTCTCCAACGTTAGGATGACTTTGCTCAAGCTATGATCCCCTTTAACCATTGCATATCCATCTCACAACCTCCGCCCTCAAAACTCTCAGCGCCAAAGGGATGGGGGGCAAATAGGAAGACGCAAAGGGCTCTTTGCTTCACTTGTTTTTAAAAGTTTCCTGCTCGCGCAACCTTTCCAAGTGGAGAAGGCTTTCTTCTCTTTCTCTCTCTCAGCCAACTTTGTCCTTCACCACCAGGGTATTCTAGGCCTTGAGTCTCCCTTGGAGTGTCCAGAGCCCTGCCAGACCTCACCTCCCACCTCCCTATCCTGGATGGAACCCACCATGCACCATGGATACTACAAGAAGTTGTGCGTGGCCGGTGATTCCTAGGCACTCGTTGTGGCTGTGCTATGCCCTAGGTACTAGGTACCTTCTCCCCGGCCCAAGGGTGCTTTCACTTAGATAAACATGCATGAGGCTTTGTGCAAAATTCTCTGTCCAACCGAAAATTTTAATTAACGCCTGTTCATGGAGTGGGGAGAGAAGATTCAAATAGCCTGGCCAGGGGAGTTGGGAAACCAGCACTTCGAGTTCGGTTTCCCTGTGTCCTGACAGAACCTCGGTTAAGTCCATTAAGTTCTCTTGACCTCCCATTTCCCCATTTTTCTAAGGGAACTACATGTTGCAGGCTCCTTTCCCGAGCTCACGTGTTTTGGTTCCACACGGGAACAGTTGATCTGGGCACTGCTCTGTCCCAGCTTCCTGGTCATCTTCTCCTCACAGTCCTCCCCTTCCTTTAGATGTTCCATTAAGGGCTTTATTTTTCTCCTCCCCATGACCTTCTTCCACAACATGTCTCCTTCATTACTCTCCTTCACTGGCTGTGTCTCTCAATCCTCTCTGCTCCCCACCCCCTGCCTTTTCTGCACCTCCCATAGATGTAAGGAAATTTTCCCCGGCTTTCTCTTTGAAAACCTCTTCCATCTTTATCCCCGATGTCACCCCAACTGCAGAGAAGAGGTTCAGTAACTTTGATGAGGATGGTCCTGTAAAACTTCTACTTTCCCATCTTTAATGAGCAGAAAGATTTACTCGACTGTCATTCTGAGTGCAGAAACCAAGAATAGAGATCCCTAACTAGCGACATGTTAATTTAGACCCCTTTTCTTACATGCACTAACAGGCATGAGGAAGTCCTTGGAAACAGAGATGCCCCACTATATTTTTCTGTCATTTAATTAATTTCAACTTTCAAAGTGAAATGTTGGCTCTAGCTCACTGAAAATAGATGTAGTCTAAATTATTATTTCATGTAAATTTCTTTACAAGTGCATGATTCAGTGTGCATTCCTCCATTACTAGTCTCTTTAACATTATTTCAAACTGGTTTGTTCCCTTTTGTGCAGTATGACCTGTTCTTGTATTACAATAATCCCCTGATGTACCCTTTTTTCTTTCTTTTTTTAAAAAGAAGCTAATTGAATTATCTCATTATTTTAATTTGTTAAGCAAATGTATTTTGCATCTCAGGATGTGTTCTTAAAGAAGGGGGCTGCTGAGGCTTTGCCCCCTGAATGGGCCATTGGCCCATTTTGACATTCATGCATTCATTAACTAGCAGAACATAAAAGAACTCTGGTTGTATTTTTTTTTTTTTTCCCAAACACCCAACCAGCATGGAGCAACTTTTTCCAATAAGCCACAGGGGTCTCTCTACATATGTTCTCAACTGCAAGCTATTGTCACCTATTCTGAATACCTCAAAAGGCCCAGAGAAAAAAGAACCCCACCTCAACAAAGGCCAACTGTAGCAATTGTTAAGTCTAGTCTCAATATGACAAAAATCATTAACCTTCAGTTTTATTGGAAGAACAAGTTCCACTATAACTGTAACAGTTAAAACAATCTCCCAAATTCCTGTGTACCATCAGCTTTAGGGGAAAGGGTGATAAACTCACAGCTAATCGATGACATTGAGGAAAAGACTTAAACTAAATCCACAGTGGCATTTTGGGTTTTTTTAACCAAACTATCTGATGAATTGAGGCATTTCTATATTCTGCATTAACACTTAGTCTGAAGCTCAATAATTAGTTTCTAGTTTCTAGCTACTGCTCTCCAAAATGTCCTTTCAACATCACAATAATTTTCAGGAAATAAATCCATAGAAATGTTTAAAGCCTCACAATAATTTTTGGGAAATAAATCCATAGAAAATTTTTTTTTTAGAAATTCAACTAGCAAAAACGTCATGTATACTATTAACCTGGCTTCTATCAGTGGACAGCTCTGCCTGGCTTCTCAGACTAAGAAATCTAGTGAAAATTGAAGAATCTGTTGGAATGTATGTGCTTTTGCTGGAAAGTACCCAATGGCAAAAAAAAAAAAAAAAAAAAAAACTTAGGGAAATCCTAGGGAAGTATATTCTTTTCACTAACACATGGAGATTATGATATCATAAAAATAAGCCTGCCATTACAACTGTTTTTCTTAACTTCAAAGATAGTTAAAGAAAGAAACAGCAAGAAATAATACCCAGGCTGACGGTTTATTCATAACCATGAAAAACTCCTCCACACCAAAAAGCCCTTAGTGTGCTCAATTAGGCTCTCAGGCACCTCCACTTGCCACCTTCAAGAGCTCCCCTAGTTGTGCTGCAAAGAATATATTTGATCCTGGAATGAAAACAGGAAGTGCTCACACACAAAGACACCACTTGCTCATACCAGTTTCGGACTGAAGTTTTTCTCCTTTGAAAACATGAGGGATAAAGCTCACACTTAGCGGATGTGGGACTTCTTTCAAAGCTATGTGTACAGAATCAGAAACAAATTAATTTTAAAGTGATGTAATATCATGCAGCCTTCTTGAAACTGCAGGTTCTAAAAACTCTGTCCTTTGTTCGTGGCAAAATGCTTTGCCCCTCTCTGGTGGTAAGGGAGCAGAATGAAGCCGACTTGTCAGGTGCTCCCTGATTTCACTCCTTGCCTATTAAAGCTTGTTTTGTGGGATTTTGTAAAGGTCTCTGTTTAGTAATAAAAATGTATTTTAAAGTATATCAACCTACAGAGACAGTGAACCCAGGTTAGGAGTAAATTCAGTTCTGTGTTACATTAGACAAACATTTTTCTTCTCCAACAAGTTCATTAAGACCATCTCATATTTTTTTATTGTACTGTATACATATTTTTGCGTGCACACCACACACACACCAAAGAGAGAAAGAGACTAGACTATTTTGCCTTTTAAGTAGGTCTCTTCATCTTGTTTAGACCTAGATAGTTTCTTTTCTTTTCTCAATAAGGTGATACAGTGTCAACATTAAGAGCACAGGACCTGGAACCTGCAACACAGTTATTTTGGATCTTGAGCATTGAGGTCTCTGTACCTCACTTTCCATATCTGTAGAATGGGGGCAGTTTTTAGAACCAACTTTGTAGGGTTGTTACAAGGATTAAATGAGACAATGTAATGCCTTCAGCTTCATCCCTGGCTCTTGTAATAAGGACATGTTATAACTATACTCCATATTTTAATCTAGTTGTATGGCTACCAGGAGATTTTGATCAGTAGAACTGGGCAACCAAAATTACCACATTCTTTCCTGGGACTGTGTGCAATAAAGAGGCTGGCTTTGAAGAACAAGTCCCACAGACCCCTCAGCAGAAGGGCACATAGTCTAACCTCCTGCTTCTTGAGACATGCAAACATTGGATGGCTGCCCTGTGGTGCTGGGTGATCAGAGAGACGTGGTGCTGGAGCATCCTGCTGAGCTGCCTGCGATGGGGTGGAAGGTAGAGAAGAAACTGGCTGTGCAATATTTCAGAAGGCCTCCTTTTAATAGAGGTGTCGCCCCCTTCTCCATA
Organism: Sus scrofa; assembly: GCF_054392235.1. NCBI lineage: Eukaryota > Metazoa > Chordata > Mammalia > Artiodactyla > Suidae > Sus > Sus scrofa. The sequence goes on from NC_139383.1 coordinate 143,385,473, forward strand.
AGAGTTCTAGTACGAGACCAGAATCTAGAGTCCCCCGCTTGCTCAGAGTACCAGAGTCTGGGCTTTCTGAGAGACAGCACGGTGCAGGTTTTTCTAAAGGGTCCCTGGAAGTAAAATCAGACTTGGGTTTGAGCTCTGTGGTCCTGGGTAAGCTCTTCAACCTCTGAACCTACCTCCATATCTACAAAATGAAAAGACTGAATATGTGCTATGCTTAGCTGGTTAGGTTGCTCTGAGGCTTAGATGTTATGGTTCATTTGAAAACTGTTAGGTGCTGCAGGAATATCAGTACTTGGGTTGTTGGCTGTGTGCTTGGGATTCCAGCAGCTTGAGACCTCTGGTACCTCATGAAATCACTATGGGTGAGAGACATAGGGCTGTCCGCCTTGTTCTTGTTCTCTACCCCAGTGTTACCACGTGTTCATTTCTGTCGGGGTATCCATGGAGACACTGTGATCATGGCTATCATTGGACATCTTTTCAAGGGCCTCGAATGGTTCACTGAATCAGTATTTTGGGGACACTGATTATTTCTACTTGGAAATTAGTGCCCTGATGATTCTGAGATCAGTCTACGTTAATACCAGTTGCTAAAGGCCAAATTAGTACCAAATATAAAATGTTGGCCTTACACAATAAGAGATGGCCTTTCTCACATTCAGAGATACAGATGTGCATGGAATACAAGTGGGGCTTATGGACAGAGAGACGCTTGTGTGGAAGTGACTATTCGGAGTGCACAGCTGAAAACCACCAGCAGAAAGAGCTTCCTGCAGTCATGCAGCAGAGTGAGGCTGCCCATAGCCTTAGCCTCTGCATTGTTTTTCTGCCTGCCAGGAGAAAACATCTGTGAATTATTTGAATGGAACCTTATACTGGAGATCATCTGAATTGGTGTCATCTCTGTTTAATTTCAGGAAATGATGTCACAATGCATTAAATAACAATGCTGGGTGATTTATTTTCCTGTGGACATGCTGTCCTAAGCATTCCTCTTCTCTTGCAGTGTTTCCAATTAACTGTAAGCCTGAGTGTTCTTCCTATTTCATAATGATTTTGAGGGGTGGGGGCGGGAGATTGGGGTGGGAAGAGTAGTAATTTCAGAGGTTGCCGAGGTTCAAAGCTAATGGCACATCCATCATGTTCTTATTGGGACAGGAGGGTTCTGAACGTCAGGGCCGTGATCACCACTGGCAGCCTATAACCGTCTTGGTTTTAAAGAATGTCGAAAAAAGAAAGCCAGAACGTTCTGATCTTAGCTGTCCAAAGAGCCACTAGATAATTTTAATAGCGACCTGCAGACTGTGGCTTCTGCCTTTATCAAAGTTTCCATGCACTCCCTTCTTCAGTAAAGAATAGAGGACATAAGTCAATTCTGTGTGCCATCTGTCGTGGTTTTTACAATTTCTCAAATTAAAGAGACAGGCCAAAAATTTAATGTTATGTTGAATCCTAGGAACTCCTGTGGAAGGAATGAAATTGCCACTAAATTTACTTTGTCTCTCTTAAGGGGGAAAAAGAAAAAAAAGCATGCTGCTGTGTCATAACCTTTTACTTGTAGTTTCAATTTGGCATTTAGAATTGGCTTCTGAGGGCTTCTGCATGTGAAAGCCTGATGTGTTTGGGATTCAGCAGCCTTTGTCCACATACCAAATGATTTTGAGGTAAAGGCCCCAGGACAGCAGCAGCGGCAGTGGCCTTTCATGGGGGGATGAGATGTGGGTTCCCCAGTGCAAAAACATCTGGTAAGGCCTTTCAAAAGTACAGCAGACCATCTCGTTTAAAAAGAAGTTTGACCAAGCTAGACTTAGAAAATTAATTCCCAGATTATGAGCTGCTAGCTGACAGACACATTTTTAAAAATAAGTAACTGAGGGAGAAAATTGAAGAATGAAATGCTTATTAAATTACCATCAAAAAGAAACTAAAATAATTATCAGCTCAAAGTTTAGCACCCAATTTCATAAAATATCACTCTAAGTATAATTGTTTAAAAATACGTTAAAGAATTCAATGAGATGGAGAATTGAGGACCCTTGAATAAAAGAAAATAGAAAGCATGTGCAAATCTGAATATTCAGCTATTTAAAAACTCCAAGAATAGAGTGCCATTAAATGCTGTTTAGTGAAACCCGTGAATATTCATTCAGATCATAGAGAAAATTTCCATTTCTTCATTCCACATGACCACAGTTTGCAAGTGTGTTCCATAGAGAGGGAGTTGTTGGGAATTAAAGTCCACTTTGCCTGGGTTTTGAAAACACTCACTGTCCCTCACCTTTGCTGCAGGATAGGGTTGTAAAGTGACCTTATGATTCAGGATTGATTTTGATTTTAGAGACTGTTATTGTGCAGATTTCAGAGGACTCCTGGAAATGCCCTGCCTTCTCAGTGCTGTCATCTGTTTTTGCAATTTGAAACAGATTATGAAGCGCAAAGATAATATGAACGGGAGCCCGACTGCTCCTGTTAAGAAATAGTGACTTGGTGGGAAACATTAGTTGGTTGAGTGGAATTTGCCATATTACCTTGACATGCTGTGTACCACTTTCTAAATTGATTGGCAGCCGTTGTTTACAGTATGCAGCGTAATCACTGGCACTCTTTAAAGGTGTATTATCTTCTTAAAACATAATAGTAATGCCATTTTCATGCTTTTACATTTGCTATTCATATTTTGAACTGCTAAGTCCCAAATCTGCCAGAACTAATTTAAGTTGTTTTTATCTAATAGTGGATAAGTTGTCAAGTCACAATATAATGGCAGATCATTTTTCTTAAACTATGGTTTTACTTCTTGGTTATAATAGATAACATGAATATTTGTTGACTCTGACTTGATTGTCCACAAAAAGAAGAATTACAACTCAAGTGATTGTTATTGTGGAAATCTGTGGGATTCTTGTCTGTGATGACAAGAAATGAAGAGGATATAATGTAGTTATTCTGAGCATTATAGACAATTAACATGAGCCAGTGATCAGCCCTCTTCCAACCACTCTGCCCTGCAGTTTACTGATACCTGATTTGCCTAACATAGCCGAATAATGGAGATCCACTTTCTAATCCCAGCACCAAATCATGCTGCTCTTCATTTTCATCCTCCAGTTACCATATTATAACTATCTAGACTTCTTGCATTGTTCACCTACATTCACGAGTATTCTGGAATTAATTTTGACTTTGAAATATCTGTTGATTCCATTACTAAAAATTTTAAAAAGGGTAACCCCATAGCTCTGGTCATCCTACCGTTGTAAAATGGCTTATTTCTTACACTGGAACACCTTGTATGACCCTGTCCTAAGCCAACAATCAACAACCCAAGTGTTCTGGGGGTGGTGCTATCCCAGTCTTTCAAAAGAAAAAGGCTTTTATCAAACAAGAAGATGAGAAGGCGGGGTTATTCCCCCTAGGTTTGGTGACATGTTGGAACTCTCTCTAAAAGCAGCCTTACTTTTCTTTCCCTTGGTGAAAAGTTACAGGTTCCATTTAAATGTTTCAAGATACCTGCAGGCTGCTTGTGAGTTGTTACACTTGTTTTAAACTCTGCCTCTCAGTGAATTTAAAAAAAAAAATGGTAAGAATACATGGGCAATATGAGATCATTATTAGTCAATCAGAAGCTCGGTGTAGTTCTTGCCTCATTTTCTAGGAAACTAAGTTGAAGACCCATATGGCAAAAATCCCACCAATTACTTGATGGCACTTGATGAAGATCCCTCTTATTGCTTAATCCTGAAGCTTTTATGTTTGCTGGTGAACCGCTTAAGTGATAATCAAATATGACCACGTGGAAAGGCATCAGTTTTTAATATGACCTTTGTTACCAGTCTGGGAATCCTTTCAAGACAGTTTGAGGACTTTTTTGTTTGTTCGTTTCTTTTTTTGGAGCAAGTTTAAAGGAAAGTGTGATTTAGTTCTCTTTGGTCCTTATATGCCTATACTCTCTTGTCAATGTCCATCCCCTCTTCTGATTTGAAATGTGTATATAATCAGTTAAATAGAAAGAGGATGCTTAAATCCTTCTGAATCTATGGTTGGGTGTGATTGGAGGAGACAATGAAAATGTTTAGAATTCATAAACAAATCGATGTTTTCCTTCCTTTAGATAGTGAGGACAATCTGTTAGTTCTTTGTGCTCTATAAAAAACAAACAAACATTTGAGGGCAGGGAGAAAGAAATTCCTACTGTTTATAAGACTACAGAGGAATTCCCTTGGTGGCTCAGCAGTTAACAAACCCAACTAGGATCCATGAGGATACGGGTTCGATCCCTGGCCTCACTCAGTGGGTTAAGGATCTAGCCTTGCCATGAGCTGTGGTGTAGGTAGGTCGAAGACGTGGCTAGGATCCCGCGTTGCTGTGGGTGTGGTGTAAGTTGGCAGTTGTAGCTCTGATTCGACCCCTAGCCTGGTAACTTCCATATGCCACAGGTACAGCCCTAAAACAAACAAACAAACAAACAAACAAAAACTATATAAATATACCAGGGATAGCAGAGTTGGACCGATTTGAAGTTACTTGACCAGCGTCCTTGTCTCAACTCAGCCTTTTGCTCTCTGAGTTATCTTGGGCAAGTCAGTTCATTTTCTAAGTGCTGATTTTCTCATCTCGTGGTTTTGAGGGTTAGCTGAGATTAGAAATAGCCCTTGGAAAAGAGCAGGATGCTCTGCAAGTATAAAATGTTGTTCCTTAATATTTTCTTTTTTTTTTTTTTTTTTTTTTTTTTTTTTTTTTTTTTTTGGTCTTTTTTTTTTTGTCTTTTTGTTGTTGTTGTTGTTGTTGTTATTGTTGCTATTTCTTGGGCCGATTCTGCGGCATATGGAGGTTCCCAGGCTAGGGGTTGAATCGGAGCTGTAACCACCAGCCTACGCCAGAGCCACAGCAACACGGGATCCGAGCCGCGTCTGCAACCTACACCACAGCTCACGGCAACGCCGGATCGTTAACCCACTGAGCAAGGGCAGGGACCGAACCCGCGACCCCATGGTTCCTAGTCGGATTCGTTAACCACTGCGCCACGACGGGAACTCCCTGTTCCTTAATATTTTCATATAATGCACTGAAGTAATTAATTTGTTCTGTCTTAGCTCCATGAGACTTGAGGTTGGATATGGATGAAACACTCTTCAGAGAAAAATATTGTACTTGTTTCTCTGGACCTAAGTCTGTTGTGGAATGAGGATGAAATCCTACAGTCAGCATGATATGCACAAGGAAAAAGGGCACAAGATCTTATGCACCATTAATACTGTGGCCCTAGTGTTATTGGTAGCATGAGTCTAAGTAACTTAGGAAATTGCACAAACTCACACCTCAGAGAAGGGGCTAAATGATAGCAAACTAACCTCACAATGAACTCATTCCTTCTGGTGTTGTTACAGCTTTGGAATCAGCTCCTTGGAGAGTTGGATATCTCTGTTCTTTGTCCGTAAACTTTTGTCCTGAGAATTAATCAGTTCACCAGCTTTTCATCCTGGCCAAGCTGGCGAGGATGAGCAGCTTTACATCTCTAAAATGGCAGTCTCAAAGGCCCACTCTAAAGAAGGTGGAATCCTCTGAGAGACACAGAATTATCTCATTGCAGCCAGAGACTAGTAGGGTTATTGTCATTATTATTTGAAGATAGTTTCAACCTGGATGCTAAATCAGGCTGCATTTGATTCTATGTTCAGAGATTTGTGGATGCTACAGCTCTTAAGACAGAATTCTCTTTGGCTGAAGCCTAGACTAGGTGTGGGAGAATAATGGGAAAAACTTTGTAAGGTATATTGAGACCTTAGGTTTAGACACATAAGCCAGATATCTGGGTGGGGGGTCCTCTGCAGACATTAGAAATGATGAGACTGCAATTTGAGAGTTTGGGCTGCTCTTTGTAGAAGGAGTGCTTGAAACCATGGCAAAGGTAAGGAAGGAAGCAAGCTCAGAGAGAGGGGATTTGAGAATAGAAACTTTAAAGAAAAACTGCATTTAAAGGGAAGAAGAGAGAAAGTAATGAACAGAGATAAAGAAATCAGACCAGTAGGAGTGTAATCAGATCATATGAAGAAAGAAGGAGTTTCAAAGTAGAGGAAGTAGATTCTGCAGAAAGGTCAAGGACAATGGTATTGACTAAAAATAAACCTGTGGATTTGGCACTTGGGAGTCAGGGTCTAGCTTTGAAGTCCAAGGATTGAGGAGTGAGCAGGCAAAGCTGGAAGGGCACAAAGGAAGAAGAGAGGACCATGGGTGGGAGAGGCACCCTTTACTGGCAGGGGTGGAATGGGTGGATCAGCTGTTGCGCCAGCTGTGGGAAGGGATCCAGGACAGAGGGACTGAGATGTAGTGTAGGGGGTGAAGGTCAGGGTAGGGTCGGGGTGGGGTCGGTGTTTGAATGAAGAGAATTCATTGAAGAGAATGACAGTGGATAATGCAAGGTTCAAGAAGAAGAAGCCAATGAAGGTGGGGTCAAAACATAGGTAGGAACTGGGTAGGAGGCAGACACGGTTTGTAGAGTAGGAAGAAGGCTGAAGGAAGGAGGAACTGTGGAGTGTCATCCAGGGCAAAGTGGGAAGGCACCTCAGGGCAGCCTGGAGCAAAGAGGGCCAGGCTGGAATGGACCTGCTCCACTTTATTGTAGATTTCTTAGGCAGAGCTCAGGTACCTGGGAGCATGAGCATAAAAGCAGACAACAAGAAAAACCTAAGCCTGGAACTGACAGCCTGAATGAGAGGGAGGGGTTTAGTTAGAGAATTCTTTAAATGGCTGATGGAGTAAGTCAAAATTCCCATGAGATATTCTTTCCTTGGATTGTGACTGAAAAAGGATTCTGTGGTTCATTTGAATAATGAAACAGTTAAGAAAAGTCAAGATTTTTTTGCAAGAGAAAAATGAGAGAGGAGGTCTTGCACTGAGTATTATTAAAATAGATTATAAAGCTACCAGGAGTGGCACTGGGTAAAACAGGCAGAATGATCATTTGATCAAGATAAGAGTACACAAATTAATATGAATATATGGAGATATGCATTAATTTTAAGGGCCTCACTTCAAATCAATTGAGGAAAAAAAGAATTCAATAAATATTTTTTGGTTAGTGGTTTAACTGTTTTTGAAAAAACAATCAATACTCTCCATCAAAATAAAATAAGTCCCATGTTTAAGTGTTTTTTGAAGTAGATTTAACTATTTCGCTTTCCTTTATTTAATGAAATCCCTTCAGAGCATCAAGAAAAATGTTGATAGATTTAATTAAACAAAAATAAAAATTAAGAGTTTGTGAATGTCAAGAAAACACCATAAAATAAAGGCAAATATTAAACTGGTAAAAACTATGGACAGCATCATATAGCATGCAAAGGATTAGTGACCTTAATAAATAAGTTCTTCAAATCAATAAGGAAATAAAATGCAGTGAATAAAAAGGCAGAGAGGAATAGGTCTATTCACAAAAGAAGATATTCAAATGGCCAATAGGCATTTGAAAAAATGTTCAAGGTAATTAGTAACTGAATCAATTTTTAAATCAGTAAGAAAATATTTTTTCTATGAAGTAAAGAAAAACTAGTGTTCACTGTTCATATTGGATACCTACCTTGAAAATGACTACAAATAGTAACTTAGTCTTTCTGGAATTTAAACTGATAATATGTATTACTCATTGTGGTCTTATCCTTTGATCCAATAATTTAGTTTCTAGGCATTTATGATAGAGAAGTAGTAAGAAGCCTATGTAAAAATAAAGCACAATTGTGTATAAATATATTATTTATGACAATAAAACCTGGAATATTCTGTAATATCCTATTATAACAGTGGAATATTGTGGAATATTACATAATCATGAAAATGTATATTCTCAAAAACATATATATTTGAGATATGGAAAATCTCTTAATATCTTACCAGGTGAAATAAAACAGATAAGGCAGTGTGCATCATATGATCACAGTTTTATAAAAGAAAGTATTTAAAGATATATGCCTAGAACAACAAATGAAAATGTTAACATGATTTATCTTTGGGTGGTGACATCTAGGTGACTTTTTTACTTTCTTCTTTATAATTATCCATATGTTTTACATTGTCTATCAAATGTGTGTTGTGTTTGTGATACAAGACAATACATTTTATTTTAGTAAAGAGCCATGCTGGGTAGAGGGCTAATAAAGTGTGACAATACAGTGGGAATACAGGAAGCCTACTGGGAGGTTGCTAGTCCAAATGAATATTAAGAGGAAGAACAGAGAAGCAGGGAAGAGCATTTTAAGGTCTGTGATCTTGGAAATGTAGCATCTCTGCTTGATGAAATCCAGGGCTGGGGAAGTAGAGATGGATGACATTGAAATAAGAGAAGCAAAACATTAGAAATGTTTTTACTGCCTGCCTTTCTTTCTTTCTTTCTTTCTTTCTTTCTTTCTTTCTTTCTTTCTTTCTTCCTTCCTTCCTTTCTTTCTATCTTTCTTTCTTGCTTTCTTTTTTTCTTTCTTTCTTTCTTTCTTTTTGTCTTTTTAGGGCCACACCCACGGCATATGGAGGTTCCCAAGCTAGGAATCTAATTGGAGCTGCTGTTGCTGCCACCCTATGCCAGAGCCACAGCAACGCCAGATCCAGCCATGTCTGCCACCTGCACCACAGTTCACAGCAACACCAGATCCCTAACCCACTGAGCAAGTCCAGGGATTGAACCTGAAACCTCATGGTTCCTAGTTGGATTCATTTCTGCTGCACCAAGGCAGGAACTCCGCCTTCCCAGTATATGCATATTGAATCATATGATCACAGTTTTAAAGTAGAGGCAAGTGTTAGGGGGGTGAGGAAGATTCTAGCAGGTACAGAAACCTTTGAGGAAAATAGAGGTGGCTTAGAGGTCCACATTATTCACCACAGTGGAGAGGAATAGCAGCAAATGCTGTGACCTTCATGAGAAGAGTGGGTGGAAAGTTTTAGGTTAGGCTCTGAGAGCAGGGAGTGAGAGAGATAAAGGGAAAGACAACAGTCTGACTTCTCTTCACAGATTCCAGAGGGACTGGAAGGAGGGAAAACGGGTGGCTTTAGCAAAAGAATGTCTTAGTTCAGTCTGCCGTAACAAATACCACAGACAGGGTCGGGGCAGGGGTGGGGGAGGCTTAAACAACAGAAATATATTTTCTCACAGTTCTGGAGGCTGGGAATCCAAGATCAAGATGCTGGCAGCATGGGTGTCTGGTGAGAGCTCTCTCTCTGGGTTGCAAATAACTGCCTTCTTATGCATCCTCGCATGGCCTTTCTGTAGTGTGTGTGTGTGTGTGTGTGTGTGTGTGTGTGTGTGTGTGTGTGTGTGTAGAGAGAGAGAGAGATCTTTCTCACTTCCTCTTCTTATAAGGCCGCCAATCCTATGAGATTAGGACCCCACCCTGATGACCTCATTTAACCTAAATTATGTCCTAAAAGCCCTGTCTTCAAATACAATCACAATGGGGTCAACATATGAAGTTTGCGGGGACACAGTTCACACCATAGCAGAGCTTCTTAGTGATCTTTCAGGATAAACTCCAGTTTCAAAAAGTCAAGGATATGGAAGCTATGTTTGTAGAAAAGATCAACGTTATTTTTATTCCGTGACACAGAGGTGAGGAAAAGGGCAAAGGGAGTCAGTTAACTTAGGATGGGGAGACAAAAACACAGGACCAGAGTGCCAAGAGTTGGGCTATGAGGGCCTCGGCTTATAAAGCTCTCTAGGATATGGAGGAAGATTGGAGTAGAGAAACCACCATAACAAGCCCTAAAATGTTTCCCCAGATTGCAGCAAAGAAGGTGTGGGGACAACTACTCATTCGGCTAAAAGAAACCACAAACTGAGTTCTTATTTTGATCATGCTCAAGGTTTGTTTGATCTAGCTGCTTTTCCTTGGAGTTCAGTTTTACGTATGCTTCGGCGCCCCCAACCAGCTTGTATTATGTTCAGGACTTTTTTCCCCTGTCTTTCTTTCCCTCCTTCGGTGTTTCGATCGGGGAGGGGCAGGCCTGGCTCCCTCCCTGGCTGGTCAGGCTGTGCTCTTGACCCTTCCTTAGGACCTGTGATTAATACGCGCTTTGTAGTGGGGACTTGGCCAGCCCCAGGCTCCACAGGACGCGATTCATAATTCACAGAGAGCAGGAGGAGCAGGGTCTTTGTGGTGGCTTGTTTGCTCTCTGCCTCACAGAAAGCAATGCGTTCTGACCTTCACTGTTATCTAATCAGGAAGTAGACAGTCCTGGCGTGTGCTTGAGTCCTCCTAGGGCTCTCGACAACTGTAAATTATGTTCTAGCTCCCCGGATCTGGGGCATGCCACACTTTACATTACTATTGTGGATCTTAAAATAAACAGCATTGCAAGCTGTTTATTTTGGTGTTACTATGTATGCAATTTTGAAACAGTGGTTACTTAAACAAATGTCTCTGTTCCCACAGCACTTGAAAGCCAGTGTTTGCTCCTGTGGTTTTGGGTTTTGTCACTTCTGTTTGGATTATAGTTGAAATCCATGCTGTGAGCGATTGGAATGGACCTGGCGGCACCTAAGAGGGGACCCGTTGTTGGGTCCTGCCCTTCACTGCGTGCAGCCACCTTCCCTCCTCCCCATACTCCCCCTACCCTCCTTAGGGCCATAATGCACAGGCACAAACCTGAGGCTCTTCTTTTCTCCATGGGGCGCTCAGTGTTTATCCCTGTGAGTCATCTGGAGGGTCCTTTTAGTTCCTGGATGCTGTGCAGTTTAACTAAATAAGTGGTATCTGTGATGATTCTGTAACAAAATACTACTTACTCCCAAATGCTCATTTAAGATTGTCATCCATGTGCTGTGGATACAGTGCCTATTATATTGACACAGCTGGGGCAAGATGAATGAGAGAGGGAGCAGTGGGCAAAATATATGTAACTTTTTTCTTTCTTTCTTTCTTTCTTTTTTTTTTTTGCTTTTTTAGGGCTGCACTGTGGCATATGGAGGTTCCCAGGCTAGGGGTTGAATTGGAGCTGTAGGTACTGGTCTACACCACAGCCATAGCAATGCAGGATCCTAACCCACTGAGCGACGCCAGGGATCAAACCCACGTCTTCATGGATACTAGTTAGATTTGTTCCTGCTGAGCCACAACGGGAACTCCAGATGTAACATTTTGACAGCAACTTGCCTAGTGCCCTTGAGTCCTTCCACCTCCACTGCAAACAGGGGTGAAATAGAAACGGCCTGGGTCTTAACACAAACAATACTTGTGGGCAAGACTTTGGTTTGACTCACAAGAGGCCACTGACTTAGCACTGTTTCTTTGGGCAAATTCTTCAACATCTCCAAGTCTTCATCTGTAAAATGGGTAGTGTTGTCTGAGTGGCAGGAGGGATGGATGAAATAGACTATGTGAAACAGCCCATCTCAGTACCTGTGACCAGAGAACTGGTACTCGGTCATTAGTCTTTCTCTTCTTCCTCCATCCCTCCCACCAGGAAGTGAATTAGAGCTGGAGGGTGGTCTGATCATAGTCCCCTTGGCTTGAAGCTGCAGTTAATGCAATTTGAGACCCTCAGCATCTGAGCTGGCCTGCTGGGTGGTGCTTGGGATAGTCATTATCTTGAATCTGCTTACCCACCACCCCACCTCCCACAGATTTCCCTCTCCATTCCCTGCCCCACTTTTACAGAAAGAAGCAGAGGCTGATTTGAAGTTCTGTATTATGTGTGTCTGTCCCACTCCCTGCTATTAGTGAAGAAATGTCTAAAAGCAAATTGTAATCTTTTCTCCACCTCGATGACGTAAATTTCTTCTGTTGGACTGGTACATCATAAGGGAACTTTGGAAATAGATTTGCTGGTTACCGAATGGATGGATGAAAACCTGTGGGTTCTTGGGTATTTCAAGAAGTCCAAATTCCAGTTGTATAATTTATTGCCTTTTATACTCAGGCCAAAAATTAGTCTATAGAAGTTTAATGTTATTCTCATAATTCAGTTGTGTTAATGAAGTAAAATTTTTTAGGGATATGTAGTTGTTATTTATGTTTTCTTCAAAAATCAACACCCCTTTGAAAAATTTAGGTTATAAGGCAATTATATTGAAATTGCATAGTATAATAAGTCTAAAATACTAATGAGATGATGTGACTCTTACTGGCTAGATAGGCACATTTTTGTCTCTTCTAAAGCTTGTATACAAGGCACTATGCTGTGAAGAAGTGAAAAAAATATTCCTTGAGTCATTTAGATACAGGCTAGATACAATAATTGTTTTTTGTTACTGTTTCTCATTACTGTTTTGAGTGGGTAGGTTTTTTATTCCAAATATAAAGAAACTACTCAGCAATCACAGAGAAGTTGAAAGTTTGAGTAAGACTTAAATGCCTCTTATTAGCTGAGTTGCAGTAGCACATTATTTAACCTTATAACAGCCTAAGTTTCTTCCTTTGTCAAGTGGGGGTAATAATAACTCCTCCTCCCTGGGTTGTCAGGATGGAGGAAGAAGATAATGCATTTATCCCACCATCTGCCTTAAACACCAGTGACGGTGAGTTCTTATCATTATGTTGGCCCTTTAAGGGGGAAACATTTTTTAATTTTTCATAATTATTTTGAAGGTGAAATAAGTTCTGTTTTTGGTGTCATTTGCTCAACTCTGTCCTAAACATTCATTTCCCCAGAAGGAACTAACTATAAACACCTAAGGGAGATATGAGATAGAAATAAATGGGGAATAATGTAGGACTGTAACTAGGTGATCTCCATTTTCTCTCTTCAAAGCTAAGAGTGTGAGCAGGACTTCCATCCTCCCTATGGTTGGCCAACCTCATGACATACTCTAGTTAGTGGTGTTTTTCTTTTTCCATCTGCTTACTACCTCCCTAATAATGAGGCCTAATCTGGCAAGCCTTCTGTATCTGTGAATTCTTTCTCCCCAGTTTTGGCCACCTCCAGCCAGCTCCTGTACTATCTTTTTTTTGATTGTCTGGTTTGACTGCATTTCCATCCTTCCTCATTTCTTTAATCCCTTATAGGTCACTTGCATCTGGAGTTCTGATAATTATATTGTTTTCTATTGGTTTGCCTCATCCAAAGCAGCTTAAAATTTGTATCAAGAAGAGGGTAAAGGACGATGTACTTTTTCGCCCCAATAACATTTGATGGCATAGGGACAACTGTGTGTTTGTTAAAAAGCAGTTAGCACAAATTAGAAATACTTCACAACAGATGTGTTTTGTGAAAGGATATGCTAAAAAATTAAACAGAGAATACTTTCCGGTTATAAATTTAGAAAAATATTGTGCAGTGAAGCAAATTTACAATTCATTTAAAATCAACCTTTTTATAGAGTGTGTGCCTTCACGATAAAATTTTGACAATTCTGCAATTTGTTTCAGTGTTTCATTGAGGGGGTGGAAATCCATCTGCTAGTTATTTTGGGGGACACCATTACATCAATAAAATGATTCCAAAGTCATACACAGACTTCATTTTAAATTAATGTGTAGCTGTTTTAAGTCTAACTGACTTAGTTCAAGGTAAAAATTTCCTATTATATGCATAAGAGTAGGAATTTCTTTTTTCTTTCTGTCAAACACAATCCCAGGGTACTGTACTCTCCAGGAACATTTGGGGGCCCTAGGTTCTTACAGACGTTTCTTATTTTTACTTCTCTGACCCCCTTTTCAGCTGCTGGAGGGGCATTTTTTTTTTTTTATGTTGCTACCGTTGATACAGTTGCTATTAATCACTGTCTGCCACGTTGTGACGGTTGTGACGTAGGTTCTAATAACATCCCATTGAGTGGCTTTTGCAAGCTGGAGGCTTACCAACACCACTAGCCTTTGATATTCGACTCACACCAGGAAAAAGAAAATGGAGAGTTAAAAAAAAAAAAAAAAACCCTGCAAATAGAAAAAAAAAGAACAAAAACTGGAGAAAACATAGTGAAATCAAAAACAGATAGCTTTCTGTGTGCAGCTTTTTTGCCATGGGAGCCGCAAAGCTATAAATCTCAGTCACGTTGTTTGAACACTGAACGTGATGCTGCTAAATTTATCATTCATTCTTTGTTGTTTCTGGGAGGGTAGTAGCTCGCTGACTTAGCTAACTGTGGTTCCTGTCCCCTACCAGTAACATTTCATTTTTTTCTCCAAATTAAATAAAAAATAGTATTTTGCTGGATTGAAGGATACTAAAGGATTAGACCAGTTATAGGGAAAAGAAGGAGAGAAGACTGGCTTGGAGTCATCCATTTGTTGGGTGACTGAGATTTCTCCCAACTCTGGACTGTGGGGCTGGAGTGCTTTTCTTTTATGATAGAAGGAAAGGGTATACACATCTCCTGCTATATACTTGAAAAAATTTAAATCCATAAGTAGAATTGAAAAAGCATAAAGGAAGAAAGTTCACCACCATGAGCAAATCTGGAGCCCGTTGGAGATACCCTCCTTTTGTTTGCACTCATATTCTATATTGCAGGGGGAGAAAAAGGTAGAAAGCAAGCCTGCTACAGATGTGACTAGCTATGAATATTCATGAGTGCCGATGAAGCTCCACTGCTACAGCACCCAGGCCTTTCTGATCTCCATCTTGCAGAAATGCCCCCTCCCCACTCCCGACCCGGTACTTCCTCCACTTCCCCCACCTCAAATCTGCCCTCCCTGACCAGCCCTTGAACAAGACTGCAGTTTATTTCTATCACAGCCTGGCATGATACAGCGATCAGCAGCCTTAGAAGTATGTGTGTGTGTGTGTGTGTGTGTGTGTGTGTGTATACTCTTGCATCAAAACAAAGGGGGGAAAAGAAAAAAATGTAATTATCCACAGTTTTACGAATCCAACTCCCCTTAATGTTCATTATTTAAACCAGCAGCAATTACAAGTTCAAAGGGGTTTAGAGGGCCAGCAACCCGCATAATCACTGCCAAATTAAGCGGGACTCATTCGTCACAGGAGAGTACACCCTGAGCAGTGAATCATGCATGCCGTGACAGGCTCTGATTTACATAAAGCAGAAATCTGTGCCCTCTGGGGCTGTGCCTTACTCCATCTCGGTAGCCCAGTGGTATGTGATTTTCTTTTGGTGTTGGGAAGCTGATCCAACTTCATACGTGGTAGAGCCTGCCACTAACTGTTGACAGTAGTGACTCACTTTAGTGTGAGCTTGCATTCAAAGAACAGGCTGGGCCGTGAGGCAGGCGAAATTCTCATTCTTGCAAAGAAAAGAAATTGCTCCCCTAAAGTTTCTGAATTAGGTACTTTAGTAGTTCAAAAGAACAGGAGCTTTGGAGGAGTTGCATTTCCTTTTATCCCAATCTGTTCAGGTCTGTAGTTAAAATCAGTGATACTAATAAAGAAGCAAAGCCCCTTGGACCCAAGACCTCAGCTTGACTAAGGGAGTAATCCCTTCCCCACCCTTAAGGCATTGAGAGATGCCCCCTAAGGCTCTTATCCACTGACACTGGGTGTGTAACCTAATGATGGTTGGGGTCCATCATTGAGGAAACCTGTGCCCTGAAGCTGGGCTTTATTATACCAAACTTTAGAGGGCTTTCAGTTGGATAGTTCAGGGAACCTGGCTGAGAGTTATTATTGGCCTTTGAGATCACTTGTGTGTAAATAATAAAAATCCTAGAATTGAGTTCAAGTGGAAACGCATTAGTTTCATTATAATGATGGAAGACAACACAACAATATGTGTAGCACAACAATATGCTTTCTATCTCCAGCTCTTCACTGTTCTTGGATGTTCTCTCTCATCTCTTAGGCAAAGCCTCATGCTCAATTGTTACTTGTTTTCCCTCTTTTGGAGAGAACTTATCTTTTCACCCGTGACTAAGTCACCTTGATATTATGTCACACACACACACACACACACACACACACACACACACGTGTCATTCTCTCTTCCTCTTTTCTCAGATACAAAGCTGCATCTGTACTTAGGATTTGAAGTGTTTGGGGTTTGAGAATTAGGTTGGCAATTTCAGAGATTACCTACATTTATATTTTTGGGCTGGCTTTGAAGTGCAGATAATGGTCTTGTGGTTTTGTCTCTTGTAACCGGGTCTACCGACACATATATCAAAAGAGCATGACTTTAAAAGTTCCTTGAAGCGGATCAGTGTAGTATTTGAAGCCATGTGACAAAATGGACCCAAGACATCCTCAGACCAGCTTCCTGGTGCTCTGCGCCACGGATGGGGCTTTTCCACTGCCACCAGGCAAAGACCCCAGGAGTTCCACCTTGAACTCCAGCCTCTGGAAATTCCTGTGCCCTGGGTTATTTCCTATATTCTCCTCCTTGAAAGTCTTCACTAAGTGGAGACTCGGGATATTCCAGGGTTAAGTTACAGGTAAGACAATATGTTTATACTGGAAAGGGAAATAAGTCAGGGATCTAATTCTGAGTTAGTCTAGTTAAACCATGCCTGTATTAGCCAGGTCAAATGGGCAGTTAATTTAACCTCTCTGAGCTCATCTTCTCTCCTAATACATAAGTTGTAAGGAGCGGTAGTTTTTGTTACTTTATTGAATTACCAAAGTTCTGGACTCATCAAGGTTGTTTGAGTTCCTCCCAAAATCATCTTTCTTCTTCTCTTTTGTTCCTCTTTGTTCCTCAGGAGTAAGATTCTTTCCACCCCATTTCCTCAGGCTTTGTCCTCAAATGTTGGCTGAGTTTTTCCATATGTAAGGTGCCATCTGGTTTTCTGAGTGGAAGGATTCTTCTGGACTCTTGAAGTCTTCCAGCCCAGTTTTCATTCTCCCACCCACAACTCTAGTGCCTTAGTGAAGCATCATCAACATTTTGACCTCTGTCCTCCTCCTCTTGTTTCCTGCTTAAAAAAACCAACAGAATACCCCCAGGTTTTAGGGTCACTGAGATTGAAATACACATTTACAGAACAAGATTGGTAGATGAGTTTACACACTGTAATGTACCTCAGAAAGTTGTGTTGAAGAAAGATCCTTCTAAGCTTTCATATGTCTCTCTGAAAATGAAGTCAAGGGTCTACAAGTCCAAATGAGAATTATAAGTAAATTACTTAAAAATATCGTAACAAAGAATTTAAGGTAATTGAATTTTGTGTACACTAGGGTAATTTTAGTTAGCAAACTGACAGAAATAGCCACATGATAGTTAATTTGTGCTGTATATAACATAGAAATATGAGTGGAACAGAAGCACATACATGTACACACATGTGCATGTGCCTGGACACACAGCAGACAAGCAAATTGTGGGAAGGTGAAACCCATACAAAATTAAGTAAAATTAAGGAAAGATTCATGGCATTCTCTCAGTACAATTCATGGGACTTTTCAGTGAGCACACATCACCTGTGGGGCTTTTTGTAACCGGCCTTTGAAGAGAATGTAGATTCTGAGGTTCAGGTAGTGATGAAAATGCATGCTTTCTGTGCAAACAAATTGTACCACTCTCCATTCATATCTTTTTTTTTTTTCTTTTAGCAATCTTTAGTTTCTAACATGGCGGTACCATTGGGAAAGGACTGAGGTACAGGGAGATGTTTTAATGATCAAATTCCACCTTTCTTTGGTCCAGCCTCTATAAAATCTTACTGCTATATTGAGCCAAAGTACCCATCAATGTTCCTTTTATTGGACATGCTTCATATATTGTGATGAGATTATATGCATCCATAGAGGTTGTTAGGAAAAACTTAACATGCCACTGATGTGCAGTGAAGGAAAGTTAATTGTGTAGATGCCACAAAACTGCATCAATGAGTAGAGCCCTCTGTCAGGAATATTAATCTGCCTTGAGTAAAAACTGCTAAACAGGCTTGCAACCAATAGCCTAAGGTGAAACCTGGTATTAATAAACCCATGGCAATGAATCAAACCACAACTATCTTTATTCACATAGGGATATATAGACTGTAAAACCACTGATAGATACTGGCCTATACATATTCCTCTTTCATATTGCTCACAAAATTGAAGTCAAATACAGTTATTGAAAATGCACATGACTCTTTTCAACCTCTATCATGTTATCAGTAACAAATGCTTTCATTAATCAAAAAAATAATTCTTTTGGACTCTGTGTTCATATACATTTGTACCTTAATAAAGAATCTTTTTTATTTGAATTCTCCATGGGTACTTGAACTCTTCTGGAAAATTTCAAGTGATGGACTTATATCCAAACAACCCCTCTACAATTCAGCTGTATCTGAAAATGGTCATTGGTGGTTACAGACTTGGAAATGTCTGAGGTTTCCATGACTGAATTATGAGCAGTAACTACTTTGAAAAGTTGTGTCTCTGAATTTGGTAATTGTTACTGTGTGGTACAACAAATACCTCCACTTCCAAGTACATCTACATAGATAACATTTGCACGTATTCAGCTACTTATATGCATTTTCATCCAGAGAATGGCCTGTAGACTGGATGGCATTTCAGATGCATTTCAATCCAACAAGCCCGTTTCCCTATCATGTCTCACTAGGAGCAATAGATGGCGATTTTGTTTATTTGTGGAACAGTAAACCTAAAGGTAACTAAAGAGAGGTAGGCAAAGAGAGGTACAGTAGGAATGGTGGTATTTGTGAACTCAGACCAAGTTTATCCTGTGTTCCCTAAATTATTTTGGATACAATTAACATTGTGAATTAGATGTTTTCTTAGAGAAAGGGAAGTCGAGATGTAAGTGTGAGTTTGGGAGGAGCAAGTGATCAAGCCAGATCAACCATAAATCCCCTTGTTCAGTTAGAACAGTTTGTTTTGAACAATCAATCTAAAGAGCTTTGGAGATTCTCCTAAAACAGTGTTTTTCAGGATTTTCCAAGTGTTGAAAAGCATGGGTTAGGATGTACCAAACTCGGTTGGTCTGTCTCCTTACCCCCATTTCTAGTAGGTCATTCATTCACTGTTCATTTATTCCACTTTGTTGAGTAGCTACTAAATGTGTTAGGAGCTAGTTTAACTGATTCAGATATTTGTCCATGCCTGCATTCACTCTCTATCTGTGCATATGTATACACACATTGGAACTATAGGCATCCATATATATTTTTTATATCCAAATCAATATTTTTTACACCTTCTTTTTCAGTCTCCAGATCTTTGTCAATAGAAGGCTAAGGAAAGTGACGAAATCATTGGGTTTTTCAGGGATAACATTATGAAGAATCAAAATGATTAGAAAGCAACTTTCTAGAATACTTTTCACCCCCAAATTGCATGTTTTAATATAATTGAAGCATAATTTCTCACTGTCATAAACCCTCCTCACAGGATATGTTTTTAAAACACTTTCATTGTCTTAATAGACACGATCTTTTGTGTAAATGTTTCTCCAGCTAGTATTTTCCCATTTACACAACACTTAGGTATCCTAGCAGTGCTAAAATAAACATTGGCTTCAGCGTAACAAGACCAATGTTTGCATTCTAGAATTGTTTGTTGATGAAATAAATATTTTCAACCCCAAACAAAACAAACCTGAACTCTAAATTTATTAACATGAAGGTGAGGCCAAATTTATGTTGGGTTTATACTCAAGTTGACATTTCATTTTAAATTAGATTTTATGGTCACAGGTGTTCTACATTCATGGGTTATCTTAAGGAATCCAATCAATAGGGAAAAAGTAATAATTTAAGAGGTAGGGGATATGTTTATGGTTTCAGGTTCCATTCTGCTTTATTTTCAGCCTGAAATTTTTCCTTTATACCTAAATGAGTGCAGCTCAGAGTGTCATTTCGTATGTTTGTTCCTATAATGTGTTCTTGCACTTATGTGATGCTTCACTTAAAAATACTTTAGCTCTTTCTTTTTTTCCTCTCAAATCAATAACTTTAATGCCTGCTCCAAATAAGCTAAAATAGTTTTGATAATTTTCTAGCAAATGGCAAACTTTTGCCTTTTAGCAGTTAGAAACTTTCTGAAATATTTAAAAATCATTTTTGACAGTATATTAAAGTGAGTGCAAGTCTTTATCTGAAGATCCCACTCAACTTTTCATGTACTTAAAATATTACAGGCAAATTGAGGAGGTGACTTATTATAGAAGTAAGTAGACTTAAATGAATAAATTTTCTGAAAGGAAAGTGACTCTTTTGTGAAAGAATTCAAATGGCGTAATTCATTTTGTGTTTTATCTTCCTGGCTTTTACTCACCTATATACATTTACAAACCCCTGGAAATGGGTCAAAGGCTACTGTGAAACTTAAGAGGGAATACAGTACTTCTATGGGAAATATGTAGAAGTACATTTTAAAAATATTTAGTTTATTGAATTTAAGTGGGCTGATTTTATTACTAATATGTGACAGTAAAAATTGTAAAACTTTACAAAGTTAATTGTGTTAAAGATTATGTAAATGTATGTATATCTTTTTTTTTACATTATTAGAAATTACGTGTATATAATCTCTGTAGGTATTTGGTAATATAATCGAAAAATAATCTAGGGGAAAAAGTTGAAATGTTCTTACTTTAAGCATTCTTTAAATTAACTTGCTGTAATCAGGATAATGATAGCCTATACATGAATACTTTTCTATTGTTGAAGTTTCTGTATTCAATTTAACATTTAAAAAAATATAGTTATTGATAGCAGATGTTTCAGTCCACCCATAACTTCTTATATGAAGAAGAGAATGTTGCGTTGCAAAATCGTTAGGGTTTGCTATGTAATGAAAAGTAGGGGCCTCCTGGAGGCAACGTTATACTAGGTGTTAGCACACTGATAAAACATCAAGGATACTTGCTGCATCATTATTAACACAGCAGAAGTTTATGGACATGAATTTTAGAAACTTTTTAATGAATCAAAATTTTGATGAATTGAAATGAAAAACAGGGAATTTTCTAAATCAGTGATTTCCAAGTGTGTATATTCATAACGAGGTACCAGAAAGCTGTATGAGTTAGAATGTTTTCGCCTGCACATAACAGAAAACCACTTTACAAACTGGCTGTCCTGACGATGAGAAGATTCCAAGGTGTGGTATGGTCGACTTCCACTTCCGGGAGATGGAGTCAGGAGTTCTGTGATGTCCTCAGAGACCCAGAGGGTCTTTGTTTTTCCATCCACACATTGGCTCCACCCTTAGATTGGGTTTCTTCCTACTAGTAATGTGGCTGCCAGCACCCTAGAAGGCCTCACTCAAATTCCTGGCTGAAAGTGGCAAGAAGTTAGTTCCCCTGGCAAGGCAACAAGATTACCCTTAGACAAGCGGACCCATTCTTAAAGTTGAAAGGACTCTCGAGAGGTTTCATTTCTTGCCTTCAAACATTTACAATATTATTACTCCTATTTCACATGAGAGAGTTTAAATATATTTGTATGGACTTACTCAGCTGGTAATAGGTGTCAGAGAGTTCTGAAATCTCAGTCATCAATTTAAGATACACAGATTATTTATTTAGTCTTTTCATTTATACCTAGCAATCTCCAACCTCTTCCTTTAAAAAAAAAAAAAAAAAAAAAAGTACATTCAAAATATGATCTGGCTTGGAAATAGTGCATGAAGCAGGATGTGTTTTTACAAAGCTACTGCAGAATGGCATTAGAAAGTTGTAGCCGACCAGAGTTTGTTTTTACTGTTATTCGGCCATTCAACAATCCATGGTCATTGGCTTAGCCATGAGGAAGTGGATTTAAGAATTTCACTTGAACAGTTAACTGCTCTGTGTGCCTTGTGAGCACTGGCAGTTGGAAGAGGGAGAATTTTTGAGGAAAGAAAATCTCATGGGCACCAGGGTGAGTGATTAACAGAGATGTCTGGCTATCAAATATCTGTGTGATAGAGAAAAGGGTCAAGGTGAGTAATGAAGTTACCCGGCATAGTTTATAAACCACAGATCAGGATGTGATGGAGAAGATATAAAACTACACCCCTGAAAATGCTGGATAAGTTGGAATCTCAGAGTTCTCTAGATAATAGAAAATTATATCCATTTGTGGAAAGTAGAATTCACTTATATGGGTACAGTGCCCAAATATTTTGTGTCCCTGAGAGGAAAAGAGAGGCTGCCAGGCCACAGCTTAATTTGAAATTTATTTATAGGTAAGTGTCTTTATAGCTGTCAAACTTTTAGTAACATGATTGAGCTATTTGGTATGAAAACCAGTAGGGAGTCTGATACTCACTATGAAAAGTTAGTATTCAAAAAATTAAATTAATGAAAAAAGTGGTCAAAATAAGCAACAAGCAATAAAATATGTATCATGAATAGGCAAGCTTTATTTTTTTAAAAATTCATATAAAAATACTCAAAACAAGGGAAGGAGCTCACAAGTGATTGTATAACAGTACCAATAATGTAGCTTGCTACCTCCCAAAGGATCTCTAAGTGCTTTACAGAACCCCTCGTTTCTTCAAAAGATGTATAATAGATTTGTTCACTTATAGACATAGAAATAATTTGTAACACCTTTGAAATTCCTCACCTGCAGGGATCAAATCAGTGTGAGGAACTCATTTTCAAAAGTTCTGTGGTAATAAGTTGGTATAATGGAGAGCTGGTTTGCAGAATGCAGTGAATCAGTAAATAGTGCCTGGAAAGGTGGAGGGTCAGCAAGAAGGGCCCTGTGACAGTCCAGTCCCTCCAGCAGGAACAGGTTTTGCTGCTGTTATCATCCTACCGTCTTCAGGCTTCTCAGGGGATCCCATTTGTTGCCGTCCTGATTTGTTCCATTTTCAGTCAGTTGAGTCCCTGTTGAAATCCCACAGTTCACTTTTCTCACATTCCTCTTTTTATCATTTTACCCTTTCTCCCTAACATGTCCTTTGACTTTTCACATCAGCTTTATATTTCCTTTAGAACTGAAAGCCCACCTAACCAGGCGTGGCTGGATGAAATCACAATAATGGCTTCTGCTAGTTAACAGTAACTTCTTTAACAGTGTGCTTAGGTAGCAATGATATCGAAAAGGCTTTTAAAATGAACTTTAGATGTACGGTGTCTCAATATGATTTTTCCATGTTCTTTTCTTGGCATTTTTGAGAACGCCAGACCAAATCAACCAGAGGCTGCAATGCTGCTTTACTCTGCCTTGTAATCTTAAACTGATAGGTTCCTATAGTCTGTATTCCTACCAGGGCACCATCTTAGTAATATGCAAGGGACTTAGCTGACCTTTTTCTGACCGAGTCTGAGTCTTATTCTTGAATTTCCACGAGTATTCTCAGTCTGTAGTGTCAAGCGTGCTCATGACAGGCCTTGAAGCAGAGGCATAGACATGTGTACAGAGTAGGCAACTCAGCAGGACACACGTGGGACGCCTGGGATGTGGCAACATGTCCAAGGGAATCAACTGTTGAGGTCATTTCTAACTCTGTTATTCTATGAGTCTATAAAGTTGCCTGGCATCAGAGCAGATTATTTTCATTTTCCTGTAGGGTTGTCTGATAATGCCTAGAGCAATGAAGGCCCTAACCTGCTCAGCCTGAGTTGTGCACTTGACTGTCACAGATTTACTGTTGGAATTCTGACCATGAGCACAGTATTCAAGATGGCAGCACTCACTAGCTGAGGATGTTCAAGTTCACAGCTCTCTGAACAAAGAGCCCTTGGTTACCGTAAAACATTGGTCGCTTCTCTTGAGTGGAGAAAGAGGCACTTTGTGTATTTGTTTAAAAGCATTTTTCTCCATGTTTAGAATGGTAAGTAGGAATGGCTAGGCTTGACCAGCCAATTAAAGTCAGACAGTAGTTAGTTGTGTCTGTCCACAGGCCAATTTGGGAGTTGCTCGTTTACATTCCATCACGGGGAACAAAATTCTAGAAGGGCATTCAGAGGGAGGAGAAGACTCCAAAAACCTGGACCACTTTTTAGTACAGAAGAAGATCAAGTCTACTGATGCTAAGTGGGAAATACTGACTGCTTTCAGCTGTCATCTTATGGAGTCCAACATGAGATGTGATGTTCTTGTCTCAGATGGTAGAACTCCTGACTTTATTTTAGAGCTACCTTCCTTCTCTCATAAATTTAAAAGAAAAAAATAAAAATAGATTGAGCCTAAAATGATTAACAGTGCTAAAATAGAAAAGTTAGCATAAGGTATTTATTTATTTATTTATTTGTTTGTTTGTTCACCCTGAAAGAATTGCTAGTATTATATTGAACAGAAGTGAGGGTTCTGATGAGTACATAGTTTGGAGCTTCCTGTAAAGTATCTTCTGGAATGTCACACAGAGCCACCAATCCTATGAGATGAGAACACTCAGGGCTCACTTGAGGCTGGAAGGAAGGTCTCTGTAGGGAGGTGGAAAAATCAGAGGGCATTGCTGCTGTCCTGCTCAACAGCTTGGTTTGCTCCAGGCTCCCTCTGGGGGTGCCACACTAAACTCCAGGGACACTAAACTCTAGGCTGTCTTCCAGCTGTGGTCAGCCATTCAAGGAAATATCTCACTGAGGATTTCCCTGGTAGCTCAGCGGATTAAGGATCCAGCATTGTCACTGAACTTCCACCTGCTGCTGGTGTGGCCAAAAATAAATAAATAAATAAAAATAAAACAACCCTTCCATTCTCTCTGGAGTTCTCCCATGGTGTACACGTTAAGGATCTGGTGTTGTCACTGCAGAGGCTTGGGTTGCTCCTGTGGCATGGAGTCAACCCCTGCTCAGGGATCTTCCATATGCCATGGGTTCAGCCAAAAAAAAGGGGAAAGAAACTAAAACATCTTTCTGGAGGTGAATGAGACCTCGAGGAGACACAGTTTCGTATAATTTTCGTATTGTTAGATGATGGGAGGAAGGTTCTGAAAAAAACCAGTGCACATAATTAAAAAAAATTTTTCTAAACCTCCTTGTATCACTGTTTCCTAAGAAATATGTCTATTAAAAACAAAACAAAATGAATTAAAAACTTCAATTGTTATAGCCCTGCTTCCTCTGCAGCTATAAGGTGACAATACTGGCTACATCCCTTCCAATGTCTTGTTTACATGACAGTAAATGTAGGCAAAGGGAGACCAAGATGTGATATGTAAGAAAGCCTTTCATCCACCTTTGCTAATCCCAGTCATCACCACCAAAACACAGATGAATGGTTAGGGAAAAATTCTACCTGATGAGAAAACCACTCTCATCAAAACCCCCTCACAGTAAAATGTTACCTGACTCATATATTCATTTATTCAACCCATATTTAATGGATTTTTTTTTTCTATGAGCAAGTACTTTACTAAGTGATAGGAGGATGGAAAGATGAATCAGAAGCAGAGCCTGCCCCCAAGGAATTTAAGCACATGTAGGAGAGAGGAAGTGTGAATATCTAACAAAAATTAAAAATGGAAAGGGTCCAAAGAATAGTGTGGCATGTAAAAGTGTGGGTAAGTGTCAGAAGAAAAGATTGGGGGTTAAAGGAAGAAAAGATTACTTCCAGCTGAGGGAATTAGGGATGTTTTGAAGAGGCTGCAGATGGGGGAGGAGGAGGGAGAACTTTGAAGGCAGGTGATCGGTGGGGGTGGGGATGTGGGAGCAGCAGGAAAGGCACAGGGAGAGGGAGGCCAGTAGTAGTTAGTAGGGATCAGTTCCCTGAAGCTAAAGATAAGACTGCCCAGCAACAGGAAATGTTGTTGGGAAGGCAGGGCCCCTCAGACTGGAGACAACACTGGTTAAGGATTTCAGACCTGACTGGATGGAGAATGAAGTTGACAGGGTATCATTGTAATTCTGAACAATTAGTTCAGAAGAATGGAATCTAGCGGATTGAACCCCAAACCCACAAAAACCAAAAAACTGGAGATGGAAATACTGGTTATAATAAGGCTTTTCTAGAATCAAAATAAATGTTTCCCACAGTATGAGGAGTGTATGATTTGTGGTATGTAAGGTGATTTGAAGTGGTATTCAGATTTTAGTAAGATAGCTTAAATATGTATTAGAAGAATATAACATCATTAATCATCAGGGAAATGCAAATCAAAACCATAATGAGATATCACCTCATACCTGTTAGAACGGCTATTATAAAAAGACAAGAAATAACAAGTGCTGGCAAGTATATGGAGAAAAGGGAACCCTTGGGCACTATTAGTGGAAATGAAAATTTGTGCAACCACTATGGGAAACAATATGACGGTTCCTTGAAGAATTAAAAACAGAACTACCATATGATTGAGCAATTTCACTTCTGGATTTTTATCCCAAGAAAACAAAAATACTAACTCAAAAGAATATGGGCTTCATGTTTATTGCAGCATTATTTCCAATAGCAAAGATATAGAAACAATAAGATATAGATACACACACACACACACACACACACACAGAATGGAATACAAGTCAGCTACAAAAAAGAATGAAATCTTGCCATCTGCAGTAAAGTAGATGGATCTCAAGGGCATTATGCTAAGTGAAACAAGTCAGACACTAAAATATACTATGATCCAAAAAAAATTCTATGATCTCTCTTATATGCAGAACCTAAACACAAAACAAAAACAAAAAACAAGCTTATAGATCCAGAGAATAGACTGTCCCCCTCCCTGTTCCCCAGAGGTGGGGGGGGGGGGAAATGGGTGAAGTGGGTCAAAATGAAAAGAAAGAAGACATTAAATTTAAAAAATAATAATAAAATTCCAATCAGCTTTTCATTTAGTAGTAACAAATGTGTACCTCTATTTAAAAAAAAAAAAAAGAAGAAAGAAAAATTGCAGCCTTTAACTTGAAAACCTCTGCTTCCATAGACTGTTGCCATGGATGAGTCTAAAGGGAAAGAAAAGTAGGGCTATTACATTGAAAATATTAAATAAATAGTCTAGTGTTGCAGTCTGCCCATATTGCCTAAATTCTTTCTTAGAAGAATGACTAAAAGTTGGGAAAGTCTATGAGAAGACTACACTAGAGTCTTGAAGTAGAAGTAGATGAGTTCCTACACTAAAGTAATGGAAATGGAAATGAGATACGTATGAGGAATAGTCTGGAGGAAGATTCTGCAGATTTTGACAAGGGGAACAGCAACCCAAGATCTGCTCAAGTTTGGAGCTTGACTTGAAAATGCCTACAACCATTAAAAGAAATAAAGAAGAAGTAAGTTTATATGAAAAATAAGAATTCAGGATATGATCATAAAGGTTGAGAGATGTCCATCAGTCATTTGAAATGCAGAACTGAAGGGTTGGAATGGGAAGAGGTTTAGAATCAGCTACAGAAATAATAGCTAAGGTGGTAAGTTTGTGACCAAGGAATGCAGAGAAGAGAGCCAAGGTTAGATCCTTAAGGAAGCATATGTTTAAGAATGATAGAAAAAAAAAAAGAAAAAAAGGAGTTCCCTTCGTGGCTCAGTGGTTAATGAATCCGACTATGAACCATGAGGTTGCAGGTTCAATCCCTGGCCTTGCTCAGTGGGTTAAGGATCTCGCGTTGCCATGAGCTGTGGTGTAGGTTGCAGGCATGGCTCAGATCCTGCATTGCTGTGGCTGTGGTGTAGGCTGGTGGCTACAGCTCCAATTTGACCCCTAGCCTGGGAACCTCCATATGCCGCAGGAGCAGCTCTAGAAAAGACCGAAAAAAAAAAAAAAAAAAAAAAAAAAAAAAGCATGATAGGAGTTAGTGAGGCTCAGGAAGATAGCGCAGAGCTAAGAAGAGAAGGGAGAAAATATAGGATCCTGAAAGATCATCTCCAGTCTGGGCCCTTAGTGTCTCCCTGTGGTTGGCATACGGTAGTTGCTAACTAAATACTAATGAAAAAGAAATGCTTAATCAAGAGAGTTAGATCTACGGAGAAGTCAAGGGGCAAAAGGGAGCAAATACCATTGAATTTGGCCATGAGGAAGTCATTGGTGACCTCTGGGTCTGTAGAGTCTCAGTGGAGTGACAAGGGCAGAAGTCAAATTGCAAGGAGGGAAGGATAGAGTCACCGGGGGTCTGGAATTGGATTCTTCTTTCAAGACTGCGAAAATAGAGAGGATGCTAGCTGGGGGTGGAGTGTAGCAGAGTTGAGAACAGATTTTTTTTTTTTTTTTTTTTTTTTTTAGAAGAGTGTATGCTCAAGCCTATTTGTAAGCAAAGAAGAAGGATCTGGTAGGAATGAGGAGACTGGAAGTTCAAGGGGTGGTAGAGGGCGGTGGGGTAGGGGGAGCAAGCTGATGGGAAAAAAACAACCAAGAAGGGAAGAAGTAAGGAAGTCCAAAGCACACATGGAGAGGTTAACCTTGGCCATGTGGAGGAACAGTTCTTTCTCTTAAGACTGAGTGAGGATAAATACAATTAGTGATATGAAGAAGAGAAAAAAGAGAGGAAGCTTGTGTTATGTGGTCTTCGCTATTTAATGCAAGTAGTGAGGTCATCTTCAAGTAGGGGGTTTGAAGGGGCAAGATGGGGATCTGTTCCTTGAGAGACATGGAAGCCTTTATAGTTCTTGGTGTCAGGAATGCAGGGGGAGCTCTTTGGGATGAGAACAAAAACTGTAAGGACAACTTCTTTAACAGCTCTTAGCTATCGAAAGCTGAAGGGGTGGGGATAAGTTTCTACGCTGAAGTAGAGGTTGGCAAGTTTTTGTGTTCAGGTGGTAAGAGCCTTCTGTCCCCATTAGGACCTAAAAGCCTTATTTTCTATCAATTTAGTTCAAATATCATAATGCAGGCGGCGGAGGAGGTAGTCCTAAATTTCTGCTTTTCCAAGTGTCCCACTGTAGTCATTGTCAAGGCCTTGATGTAGAGAGGGACTTTAGGTGGGTCCTGTTCATCAGATTCAATCATTTGAGACCCTGAGTTGTGAATAAATGATTAGCCATGATAATAATACTGCACCAAAATTCCTTCTTTTCTTTTTCCTCCTGGTATTTAAGGTGCTTCTTGGCTGGAATACAGAACACTTGAAGACAAAAAGCCAAGGGTTCATCTTGTTTTCAGGTGGGAGGCAGGAAGGACACTGCTTTTGTAGTCAGACAGTCCTCTTATGATGCTGATGTATTGGCTGGGAGACACAATCTTTCCCAGCCTCTATTTTCCCATTTGTAAAAAAGATTTCCCAGCAGGGTTACTATGAAGACCAAACTGCTCACTGCAGTGCCAAGCACACAGTAGTTATTCAGTAAATGGGAGCCGAATTATTTCCCACAGTTATTTCTTAAGTCCCACCTTGCTGGCTTTTCACAGAATATCTGCTGAGTGAGTTCTGCCTGTATTTGGCTTTGGAAAGTATGTTTCCTGTAAGTTAATGGTTGTGAGGAAAGGGAAATATTTGTCACATGGCTGGATGAATGAAGACCTTGACCCTGTTCTCTTAAAAATGAAAACTCCCAGAAGTTCAGTCAAGGGGCTTACCATAGGCTAGAGCCTGCAATTCTCAGAGCAGCACCATCCTTACTTGATGAACCTGTTCCATGTGCCCTTTGCTTTGCTTGTTTTACTGGGCTCAATACCAACCTCCTTCCCCCAGGCAGACAAACTGGTGAGCGTCACTGTGACATTTTACTTCCATTAGAAGAGGAAGCCATTGATCACTAAGAACAGCATAGGTTTACTATGATGAATTAAGCCAGATGTATCTTGGCCTCTGACAAAGTTGTCATGGTGCCTATGTCTTTCATCTCTCTATGCCCAGTACCTGACACAGATCCTGGCATGTACTAGACACTCTGTATGTATTAAATAATCAGTGAGGTCTTTACGAACATGATGACAAGTCATGGGCTAGTTTGGTCAAATGACTTTGTTACAAAAGTCAGCCCCAAAAGGTTTTTGGCACCCAAGCTGCAGTGGCTTTGTCTTTAGCCCAGTTGCATGCAAGTATTTTTTAAAATAATGCATTGATTAAGGTCATTGATGATTCTTTCTGTTTGTGCTAGATGAAGATGGAGCCAGTATATCAAATGGCAGGATCAGAGTCCAAAGACTCTGATAGTACCACAAATGGAAAGAACAGTCCGTGTGAAGTTAGATAGCTGAAGTTTGAACTTTGGTTTCACCACATCCTAGGGGTATGACCACTTAAGCAAGTCACTTAACCTTTCAGCCTCAGTTCTGTCAGTAAAATTAGGAGAAGCATCCCTACCTCACACTGCTCTTACATGGCTGAATTGTGCTGGTCTGACATGGAAACCCTCAGAAGAGCACACTGCAAGCAGAGTGGGAGTCTCTCAGCTTGTTTCCTCCTGCCAGAAGGAGGCTGGGCTCTGTCGAAACAATGAGCCTACTCTAACAAGACAAAACTGTAAAGAACATAAGTATAAAGAATGCTTGAGCACCAAAACTCACTTAACTCACATATTAGACATGAGCTATGTGACAAAAGGAGAGATTTTAGCTAACAGTAAGCACAGTACAATCTAGCTAAAAAGAAAAAAACAAAAACAAAAACAAAAACTTGTGTTAATACAACAAAATATCCAGAATGAAATTTGTCTGCATGATTAGACAGGCTTTGGGCAATGGTACAGGTTACCAACCTTTAAGGAGGATCTTGACCACCCAGAGTCCTTAGTGATGAAACTGGCCAGTGTTGTGACCTGCTCCAAAAGCCTGAGGGATGAGGAATGGCCCGAAGCCACAGGGGATGTTTGAATCAGAGAAGAGAACATTTAGAGGGATGATACACCAGTAAGTGTTGGAAGGACTGTCCTGCGGAGGAACGTAACTGGGCTTGCTCTGGGACGTGACCAAGGACAGGACAGGAATCAGTGAAGGTGCAGGGCTGCAGATTTCAGCTTGACCTCAGTCAGCACTTTCCAGAATGTGGAATGAACCATCAGCAGAGGTGTAGGCTCCACCTCCCTCCACCTGCTCAAGCCGGGTGTGTTTGTTCATTGGCACAGGGATTCCAGAGGAATCAAGAATTGGCTTCAGTATCACCCTTAGGCCCTTCCAGCCCTGCCATATCTGATTTCCTATACCTTTCCCAACTCAAAGTGAAGACATAGCAAATTGCTCTTCCTGCCTCAAAAAAAAGGTAGAATATAGTTCGGCCTGCAGGCAGACAGTAAAAATTAACCATAGGAGAAAGAGAGTTTTTCAGCTCAGTTTGTGTTTGTTTTACAACGTTTTCAAAGAACTATTAGCTGAATTTCTTGCTTAGCCTTCATCAGCATCTCTGATCAGGAATTCTTTAAGCACTCCACCAAGTAAGCAGTCTTTCCTCTCACATCTGGCAATTTTTGTAAAGAGAGCAACATGCTCAAGACATAGCTCAGAATAGAACCTAAATTTCCCCAGCTTCTAAATCCCTGGGCTAGCTGTCTACTGCACTTCTTATCCTGAACTTTCCAGAGGCTGTGTGAATTCAACCCTCCCAGCCTGGAGGGCTTTTTTTTTCAGCAATTCAGAGCTCTGACTGGATAGTTTCAGAAGGGTCAGAGGGCTTCAGTAAAACCTCTGAGAGTAAATCATAAAGGGAAGCCTGAATGCAAAGATGTGACAAGTAGGGTTACTCCCATTTCTGGGTGGAGCAATGGTGATTCTTAATTTTAGCAAGGAGGAAAATGGGATGAAATCATACAGTGGAGAGATCTTGGCTGTTAATTACAAGACTGGTCAGCCCACAGCTCCCAAGCTGGTGTCAAAGTCAGTTCCTGGGCAGAGTTTTCCCTCCCTTTCTGTCTGCCCCTGGACCTCTTAGGTGTTGCTTCCACTTTGTGGCACAATAGTTGACCTGCTCATAAGAATGAAACACAGTGTCCACCTTCTGGGAGGAAATCTTGATCAAGTTTTTCAGGTTCTCTTCAATTCCCTGACTACACCCTAAAGAAACACATATTGGGCTAAGAACCCAGCAGAGAGCTGTGGATACTATTTAGCAATAGTGGGCAGCAAGCCGACAGTGCAGGCAGCATTTACATTCAAACCTAATTCTAAGAACTCATTTATACTATTAATGATCTTAACTGCAGATAAGAAAAAAGGGAGGGGGGAGCAATAGTTTGATCAGTGGTAGTTCTGCAAATTGTCACCAAGAGCCATAGGTTCCCTGAGGCTGATGACTGCTCTGCATTCTTCCAGTGTGGACACCCAGAGCTGTTGAAAAGAATTGAGACGCTTGTCAACAGAATGGAAAGCTGGCCTTCATCAAAACAATTTTAGTCTGTGAGACTTATGACCTTTCCTTGCTGTTTGTTTTAGTTTGGAACTAAATGAGAAAATTGTTTTAGATAACAGTAGCTTGGTCTTCCTTTCCCAAGTATTTTATAGGGAAAAGCCCAGTAGCACAATTGTTAACCAGGATTTTTTAAAATATATATATAACAGACTAGAGGAAGTGGTTAACTAGCCCAGAAATCGAATTTCAGGATGGATAAGGAAAAATAATAATAGTAATAATAATTATGTCTAAGGAGAAAAATGCCCATTGTTTGCTCACATTACTGCAATAATAATAGTCCCACGTGATAAAATATAACATTTCTAGGTACTGTTGAGGCTAGCTTTTTTTTCTTTTCTTTTCTTTTTTTTTTTAAGTAGCTGTAAATTGAGCTAGCAGATGAACAGTCCCTGGGGATGGGATAGGATCACCCTATTTCCTGTTCAGCCTTGCTGGGGAAAAAAAAACCCTAATGAAAGAAAAGAACGTAATGGTTTTGCAATCCAGGTAAAAGGTTTAAGAGAGTTCAAAGATTAATTAAGTTTTAATTCTTGATTACTAAATTTCTCTTCCAAAGAGCAAACGAATTCCTGGCTTGAAAACTTAGAAATCTGCAAATCAAAACACAAATATAAACAAGAGTTGGTCAATCATGAGTATAAAAAACCCTACTGGAGAAAGTAAAAGTTAGGTGGTTTTCATTTATCTAAAGCCTTTTAGTGGTCCATTTGAAGTGGCACACAATTTTTTAAAAACATGCATGGATGTGGGCTTCTTTGGTTAAGTGTCTATGGTTGGGAATGCATGGAAATGTTTATAAAGTGTTGAAGTAAAAATATCAAATAGGCTTTACACAAACCACCAAATAATTTACAGACATTTGCTGCATTGACCATTTCCCTACGGCTCCACATCAGGGTGGAGAACAGGGACATTCAGTGCATCGTTGTGAAGCAATGAAATTTCTGTAAGTCGTGATCTGCTGGCATGTAATAACTCGATCTGCTTCATGCAGACAAAATATATTAAAAGTATGGACGAGTGAAGTTTGTGCCCCAGGGAAAAGGCGAGATAATGCATTGAAATTGTTCAGAGGTAGTTAGATGCCTAATGGCCTAATATGTGAGCTATGTGAGGTCTGGGGTCTGGTTCTCATAAATTCTGGCTAGACTGATCCTGTAATTTCAAGCAAAGGATAAAAGCGTTAGCCAGAATCATCAGTGTTCAAGGTCCATGATGCTGGATATTATTCATGTAAGGATTTAAAAAAAAAAAAAAAACTTTAAAAGGGATGCTGTGGAGTATTATTTATGATCCTGTATATTTGCATGTTTTCGTTTGAAAATATATGCATACCTGTGTGCACGGTATAAGCCATTTAATGAAATAAATTAACTTGGAATTTATAGAAACCTTCCACATCTCTTCCATGATGGGATAGGATTTTTGATATAATATAATAATGTGCTGCATGAAAAACCGTGTAGGATCTAATTATTTCAACTTCAAACTGACATATCTGTGTTTAAATTAGAGTGAAAAACATGTTTGTAATAAAAATTTACCATTACGAATGGAATAATTTAAAACCAATTTGGACGGATTCAGGAGTGATTAGAGGAAAAGTTCCCAAGACATTTGGTAGCCTTATAAATGATTTCACAAAATATGCTAAGACTATCCTACTAGTTATATTGGCTGAATACTGAATCCTCAGATTTTTAAAAGAAAATTCTCTAAGAACTGAGCTTTGGAAATTAGGTAGATGGTGGGTATGAAAACCCTTGATAACTTCTTCCTTTATATAATTTATTTCATTGTGGGGGTAGCAGTTTTGAAGTTTTCATTTGCAGTTTCTTTTCTTTTTTTAACCCACTCACTTATGTTTGAGTCTACCGTATATTTATACAGTCTTTCCTGCCAGAATCGTTGACAGTATTTTTAAATGCTTTCCCTCACTGCCTAGGTTATAGCAAGCACCACTCTCCCTAAGTTCTCAAAACCGTACCACCCACACACACATCATGAATAGAGATGTGCATGCTTTTTTTTTTTCTTTTGTAAAACAAAGTGTTCAGTCTAAAATTACTTCGACTTCATTGTGGCCCTAAAAATCATCTCAACTGCATACCTACGGAGGGAACTGGTGTGCAGGTTTCTGTTGGTTCCTGGTGACAAAGCTATCATTCTAGAATTTTGTTCATAAAGATGTCTGCATTTACACACATATGTATTTATACACTCCTTCTCCATTATTACCGTACTTTAAAGCATTCCGACATTCTGTAAGAATCTCAGTAGAAAGTACCCTTGGGCAGAAAAACTGTTGATCTAGTCTTCTTCTGAGTTTACCTGAAGACATTTGTAGATTCAGTTACATTTGATTACTTGGGTTTGACTTTTCAAATTGCTAAAAACGCTTACCTCCAAATTATTCTGCCTGACAGTGTAGCATGTATATACAGCTATTATCTTTTAATATGATAATATACAGATACTTTCTGCTAAGTGTCTAGGAGGTGATTGATATTTGTTATTCATAAATGAGGAAAATGGGCTCAGAGATTTAAGATGATCTTTAAAATATATTTTAAACCCTCACATTGCAAAATCTGTATCACTTCTGTTACTTTTATTCTTTTTTTTTTTTTTTATAACCGCATTCTCCTATTCCACTTATTTTTCACCTTGAGGAAATATACTGGGAGTTCCATCCAGCAGTCAGATTATAAAGGAGAATTTTAAGGAGTCACGTTGATGTTTGTCCATATATTTTGATGTCCTAGTAGACCCTGGACAAGTGGGTTGATACGTTTTTTTTTTTTTTTTCAAAGGAAAGTACATGAATTATTTAAGTACCAGAATTCTAGGAGTTGCTTTTTGCCTCATTTAAATAATTACAAAGTAGGAAAATATTCCAGAATTGCACTCTTTCATATTATTTGGAAGAAAATCTGAGCAACAATTTAGCTAGCTCTGATTTTGAATAATTTCATCAGTGTGTCCATCTTTCTGTTACTCTGCCTACAACTTTGCCAGTGACACTTTGCTGCTGGTTTATGAACAAAAGATGATTTTATGACAATCCTCAGCTACAGATAATTTGCAAGAATTAGTGGTGGGGTCGTGTTATTTAACTTTTCATTATGTGTTCAGTCCATTAGGGAGACTCGTAGTTTTAGCAGGAAGGGTAGGTACTGGAAATTTGGAATTAGTTTACATTTTCAATCCAAAGTTAGGTAATATGATTACCTTTTGATTATTTCAATTCTAAACATCTCAAGGCCAAAACTCAAATTCGTGCTAGAAAACCTCTCACCCTCCCCCTACGCTCCCCCTGGTCCTCATTCTCCAAATCTTTTCCAGATTGTTTGCAAAATGAAATTATCTAATTTCACGAGTATTTGTTCCGAGAAAGCACTACAATCTTGTAGAGAGAATCCAGAGACTCATTTTCAAAGGCTGATCTCTTAAGCAAGACCTTTTTGTCCATGAAATAATACCACCTTGGATTCAGTGTGAACTCTGAGGGAACCATCTGGGCCAAACTTGCCCAAATTGATCTGTGAACCAGCATACTGATCATACCATTTATGAGCAGTGACAAATGTCAACAAGCCAAGTTCTCAAGTACTTCACTCCACATCTCTGAGATACACATAAACTATTGTGAATATTTTTTTAAATGAGCTTGGTTTGCAGTCTTTTAAAAAAACACTGTATGCTTACCATTGTCTTATTTCATTATGTCTTTCCAAAATTTATATCACTAAAGCCAACTGTAGCAAGAATTTATTCAGGACATTTTAATATCCATTGAGGCACTGTTTCAAAATGTACATCTGCTTGCTTCATTATAATATTTCTGAATTTGTAACTCTTGCTGCTATTAAATTTAGTTTTTAAAAAGACTTCAGACTAGGAACCAATGCTGAATTATTAATTTGAACATTATGAACTTTTCAAGTTCTAAATATAGAGGAAGGAATACTGAGCTAATTTGACTAATTAATCAGGTTGATTACAGTATATTTATACAAGCAGAGTTAATCTAGCAGATCCAAAAGTTTATGGAGAGTAGTAAAACTATAAATGAAACAAATTAGTAACTGTGACCAAACAAGCCATTTGGTTTGAAAATGGACACTTTACTATACAATCATCTCATAAAGAGTATAGCTTGATAACCTTCAGACTCTGTGCTTTGTATATGCTTTATATGTCTAACACCCACAAAATGACCTACACTTTTTACCTCTAGTTATTAACACTGCAAAAGCATGCCCCAACTTGAAGCATTTCACTCTCTCTCTCTCTTTTTTTTTTTTCAGACTCTCTCACTGCACTGTGTTCTTAGCCACATCTATTAAGTGCACACTATGAAGGTGTACTAGAGAAATAAGCTTTCTTGTTTGTTTAAATGCCCCACCTTCTCTAATGTGGCTGATTACAGAGTTCATGAAAATGGAATCTCCTTTTGCTTTGTGACAAAAACCACATTTAATAGGTCTAATTTTAGGTCTAGTCACTGATTCTGTCCCCTGATAAAAGAATAGGATGTGGAAATGTGCCCAAACAGAACTTCTAAAGGTATACGTTAAATCAAAGGGTGTTCCTTTGAGTTTGTATAAAAAGAGAAAAGTCTCATTGATTTTATAGAAGAATTAAGGGAAAATATCACTCTGTGGATTGCTTGATGTGAGAGAATACTGTAGCATTTTGCTTTAGTCTGATACTTAGCAGACAAGTCCCCTGAGTAGGAAGCATGGCTAATTCTGTTCTTTTAAAGTGCCTAATGTCCTGTTGACACACTCAAATGTTAAATAATATATTTTAACATGAAGGGAAAGCTCAAAGCTTTCATGAGGTAAGACTGAAAAATAGTTATACATGCCCTTGATTCACGGAAATTAAAGAGGCAAAGAGCTCACATTTATTCATTCCAAGAAAAATCATTATAGTCTTGTGTTTAGCACATGTTGGATTTACATTTCCTAGATTTTCAGGCTTCAAATCCTTGCTCAAGAAAAAATTTTATCTAATAGCTCTGAATATCAGGATTTTTTTTTTTTTCTTCTGAAGAGCATACTTCTTTCTCTGGCACTCACACTTTAAAGTTTATTGTTCTAAAAACATTAAGTCTTTCTTCTTTTAAAAATCTACAACATACTTTAAAACATCAAATTGTATACTTTTAAATGAGTGCCTTGTAGGTATGTGAATTGTATCTCAAAGCTTTAAAAAAAGAGAGCACACCAATAAACTTGTCATTAGTTAAGCCGTATATGCCTAAATGTCTTCTTTTATCCTTTTCCTTTGACTAGTTCCTTTGATAGGTAAAAATTCAATCCAAAATAGTGATTTCAAATAAATGTCCCGGTATGTCAAAAAAAGAGATGCTTCGAAAATGATTTCGGTGAACAGGAGATTATATTTACAGCTCAGGTGCTAAAAATTGCCCTCTTATTTTAACATTAGCAAATTTATTCATTTCTATCCTAGTTCTGTTGGCTGATTTCTTATTAGACAAAACTAGTTTTTCCCTGCAGGTTTAACAAACTGCAGGCACCTTTATTCATTTAACCAATAGATTTAAATTTCAACTCTGTTTCTTTTGGAGGGCGTAAAAGGATAAGAACTGTGCTTAAGGATGAGGATACAGTTCCCTGCCTTCAAGTATCTACAGCCTCATGGGGTATTCCAGCAAGTAAGCAGGCATGGCTCTAGCCTGTTTGTTCACTACACAAACAACAACCATATAATATTCAAGAAACATCTGGCAGTACCAAGCAGCTGCTGATAAACCAGCAATTAAGCTCCTCTATCATAGGCATGTGATGTCTAAAGTACCTTAGTACAGTGACTGGTGTATAGCCCTCCAAATATGAGTTGCCCAGTAGTAACAGTAGAAGTACAGTCCCACCAGTAGTCATTGCAGTTAAATTTATATGATTAGACCAATGGTGACATTCATTTTCACTTAGAAGAAGTAGAGAAATCCTGGGCAGAGGATATGTCTGGGCCTTAGAATGTTGCCTTTAGGGCTGACTCGAGAGAGCTGGCATGGTCACATCCAAGGCAGTTGAAACTGAAAAAAAGTCCTGAAGGCAGATATTATTCACCCCCAAATCTGAATCAAGGCCAAGCCTAACTCTTATAATAATTTAAATTTTAGGAGTTCTCGTCATCTCAGTGGTTAACGAATTCGACTAGGAACCATAAGGTTGTGGGTTTGATCCCTGGCCTTGCTCAGTGGGTTGAGGAACTGGGGTTGCCGTGAGCTGTGGTGTAGGTTGCAGACTCAGCTTGGATCCCAAGTTGCTGTGGCTGTGGTATAGGCTGGCAGCAACAGCTCCAATTGGACCCCTAGCCTGGGAACCTCCATATGCCACAGGAGCGGCCTAAGAAATGGCAAAAAGACAGAAAAAACAAATTTTTAATTTTTGAGATAGATGCTATCATAGTCATATAGAGGGTAGAGTTGATTCACCTGCACAATAACAGGGTAATAGCTAAAAACGGTGCTAGCAGAAATCATATTTGACTGAAAATTAGTTGGAAAACCCTGAGTTTGGTTCTGTCCCCACTTGTCTGTCTCTAACCCATCACTCAACCTCTTTTGTTAGTTTAAAGCTAGTTACCGACTTGTTTAATGCTCAGATAGCATCCTCTTTGTAAGTGTGTGAGCATATTTCCTGATGGTTAATGAGGGAGTAAACAGGAAATTCAGGCGTTGAAGATAAAGAAGGAATATGATCTTAATGGTGGTGTTTTGAAGTTTGACAGTGAGAGGATGAATTTAAGATGTCTTTACAGAAGCTAGCTCCCTTTGCATTAACTGGTGGGTCTAAAGGTCCACAAAATGGGGCCCAATTTTTTTTTTTCCTGCTGGCCTTTTTTATGTTCCTAAGATGAGTTTCTCCAGTATTACTTTGGTTTCTTCTTCCATGAAGAAGGCATAGGATTATCCAGAAATATATAATTTATTATTATATTTTGGGAGATAATTAATTAACCTTCTTTAAATGTTTTGGAAATTCTTAGATGAATACAAAATTGTTGTTTTGGGAACCTGCCAAATCTTGAACATCTCCTCAAAGAGTCGGAAAAGAGTTGTCTTCATTTGGGTAAATGGTAAATGGTAGTTGTTTAAGATATTTCCTTAATGAGTGGTTATTTATTGTAAATTTCTACTTTAACAACTCTTTTCTGTTTCTCCACAAATCCATTATGTAATGATTTATGCAGCATGCCTTGGGGTTTTCGATCCTGGGTGAAGACAGGTTATTTTCCTCAAATTGTTATCTCTTATAACAAGTGGAGTCATAGCAGTTGTCTAGAAAGGACACTTGTTAGAAATGACAATATCTTTGCTGTTTCTGAGAGGTTTTCCAAGCCAAATGACAGGAATGCCACCTAACAACCATTGTTCCTAAACTCATATTTGCAGTACACTTGAGAAATTGATAAAGAAAACTTATGTTGCTTTGAGGTTCCCTAAAGGATAAAGTTCTCTCCCTCCAAAAGAAGTATCTAGGAGTTCCCGTCATGGCGCAGTCATTAACGAATCCGACTAGGAACCATGAGGTTGCGGGTTCGATCCTTGCCCTTGCTCAGTGGGTTAACGATCTGGCGTTGCCGTGAGCTGTAGTGTAGGTCGCAGACGTGGCTCAGATCCTGCGTTGCTGTGGCTCTGGTGTAGGCCAGTGGCTACAGCTCCGATTCGACCCCTAGCCTGGGAACCTCCATAAGCCTCGGGAGCGGTCCAAGAAATAGCAAAAAGACAAAAAAAAAAAAAAAAAAAAGAAGTATCTAATGTGACCTATTTGGATGACAATAAGTATCTTTAAGAATCTAAAATGGTGCTCCAGTGAGATGAATGGGCATTTCTAAAGCACAAAATTATATCTGTCAAAAAATTAAAAAACAGCTGAGCCAAAGTTTTGCAGTCCAAAAAATATTCTCAGGAGATAAACTGAGAGTTATGCCTTCTTTGGTCTAATCCTATGGTGAGTTTGGTGACTGAATCAAGTGTCTGAAAAGAACTAGACATAACTGATATTCATTTC
Source organism: Sus scrofa (assembly GCF_054392235.1). NCBI lineage: Eukaryota > Metazoa > Chordata > Mammalia > Artiodactyla > Suidae > Sus > Sus scrofa. The sequence continues at coordinate 143,425,502 of NC_139383.1, forward strand.
AGTTCAAATATGATCCCCATGAACAGAGGCAGTTGTTGACAACTCTGCCATTCTGTTGGCATGCCTTTTCTGTGCCACCAAAGTTTATCTACATTGATAAGTGACTTGTGGCAGAGTTGATCTCATTTTTAGTGACCATTGAGTCAGTTTCCAACATAACTTTGTCCTGCCTCTGAGATACTGTTCTTAAGAACCATAACCTGGTGTGACTTCCCTTCAGAAAGCCCACAGCTAATGTTATCTCACTCCGAGAAGGGTTTTGCTTCAGGCAGAATTTCTAAGTCTTAGATGTTTACCTTTGACTCTACAACCTTTTTTTCCCCTCTCTCTTTTCCGCTTCCCTGTATATTCACTTTCTTGCTCACACACCCCACCGCACCCTCAATAATCTGGCCATGCTATCATCTAGAAAGTCTCCTTTTCTCATCTAACTTTTCTGGGTACACACTTCATCACCACCAAGCATAGCTCCTGCACCTCCTGGCCTAGGTTCCTGCAATGTGTGTGTTCACAAACATGTGAAAGCCACCTGCTTGTCAGTCTAGGTCACTTAAGACAATAAGAATCACACTGGTTATTTTAACAGAGAGAATTCAATATAGGGGTTTGTTTAAATGAGTATTAGTAACCTGAAAAAGCAAATCAGATGAAAGCATGAGGTAAAACCATAGCTTGGGCTAGGAAGGACAAAAGGTAGAGGCTAGGGTTCCGCAGATCCTAAAAAATCAGAGGAGAAATCTATGAAGTTGGCTCTCACCCCCCATCCCCAACCCTAAGAAAGGGCATCACTCAGCTAGTGCTGGGCTCAGATCTCCGAGGGAAGGGCACTGCCACAACAGTCCTTACACCTCTACATGGGCATGGTGAGGTGATTCTGGAGTGCTGAAGAAAGCTGGAGACTAAAACCAAATGTCGCTGTCAACTGAAGTGGCCTTGTAAGGGCAATATGCTTGGGGAAGCAGGAGCACAGCAAGGAGCAAGTTTCATTCCATCCTCCTGCCTTTCCAGTCTCCATCCAGCGCTCCTAATGGCAGTGCAGGACAGGAAACCTGGAGGTGGAGGAGAAAGGCAGTTTGTGATGGCCCAGCCCAGCATCTCAACGTACAAAATAGTTTGAAGCTGAGAGGCGTTAGTTTAATAAAGCCTACCCCGGAAGCTCCAACTGAATATAGAAGGCAAGATTACATTTAACCAAGAATTCCAAAAAAGAGTTAAATTTCACTAGTGAGCAGCCAGACCTGACCATCTCCACAATAAAATGAGGTGAAAATCTGGGGCAACAGAGACCTATCAAAGTGGATCTAACTAGCTATTTCTAGTATGAGTCCTCCCAGTTTCTCTCTCAATACCCAGAAAAATACAATACATAATAAAAAATTAGGATAGCATCAGGAAATTATGATAGAAAATCTGGGAAGAATAGAACCCCTATTGATAAGACATATGGAATTTCAGCTCATAATATATTCCCCTCTTGACTGTATAAAAGAATTAGTGTGGCGAGAGGTAAGAATATGCTTCATAGCTCTGTCACCATCTGCCCGCTGACCCGGTGAACCAGGAATTGTGCCAGCCAGAAATCTGAGCAGAAACCCCTGTGTAGACCTCAGGAGCTGCTCTGAGAGAGTATCATTTCAGCTGCCACCTTTCTACCACAAACAGATATTGAAATTCTCAGAAAGCAAATGAACAGAAAGTTAGGAGAATGTTAACAGTGGTGCAAACCATTCTAATAGACGTATTCCTCAGGAGGTGGAAAGTGGGACATTGATGGAAAAAAATATATATATATTAGCTCTGCAGGCTGTGAATTTCAGTTTTTCCAAGTGCTGTATCCACTCAGAATAAAGCATATTATACGTCTGAAGGTACTCTAATTCAAGATCTGGAAGAAATCATCAAAATACTGTATTAAAAGAAAACAAGGCCTCTATGAAAAGGCAAACTTAAAGAATGGAAAAGAAAATGACGAGCTAAAGAGTAGGAGACAATGAAAGGAGATTGAAAGGAAACTAAAAGTACAAGAGCAAGATTAAAATACATTGAGAGCAGTGAAGAATAGAATTGATCCTGCAGAAAATCATAATGTGATGGACAAGGAGAAATTTAAACATATTTCCCATTATGGAGCAGATGACAAAAAGTTGAAAATAGTGAGAGAGAAAATGATGGAAGAACAGAAAATGGAGGACCAACATGTGGATAATTTTTTCTTCCTTAAGGAAAGCTAAGTGTTTATTTAAAAGTGATCATCAAGGAGTTCCCACCATGGCGCAGTGGTTAACAAATTCGATTAGGAACCATGAGGTTGCGGTTCGATCCCTGCCCTTGCTCAGTGGGTTAAGGATCCGGTGTTGCCGTGAGCTGTGGTGTAGGTCACAGACGTGACTCGGATCCCGAGTTGCTGTGGCTCTGGTGTAGGCCGGTGGCTACAGCTCGGATTTGACCCCTAGCCTGGGAACCTCCATATGCCATGGGAAGCGGCCCTAGAAAAGGCAAAAACACACACACACACAAAAAAAAAAAAAGTGATCAAGAATATAACAAAAGGAGTTCCCTGGTGGCTCAGTGGGTTAAAGATCCAGTGTTGTCACTGCTGTGCCTTGGTCACTGCTGTGGCGTGGGTTCGATCCCTGGCCCTGGAACTTCTGCATGCCACAGGTGTGCCTAACAAATAAATAAATAAATAATACTCATGCCAAAAAAAAAAAAAGAATATAACAACAAAAATTGTAACTTTCCTGAATTGAAGAAAGGACTGCATATGCAGACTGAAAGAACTCACTGACTCATGGTCAAATGTTGGATGTTGAGTGAAAAAATACAGGTGGAAAAAACAATCATGCTTATTTACCAAAGGAAATGTGTGGTAAATAGATAAATACAGAAAGATAGAAGTCAGATTGGTCTCAAACTTTCTGCCAAAAACATGGAAGAACTCTAGAATTTAAGGATAAAATATAGAGTTTCCATCGTGGTGCAGCTGAAACAAATCCGAGTAGGAACCATGAGATTGTGGGTTCGATCCCTGGCCTCGCTTAGTGGGTTAAGAATCTAGCGTTGCCATGAACTGTGGTGTAGGTCGCAGACGCGGCTCAGATCTGGCATGGCTGTGGCTGTGGTGTAGGCCAGCAGCTACAGCTCCAATAAGACCCCTAGCCTGGGAATCTCCCTATGCCGTGGGTGCGGCCCTAAAAAGACAAAAAGACCAAAAAAAAGGAGGGGGGGGATAAAATATTGTGACTTAATTGTATTATACAGTTGGTTATTTTCATATCTATAGATCATTAAAAAAATACTCATTCTTGAAGAAAGTAAAAAATATTTACAGATATATTTCAACTAACTGAAAGCCAATTTGAGAATTTAGGAATGGGGAAATCATGGTCTAAAATGAGAGAGAGTTTTGAAAGCAACTAAAAGAAAAATGTCTAAGTAATTATCACAAGATATGGTATAAAATTAAAAGAAGAAAAATTCTGAAAAGCAGATATCTTATGTAAGAAATAATAAATCAAACATGTTTCTGACTTTAAAATTGAGATTGTATTTGCAAAGATTGAGGAATAGGGGATATGGTGTGAAGTGTCAAACTACTGTTTCATATATGAAAAATGTGAAAGGTATAATTCACTCAGTTATTTGACTCAAAGAAATAAAGAAATCTAGCCTAAGGAATGATACTGAAAATACAATGGTAACTCTAGAAAAATCAAAATAATATTTATCTTCCAAAACACCAGAGTAAAATGAATTTAATTACTATAAAAGAATTTTATCAAATTTTAATAGCCTGCTAAAAAATAATATATCTTTTTTTTAATATCTGTAAAACAATTTTAATGATTGAATATATGTTAGGCCTCAAAGAGCATCTTGGTTAATTGCAAACTTCAGACATTAACTATGCTGCATTCTTTGACCACAATAAAATTAAATGAGAAGTTAATAACAGAAATTAAAGGCAAATATCAAAAAATTAGTTATTTAAAATAGTAACAAAAAAAAAAAATCTTTCCCTCAAACAACTCTGTCATCAAAGATGAAATCAAAACTGGAATTATAAGACAATTTAGAAATCAGTGACAGTGAAAGCACTATAAATAAAACCACAGGAAATGCAGTCAAAGCCATAGTTAGAGGAATATTTAAACCATTAAATAATTAATCATTAAGCTGGGATGAATGAAAATAAGTGAATTCCATGAGGAAAGAGAATGAGAACTAATAAAAATAGAGATATTAATAATTACAGAAACCATTGCAATAAATATATTCAAAAACTAGTCTTTGAAAATCAAAATCCCAGTTAGAATTAGAAAGTAAAAATACTTGACTCTAGAATAAAAGCTGGCTACAAATATGTAAAATTAGTAATGAGAAGAATATTTCTTCTAAGGCTATAGCTAAATAGGGAGTAATAAGATTATAAATAAAAATGTTTAGCAATAATTCTGAACATCTTAATGAGCTGAATTATTTTCTTTAAAAAATTGTTTATACTTCACACCCACAATGATGGCTACAATAAAAAGAAAAGGCTATATGTTACAGAGGATGTGGAGAAATTAAACCCTTATATATAACTGATGAGAATGTAAAACAGTGAAGCCACTTTGGAAAACAGTCTAGCAGTTCCTTAAAAGAATAAAAGAGTTTCCATATGATCCAGCAGTTCCACTCCTAGGTATATGCCCAAGAGAGTTGAAAACATATGTCTGCTTGAAAAGTTGTACACAAATATTCATAGCATCATTGTTCATAATAGCCAAAAGGTAGAAATAACCCAATGTCCATAAACTGATGAATGGATAAACAAAATATGATCTACCCATACAACGGAATATTACTCAGCCATTAAAATGAGTAAGACACTGATTTATGCTGCAACATGGGTGAACTCTGAAAACATTTTACTAAGTAAAACATTGTATTAAGTCAGACACTAAAGATCACATGTCATATGATTCCATTTATATGAAATGTCTAGAATAGGCAAATCTATGAAAATGGAAAGTAAATTAGTGGTTGCCAGGGACTGCTGATGGTTAAGGGGTTTCTTTTGGGGTGATGAGAATGTTCTGGAATTTGATGATTACGATGGTTGCATGACTTTGTGGATATCCTAAAAACCACTGCATTGTACACTTTTGGAGGGTGAATTTATGATGTATGGATTATATCTCAATTTTTTAAACACAAAAAGAAAAATTAAGTATATATTACAAAAGTGATTCAAGAAGTAGCAAACCGGAGTTCCCGTCGTGGCGCAGTGGTTAACGAATCCGACTAGGAACCATGAGGTTGCGGGTTCGATCCCTGCCCTTGCTCAGTGGGTTAACGATCCGGCGTTGCCGTGAGCTGTGGTGTAGGTTGCAGACGCGGCTCGGATCCCGCGCTGCTGTGGCTCTGGCGTAGGCCGGTGGCTACAGCTCCGATTCAACCCCTAGCCTGGGAACCTCCATATGCCGCAGGAGCGGCCCAAGAAATAGCAACAATAACAACAACAACAAAAGACAAAAGACAAAAAAAAAAAAAAAAAGAAGTAGCAAACCTGAATATATGAATAATCATGAAAAAAAAAAAAAAAACTGACCCTGTCTCTCTCCCTAAAAGATGATAGAGCTAGGCTGTTTTATGGTGATATTTACCCAATATCTTGTAAAAATTCTTCTACTATTTAAATAATTCAAAACATGGAAAAGAATGAACATCATGATTTTATAAAGCCTAGTATCAAACCAGACAAGGAGAAGACATGAAAAAATGCATGTGATCTCATAAATATAGATTCAGATTCCTAAGCAGAATATTAATCAACTAAATTTTAAAATGTGTTTTCAAAATACAGTAGAATTTATTTCAGGAATATAAAAATCTTCCACCACCAGAAAAATGTATTAATGCAATTTATATCAGTAGATCAAGAGAAAACCCATATGATAATTGTTAATTGCTAAAAGTTAGTAAAAGTCGAGATTCATTTCTGATTTTTAAATTCTTAATAAATAAGGGATAAAAGAATATTTTAACATGAAAAAGAATACGTATCAGAAAATAATACCTAGCATCCTATCAGAAAAGGAACCCCTAGAAATAGTCTCATTACAAATAAGAAATAACACTTCCTCAGCTTTTCTCAAAGTTGCTCTGGATATTCTAGTCAGTGCAGCAAGAGGAAAAAAAGGAACTGGGAGTATAAATAGCAGAAAGGGGGAGAAATTTTTAAATAATTTACAACTGATATAATTGTGTATCTAAACAAACAAAAAAATGAAATGAGAAACTGCTCAAAACAAGGTGAGTTCATTTTGTTCACAAAATCAGTATACAAATGTCAGTAGCCTGTTACTTATCAGCAATAAGGGAAAATAAGAAAAAACACGATTGCAACAATATATATTATCAAATAATAGCTTTAAAAGATATGTTTTATTCCTATTTGGAAAAAAATGGGAAATGAAATTGAAGGACATAAAAGAAGACTTGAATAAATGGAGAGATATCAGTTGTCCTTAATTTACACATCAATTTATACATCAAAATCTTAGAAGTTTTTGAGGACAATATTTGTTTTATTTTGAAGAATAAATGCACTAACATAGCCTATGAATTTTTTTTAAAAGAACAGATGAAATAGACTATTGCCCTACTTTAATTAATATGTATTATAAAGCTGTAGTAATTGTCAGCTTTGAACTAGCACAGAAATGAATATGTCTGTCATTAGAACAGAAGACAAAGTATAGAAGTATACTGAAGTTCAGATGAGAATTTAAAATAAAAATGACATCTCAGATGGGAGAGGATGGGAAAGATTATGTCGTTTGCTTCCTAATGAATTAAAAATTTCAGTTTAAGAAATGAAACAATTGGTGAAATATAATTAGTTACATAGTTACATAAATTTAAGTTAGGAAGCCTTTCTGTACATTATCTCAGGGGCAGAAAACACCGTTAGAAACAACCATTTAAAAATTAAATTTTCTATATGGCAAGAAACACTGTAAACAAAGTTGAAAGACAGGTGACAAAGTCCACTAAAAATATAATGGACTACATATAAGAAAGAGGATGGATACAAAATATAATTTTGTAGTAATTTTAATAACAAATGATTTTGTTGCTGAGGGTGTACAGTTAAATAAACATGCATTCGATGAAAAGATACTCTAAGTAATTCATTAGTGAAAAATGCAAATGATCAGTAACCAGGGAAAGTTTATCTTGACTAGTGCTCAAGGAAATAAAAATTAAAATACAATTTTTCATTTACCAGCTTGGCATACAGCAAAAAGAATGGTAGGAACCAGTGTTGGCAAGGATGGGTGAGGGGCACTTTTATATTCTGTTAGAGAGTTGGTGCCTACACTGATAAAAATCTTTCTGGAGAATCAAACCTTAAACAATGCATCCTTTTGACCATACATTTCCACCTCAAGCTATTTTCCTAAAAAAGTAATAATTTAATGAGCAAAGATGTAAGTAGATATTGATTACAGTTGTTTACTTTAGTCATCACAGTGGAAGCAATCTATCTTGTAATTGAGAAAAAATTAGACAAATTTTGCTGCATCTATACTGTGGAATATTAAGCAGTCATAAAAATAGTAATGGGTGGAACTAAGGGTTTTATTTATGTGAATGTTTGTCAAGAACTGCTGCTCAGACCTGCTCAGGTTTTCATCTCAAATAGTGTTAGTTCCCATAGAAAGGATAATTAATATTACCTAAAATTTTTAAAAAATAGCAATACTGGAGATATATCTTTATTGATATGGGAACATATTCATGTCATTTTTAAAAAGCAGGTTAGAATAGGTACATAGTACATGCAACAGGAACCCATTTTGTAAAAATAATATAAATTAAAATACATATGGAAAATGTTTGGGGAGGTTATGACACAAAATAATTAGTTGTGCTCATTCTGGGTGGAAAATTATCTGGGACTTAATTTGTTTTCTTTGGCATTTTTTTTTCAATCTAAGTTTTCTCCAGTGAACATCCCCTACTTAGGTAATAATTAGTACTTTTTTTTAACGTTTCAAAATAAAAGGATCCACAAAATAAGCAAGAATGTAAGAAAAAGCACTCCAGTGCCTGGAACAAGAATACCAGTGTGGTACAGCGATAAGAACACAGATCCTGGAGCTAGATTGGCCTGGGTTCATCTAATCTATATTCTGCTCTTTACTGACAGACTTACCTCAGGCAGGTCATTTAACATCTCAGAGTCTGCATCTATAACATGCAGAGTTGCTCTGAGGATTAACAAAAATGTATGTAAATCACCCAACACAGTCTCTGGCGCATATTATGCACTTAACCAAAAGGTTAATCCTTATTGCTGCTGCTGTTGTGGTTGTAAATGCCAAGGAAATTGGCCTGAAGACCAGAAACAGATTTGTATGGCGGAGGAGAAATGTGTTCATTGTTAAGAAGTTTTTGTAGGTAATGCATCGTCTTGTGAAATTATAGAAGATGCCCAAGGTTTCACCAAAAGCAGCTGCTTATCAAAATTGGTCACATGTTAATTCATGTTTGCAGAAAATGTGCCCTTCTGGGAGGCTAAAGAGGTAACATTTTCAATGGGGGTTATCTTAGGCCCTACAAAAAGAATTTTGTACATAACAGTTGCTCAGCAAACATTGGATGGAGTGGAATTAGGGTTGCTGGCTTAGACTCTAAATATGCTTTCCTGTGTGGCCTGTGTTCACTAAAGCCCTGATTACTAGACCTTGCCCAGGAAGATATAGAGCAGCCAGATTCACCTAAATTTTATCTGAAGGAACTAGAGGCAGGGGGTTCCTCTCATAAAAGAGTCCGGCTTTATCAGCTTTTGGAGTAACACAGAAGCCTTGGGTGTATATTAATATTATGAGTTGATATTTATTAACATTGCATGTTGACTGTGTGCTGCTTAGTTCACTGCAGGGACCACCTTCTTAAAGATAACAACTCTCTGACGTATGGATTTTTCCTCTTATCGATGAGGGACCCATGACTTAACCAAGGTCACTTGTGTATTGCATTCAGTTGAGAGCTTGAACTTGATTATATCTGATGTCAAAATCGATGCTCATGGAGTTCCTGTCATGGCACAGAGGAAACGAATCCGACCAGGAACCACAAGGTTGCAGGTTCAATCCCTGGCCTTGTTCAGTGGGTTAAGGATCCAGTGTTGCCATGAGCTATGGTGTAGGTCACAGATGCAGCTCAGGTCCTGCATTGCTGTGACTATGGCATAGGCCGGCGGCTACAGCTCTGATTAGACCCCTAGCCAGGGAACCCCCATATGCCATGGGTGAGGCCCTAAAAAAGACCAAAAAAAAAAATGCTCTTATATATTTTGCTACCCTAGCTGCCCAGTCCTCCCCATCAACACTTTTTTTTTTAAACTATGTATTCTTATGTTTCATTTGTTGCTATTTCATGGATTTGATTTTTAGGTCCCTTTTCCTTAATATTGATGCCATAAGAAGCCTGGCTTTAAGTAACCACGTAAAACCTTCTTAAACAGTCTGCTTTTCCTCAACTGCATATTGGTTCTAAAACTGAACTATTGAACTGTTACTTGTGTACTTACCACACTGCCTCTATTTGAGTTTTCCAGTTTGCAGGCAGGGGCTGTGTTTTCCTCCTCTGTGTCCCCTGCGTGAGCCTAGTGCTTGCTCACAGGAGGTGGTCAATAACAGTGAATTAAATTGCATGTCCCATTGATCATTGTTACTAAAACCCAAACAAAAATGACAATGCCCTCCAAATCTACTCATTCCTTATGTCAAACTTAGAAGCAGTTCAGTCTCAGCCCTTAGATCTACTGCTGTCCGCCTAGGTTTCTAGGCACAGAGGTAGACGGCCCTTAGACTCACCCAGCTGCAGCAGGTCACCTCACTTAAGAATCTATGTTTCCAACCTGACCCCCTTGCTGTACAGTGGGAAAATAAAAAAAATAAAAAATAAAAAAAAAAAGATAAGAATCTATGTTTCCAAAGGACATGCACGTATTTGTAGATACAAGATCACTCTCACGCACCTTCATCCACATGGGCTTTCTTAACGTTCTGTCACCGTAGACTCACCCTAGGAGAGGTTGGGCCTGCAAACTTCATCTCAGTTGTGTGCCAGCCAAAACAATAAGTGAACAGTTGGAAGTATAGAAACAAAAGCAAAAATAAAACAGAACCCAGCTGGATTCCCAGCTCTGCCACTCACTGGCTACACAACCTTAGGCACAGAACTTACCTTCTCAGAAACTCCGTTTCTCTAAGATGGGGTTGGTAAGATTTGTCTCACAGCATCGTCAAGAAGAGGAAAATGAATTCGCATGTGTGCAAAGCCTGTAGCACATGGCAGGCATTCAGTAAATTCATGGAGCACTGAGAAACACTCATTTTTTGTGAACCCACCACCTTGCCTTAAGAAATTGTGCGATTCTACTTTGAATAAACTTGAAGAACACTGAAACACAGTTAGGTGATTTTAAAAAACAAGAGGGAAAAAAAAGCAATCACAGGCCTTCTGGGGAGTGTGTGTACCTGAACGATGTTAGGGAAAAGCTTCAGTTTGCTGAAATTCAAACAGCACGCTTCAAGCAGTTCAGCCTGCACTGATTTGAGGAGCACTTTTGTTTGCATAAATAAAACACTAAAAATGTTATTGAGCTATTCCACGGAGGAGCTGCATAACTGGTAAAGTAAGACTGGGTCTTCTTGCAGTTTTTTATTCAAGGCAAAACATAAACCAATGAAAGAAAAACAGAAAGCGATAAGTAATGTGGCTACATTTCCCACCAACGTGGGGTTGATGTTGAAAATGAGGCATATCAGCTATTCGTTCCCTAGGTGCTTGCTTTCGTCTCAGTAATGAGGTCCTTCTATGAGGGTTTTCCCATCTCTGGATGTTTTGATCTTGGGGGAAATGTGAGACTGACTCTGCTCTTGTAAGCATGTATTACCAGGAATAGTTTTAAAGTCTTTTGCCCTGATTGGCACACAAAAGGTGTCAACAACTGTTCTGGTGGGTGTGTGAGTGTTAAGGCTCACTCACTTTCTCACCCCCCAATCCCAGAAAAGCCAGAGACAAGGAAAAGACTGTTCTGTTCTTGACCGAACATGGCCTAGAGAATTAACGGGAGGACCTAGTTTCTCATGCCTTAATGTTAGCTAGCTGCGCTAACCCTTGTAAGCCAAGGCCACAAATCTAAGAATCCTGGAAGTATGAGGTGGGGGTAAAGGTCAGCCAAGAGGACAGGATCTCATTTCAACATGATCAAATGCAATCTATTTGGGAAATTACCTTTTTCGTTTCTATTTTTCATATTTCTAAATGTTAACTTGGCATATCATAGCTTTGGAATGATTTAGTAATGCAGGAAAATATAGGAAATCATTGAGATGTTGGCATATGTAAAATAACTGTTAATTTTTAGAATTTAAACAATTTGATATTTGGTGTATAAAAAATATTAAAATAGTTATTGACCTTCCTGAGGTCAACTTCTGTGGCTTGAAGCAAAGGAAAAATGTGACAAACAAAATTGGTGGGAGCTTTGAATATGAACGCTTAGAATTTTGAAATCTGTTTTTTTTAATGTGATATTTGGTATTTCAAAACTAATCTTATAGACTCAATAAAGCCTTAATGAAGAATTTTCTAAAATCATGAAGAGTATGCATTTCACAGTACAAAATAAGATGAGAGTTCATCTTTACCAGAAATGTTGGTGACACTCTCCAACTTTCTAGGAAATGGAAATGTGACTGATTTGTATCGTGATGATTTCAAAGGCAAAGACAGAAAATGCTCTCATTTAGAAAACTGTATTTGGAGAATAACATGAGGAGAGCTGATGTGAAAATATTACTAAATTAAATTTTAGAAATATATAATTATAAATGCTAGAAAGTATCCATGGACAACAAGGTACATCATATTTAAGCTGCAAAAGGTCAATTTTAGAAATGAAGGGGTTTATATAATCTCACAAATACTTCAAATGAAATATTAGTGCTTTTAAAATAATAGAAAGCAATGTCATAAGTTTTTAGGATTTTTTTTTTTTAAGTCCAAAGTATAGGTCCAGTTTTTAGCTTTGATGTTTTAACTTCTTACTGAATTGTCATCCTTCTGATCCTTTCTCCACTCCTGCCAATGACCCGGTATTGCCATCCATAGAATAGGTATTACCATCCTATTTGATAAATGAGCCGATTAATGCTTAGAGAGATAAGGTGAATTGTGGCTGCCCAAGTGAAAACCAAGGCCCAGTCTGTTCCTATAGCTGTGTTGGTGTTTATTGGTGAGTACATGGCATGTGTTCAAATACAGACCAATTCTCATAGGTACTTAACTGATTTAAAAAAGAGTTCTTAACCCACTCAAAGAAATCTTTTCTTGCTGCTGAACAAGAGAGGTCATTTCAACAGACTCGTGGCGATAACAGAAATGGGTTTCCAAATCAGGAGTCAGGGAATTCTTCATTGTTCTTATACACAGATGACAGGTAGCTCTCTGAATCATCCATAGTTGAGTCCTCTAAATTCTACTTTAGAAAAAAAGAGAGTTGGGTGTTCCCATTATGACTCAGTGGGTTAAGAAACTGACAAGTATCCATGAGGATGCGGGTTCGAGTCCTGGCCATGCTTAGTGGGTTAAGGATCCAGCATTGCCAAGAGCTGTGGTATAGGTCGCAGACATGGCTTGGATCTGGTATTGCTGTGACTGTGGCATAGACTAGCCTGGGAACTTCCACATGCTGCAGGAGTGGCCCTAAAAAGAAAAAAGAGAGAGAGAGAAAGAATTGTTATACACTTTAATCTTAAACCCTAATAAAATTAAGATCTTTTGGAAACCTGGAGAAATCTAGTGGTTACATCCTCAGTGCTCCTGAGGGCTATACGGCAAACCATCATTAAAAACAGGAAGACTAAAAACCTCTAAAAGGCACAAGGTTAATAAATGAATTTTAAAAAACAGTTATTATCCAAAAAAATCACCTACACCTGGAGAGAAAAATTAGAGCTTCTTTGTGGATGACCGCTATTGGGCTACCTACTCCAAATGGGGAGAAAAAATGAATATGCTTCTTTATTTAAAACCCAGTAAGTGAATAACTCTCCCTTCTGAGACATTTAACTTCTGGGTCAGCTTGGCTAAGTAAGACAGCCACACACAAGCCGAAGATCTAACAAATGTGATCCCGTGCCATTTTTAAAAGACCTGTGAGTAGCAGAAGTGCTATTTGATGATCCTTTCCCACTCCTTCAGCTGGGCCTCACCAACCACAATTGAATCATTTGGTCCTACCCATTGAGCTGTGCCTGTACTGATACAGCTTCTGAATTAATAATTTCGAGCTGCTTAGAAGTGACTAGAGGCTGCTTTTATGGGCTTTTAAAAGGACCCTTAATTCTACCTTGACATTTGTTCATTCACTCATTCATTCCACAGATATTTATCAGGTACTTCCTGATGAACCATTCTCTGTGCTAGGCACTGAAGATATCATTTGTGGATAAAAGATAGAGGCAGCAGCTGCCCTTATATAAGGCTGTATAAGCCTTAAATAGACTTGTAGCCTGGGAAAAGGACAGCTAGTGTAACTGCCCCCAAGGAGAAACCTAGGGACTTTTGAGAGTGTAAATTAAGAGGGAGTTTACTGGATCAGAAAGGTCAGCATCAATTAACTTCGGTTCTGAAGCAGGTAGATGTGGGCATGGGGGGTAGCGGACTGGTCACAGGGAAAAAGCCAAAAACAGCAGGTGCATAGGTCCTTTGTCAGGAGTAAGCCTGATGGAGTTGTGGAGATGAAGGGGCACTGTAGATGGAGGGGAGATAGCAGTTGGACCACAGAGCAATGTGACTCTGGAAGCTTCTGCTAAGATCATCTAGTGTCTTGAAGTCCATGGTAAACATTTTGATCTTTAGCCTGAGAGAGCAATGGAAAGCCATTGAAGCCTGTCAAGCAGAAGAGTGGCAAGAGGAGTTCCCATTGTGGCTCGGTAGTTAACGAACCCAACCAGTATCCAGGAGGATGGGGGTTTGATCACTGGCCTCACTCAGTGTGTTTAGGACCCAGCATTGCTGTGAGCTGTGGTGTAGGTCGCAGATGTGGCTCAGATCTGGTGTGGTTGTGGCTGTGGCATGGGCCAGTGTCTACAGCTCCAATTCAACCCCTAGCCTGGGAACCTCCATATGCTATGGGTGCAGCCCTAAAAAGACAAAAAAAGAAGAGTGACAAGATCAGGTCAGTCCTTTGCATCAATCATTCTGCCTCCAAGTATGGAGAACATATTGGAAGAGGGCCAAAGTTAATGCTCAGAAACTAGTCAGGAAATACCTTTTTCTTCAAACTCAGTCCCTTTAGTTATACTGTATTTCTTAAGGTACATTGTCTACCTACCATATCTTACAGCTTATTTTGTGTGCCACTAAACTGAAGTTTTTTTCCTTAACACCTTTTTATTGGAGTTCCCTGGTGGCACAGCAGGTTAGGGATCAGGCATTGTCACTTCTGTGGCTCGGGTTGCTGCTGTGGTATGGGTTTGTTCCCTGGCCCAGGAACTTCTGCAGGCTGTGTGTGTGGGGGAAAAAAAAATTATAATTAATTAAATAAATAAAACCTTTTTATTGATAACATAACAGAACATCAGGGAAAACTTGCCATCCTAAAAAGAACAAAAAGACAAAACAAAACAAGGCCCACATTCTCATTGTCCCTGTGCAATTAATTTTATGTTTGGATATTTTTCCTGTTTGAGCCTGGCCTTTTTATTGCTGTTGCCAGGGCTTTATCATATATCACTGAGATGTATTAAAACTTAGTTACCTGTTGCTCCACACTGAGGACATTTAGGTAAGAAGTTTTAACCAAGGATGACAGGATCTGTGAAATGCTGTCCAAATATATTCTTTTTTATTTTTCAGCAATAGAAACTAAGTTGGGAGAGCATATTCTGCCACTTTCAACCCCAATTATGTGAAAATCCCCTTTTATGGAGAATGTAAAGCCTCCGAAGTATTTGTATTGAGAGTAATGCATGTTGCTTCGGCTGTTAAAGAAATATTGATTTCTGACCCTTAACTGGAATACTTAGCTTTCATTTTTCTTCTTTTTACATAAATTGTGTATATTGTGTTCCCCTCAGGGAGAACTTAAAAGCATTTTGTGTTATGGAGGCTTCATTCTAAGATCTTATTGCTTTTGAGATGAGTAAGTGGCAGTCTTGCTATCATTGGAACAGACCTATTTTTTCCTATGTAACAAGGCGTACAAGTACTATGGGGCTGAATTTGGCCCCAGAATTTCTGCAGTTCCAAGCCTGATTCTTACGGCCAAATTTAGCTTCCAGCTTTCAGCCGGTGAGGAGCTCTGGCATATAGACAATCTAATTTTTGTTCAGCAAAAACCTCTTTGGATATTTTCAATATGATGTTAAAGTGTGTATTTCCAGGTGATGCTTAACGTGTTTCGTAGAGATTGACCACAAGTACTTGCTCAGAAAACAGTGTGTACCTTAAAGGCCCCTGATGGTGGTCTTTAAGGTATTAGAATGGCGTGGGTTGGTACCAAAAAATTTCAACATGCTATAGGAAATGAAATATGGCCAAACAGGTTTTTCTATTATGACTATTCCTTTTTTTCCATTACTAACCAGAGACAAGTGAATCAACTTTCCATCCCCTCCTGATTTTATTTGTATCTACTTCCTAGGAAGTTTGATGGAGTTCTTTGCATCTTCTTTGAATAGAACATAAAATGGGGAAATTATGACTTTTAAATGTTTCTTATCTATGTATCTGTTGATAAGATGTTGCCTTAAACATGTTTAATATTACTAATTAATTTAATTACACATACCGTAGTTGCGTTAACACGTTTTCTATTATCTGTTCTAATGTGCTACAGTGCCCTCCCACAGCCATCTTAACTTAAAGCTTTAATTGCTTTCCCCTAAGCCTCAGCTCATGTTTGATTTATCTGATTTCTTTGTATAAAGATTCTCTAGTTTACGATGTGTACACAAGTCATTAAATTGGTGTTGATGTTTATGCAGTGAACTTGCCAACTGGTTACAGCAGACATCCCTTTATGAATTTATGATGGGGCAATAAAGGCGAGTGTCAGAAGCCCCTTGTCTGGGTGAGGAATCACTTTCTGTGTGCCACGTTGGGGACAGTCATGTGGACACATCCACTAATTTGTATAGCAAAGGGCAGAGTTGAAATCCAGATTTGTTAAATTGTGAGCATCTCCAGTTTACTGCAGGGAGGTATGTGTGTGTGTGTGGCTGCGGGGTAGGGGGAGTTCACTTTGAAACAAAACTATATTATATTCAAGGATTTTAACCAAGAGCCCATTCTTTGTAAACCTGACTGGGTACATAGATAGGTTCTTATTAGAGAGTCTGTACCAATAGTCTACACTTTCTCAGGTAGGCAAAAGAAATATTTGAAGAAGAGGGCTCTATGTATCAGTTCCTTTTATCTGTACCTTTTTTTGGGGGGGAGCAAAAATAGACCAAAAAACCCCAAATATTCTTCTCAAGTGTTGTCATAAAAAGCTTTAGTTTGCACTTTTTTCATTGTGAAAAGATCTTCAAAGACTAGAGGTGCAACTTGAATTTACTAATTTTTGTGCAGATTAAAGGCTTCCTGACTGAGAGCACAAACATACTAGTTGTAGAATCGAGATACAGTTGCTGTATTATATTAGTGCTTCTTCATGTGCTGGTATGTCCTGGTTTGATTATCTTTGCCTTTTTTTACTTCTCCTTAATATTTGAAATTAGAAGTCAGAAAAGTCGATTCTTAATTTTCAACCCGTACCACAGAGGATTTATCTCAAAGTATTTCAAACTATCCTATGTAGGTACGTTTGCCTTCATATAAATGATACCTGAAAATAACCAAAGAATTATGATAAAAAGTTAGAGCCCAGAAACATAGCAAGAGCAAGCCAGATAAGGAAAAAACACTTTCAGATTTGAAGAAAAGGATGGATGCTCAGGGAGGTGGAGAGAAGGAAGGAAGGTGTTCCAGATGGTTCTGAAATGTGTGCAGCAAAGAAGATTCTCAAATGTCATGTGGTTTTCTGAAGACAAAAACAGGACTTCACTGTTGATGACAGAGAAGATAAGCTGGAAGTGAGATAGTGAAATTCATTTTTATCTACACTTCCTCCCAATTCTCACCCTTTGTGGAAGTTCTTTCTCTTCCTACTGAGAAAATTCAGATAATTAAATGCAGTTAAGAGGAGAAATACAACAATGTCTAATTAGCAAGGTTGTGCTGATGAGAACCTAAATTATTTAGTACCGCTTACAAATAACTGAAATATCATAGAATATTCTTGAACCCCCTCTAGCAATAAATTACAACAAAAGAGTAAGTTGCAGCCAGTTTACATTTCAGGAGGAGAAAACAAAGTGAAGAGGACGGATTTTGGTTTGTAGCAAGTCATCCATTCAATGGGTACATTTTTACTGGAATCCTTTACTGAGTTAAGTAACTTAAATTGCTTAAGTAAAGTTCTGAGTTAAGCACACGCAGATTAAAGAGATGTATGAAATACCATTTCTTTCATTGAGGACCTCACTCTCTTGTTAGAAGTCTGGGTCCCCCAGTATCTATAACTTATAGCAGGGTGGTATAATATCTCTCTTACTTGAGTAACGCAAATGAGGTGTGATTTAGCTATCAGCTGATTCCTTTGACCACACAAGTAAATCTGTTTAAACCTATACAAACATGATGCAAAATTCAACTGCTTCATCCTCTTCCTCAAGAAATCTAATCTTGTCATGGCACAATGGGTTAAGAATCCAACTGCAGTGGCTCAGGTTGCTGCAAAGGTGTGGGCTTAACTCCCCCGCTGGGTGCAGGTTAAAGGATCTGGTGTTGCTACAGCTGAAGCTGACTTAGGTTGAAACTATTGCTCAGATTTAGTCCCTGGCCTGGAAACTTCCATACGCCACAGGTGCAGCCATACAATTTGAAGAAAAGAAAAGAAATGCAATCAAATAAGGATTTTTTTTTTTTTTGAGTCCTCTAGTTTTGTTGAAGATGTGTGGTGTCGTAGGGAGGTGTAACATCACACAGCACACGTCATTTGAAAAATTCCCTTTATATTCATTTCACCCCCAGGTATCTCCTTTTAATCTTACTCATTTCTCTGTTGCTTCTCCTAGGCAACTCTCAGCACAGCTTGTCAGCCTTTTATTATTAGACTGGGGAGCTCCCAGCTTTGGCAAGAAACTTGGCTGCCACTAGACTGTAGACTTGGAGGATTCATTTCAACCCTCACTTCCCAACCCCCAAGTTTCTCAAAGGTCTTTTTCAATAGAGCTGATTCTTTCTACACAGCAATTATTTACCAGCACCTAAAATAATTAAAATTCCTCCATATGATTTTTCAGGAAAAAAGGGAAAGAATCACTTGAAAGTAGTGACCAAAGAAGATCTTAAAGAATGGTATATCAATCAGAATAGGCTGCGTTATGCTGTTTTGACAAATAGCACCAAAATCTTGGAGGTTTAGCATAACAGGAATTTATTTCTTGGGCACACAAAGTCAGTGACACCTTCACGCTACTCTCTGAAGCAGCTTAGCATGTAAGGTCCTTCCATCTTGTGGCACTTCCATCTCCAAAAGGCCCCAAGAGAGAGGACATGGGGAGTTCACATCAGTGAGTGGATTCTTCAGCTTCAAAATAGCACATGTTCCTTCAATCACAGTCATTTGTTTAGAACAAGTCACATGGTCCTTCCCAAATCATGAGGAAGAGAGGTGCGGAGAGGCAGGGAAACATAGGCTTCTGTGTGTGAAAAGGGAGGAAAGCCCCAAATCATAGTGAGCATGTGAAAGATCTACAATAGGGGAAACCTTTTGATGGCAGTGATGAAGGAATAAAATGAACAAACAAGCCTGTTGGTTTGGTTAGGACTTTACATGTGCATTGTAGAGTAGTGGGATATAAGTTTGGAAAGATGAGTTGAGGCCAGATGTGAAAGGCTTTTCATTACAGGCCAAAAATCTGTTGTATCAGGACATGGAGCCATGCAAGTTTGGGGAGGAGTAGGAATGACTCATGCTGGATCTTGTGTTGGTTCTGCTGGTGATTAATATTGAGTTGTAGTCAGATTTAGAGACATGAAATCCAACAGAAGATTTACTCCCAAATCAGCTAAATTTAAAGTAACACTCAAAGGCTGCTGTTCCTGAGAAAAACACAAAGGATGCTGTACTAACGTGTCTCCCACTACACATGTCCCCACTGAAGGTTGTTTTTGCACCTTCTCTCACCTTATTCAACCAAAATACCCTTAAAGAACCCATCACTTTTAAGACCCATTAACAGACAAATCAGATGCCAGATAACCCCCACATCCAAGAAAACATTGTATTTAGAAAGACTGGTGATATCCATGAGCATTTAAAATGTGTTAAGGTATCAGTTCAGAATCAGCTATGTTAGGATGCCAGGACTAATGTAGAAAGCTCCAGCAACATGGCAGAGCAGTGGAAACAATGAGGGATCCTGATTTGTGACTATATTTTACCCCATATGAATAATGAAAGAGTAACTATTTGTTATGTGCTTAATTATCATGTGCCAGGCACCATGTTAGTGTTTCAGCCCTTTAAGATGACCTGCAAGACCTGGAATGATCCACACTGGCTACTTCTCCAGCCCCGTGCCTCCACTGAGCCCCTCTCTGTGCTATAGGACACGAGCCTCCTTGCTCTTCCTGCCTCCTAGCTGGCACTGACTTGATTCAAGTCTCTGCTCAGATATCACCTTCTTAAAATGATCTCCCTGACCACCTTATTTAAAAGATCAATTTCCCCAGTCGCTTTCTATCTCAGGATAGAAATAAACTTAATGAAGGGTTTTTTTTTTCCATAAAACTTAGTACTTCCAGGCAAATTATATATATTTTTATTTATTCCTATGTCTCCTATCAGAATATAAGTATCGTGAAGTTCAGGAATTTGTCTCTTTTGTTTTTTGCTGTATTCCCAGTGCCTGCAACAGTTCCTGGCACTCAGGAACTGTTTGTTCATTTAATAAGTGCCTTATTTTAAGCTTCATAAGACCCCTACAAGGTAGGCACTGTTAATTTTTCTATTTTATGAGTGATGAAACTGAGTCCTAGGGTGATTCGGTAGCCTCTTCCAACTTTCACAGTTACTAATCCATGAGGCCAAGATGAAAAGCCAGAATCGTCTGATTCCAGAGTCTGTATATTTTGCCACAGTGCAATTCTGGTGATTCTCTCCTCAGACCATGGTAATGGAAAGTTCCTGTAAAAATCATTTGTTAAGAATCCAAATATTTCATATATATGCTTGAATTATTTCTCTGACTCTAATATGTATTTATTAAAACATGATAAATATTTGTATAAGTATGAAAAAGTAAACCAATTCCCAACACCCCCTCACCAAAAAAAAAAAAAAAAAAAAAAAAAAGGTGTCTTGTGGAGCTAATAAAGGATGATCCTGAAGAGCAAATTTGTTCACATGGGCCAAATGTTTCCTCCTGCAGAGTGGGCTGCTTCCCAAAGAATTAGCCTCTCTCAAAATGAATTATTAACCCCAGCGTCCTGGCCAAATTCCCACTTGGATAGTCTAGGAACTGTTCAAAACTTGGAATCTATTGAAATTAGCCTGGCTTGATTGCAGTCTCTGCATTAATTGTGATATAATAGAGTTTCTCCAGAGATTTGTGCATATATTATTCTAATTTGTATAGACTGGCTTTGTCTCTTAAATTTTTTTAGTTTCTTCTTCCCCTCATGAGATATGGCCTGTATTTCTTTATAAGTTGTTTTTTTTTTCTTCTTCTTTTAAATTTCCCTGCATGAATAACTGTGAGCTCCCTTTTCCTTGGACTTGCCAAATCTTTTTCTTACTTGAACGATTAGTCTCTTGGTCATTATCGCAGTGTGTTGCAGACATTAGCCATGAGAAGCTTCCAGATTCCCAGCTCTCTTACTCAAATGCAAGTGTAGCCTGGGTAGAGACAAAGTTCACTCAATAAAATTTTTCTAATTGTTTCTTTCAAATTCCCAGCCCTCCAGGAGCTTATGTTCTAGGAAGAGGCACATTTCTATATTCAGGTTTAAAATAACTGACCCAATGGTATAACTACCTAGAACTCCCATACTCATACTAAATTATGACTATTAATTTCTTCAAATAATTTTCTTAAATGATTTAGGCCATTTTTTTGTCTTGGCCATAACCAGGCACTGCAGTGTCAACTTAGATTCTGGAGAGACTAAGAGGTATGAGTTTAATTAAACTATAAAATAATTTTGCTTGGGCAAAACTTAAAAAATTTAGAAATCCATTGTGTTGCATGGTTTGGATGTTAACTGTGGACTTCACACAATTAATCAGTCTTGCCAATGTCACATGATCTTTCTTTCTATAAGTTGGCCTTTCTAGCCTTTGAATTTGGTACAAACAAGGCTTCAATGTAATGGGTTATGTTATAGTGGGTAATATCAGCAGTACTTCCACATGTGAGCTTTCTAATCTATACAGAGACTAAGAATGAAGACTTTGTTAAAAGGCAAAAAAAAAAAAATCATAGGAAATAGTTGGTCTCATAGATTTTCAGGGTAGGGAAAGACATTGAGAAGGCAAAGGCTCAAGGCTTTGCATTTAATTCTGCCTGGCTCACAAACAAGTGGTAAGTCACTTATGCTTCCTGCATTTGATTCTTTACCTTTACCAAGTGAGATGAGACAATGGATGTGAGCCATGTGCACTTAGAACTTGAGTAGCTAATATTAGAAAAATGCTTTGAAAATGACAGATGGAAAGAGCTATAAATGCAATTGCTAATGGATTTATGTGTTCGCTCTCTCACGTCTTCCGATCTATTTCTACCAGCATTTTCCAAAAAATTTCCCAGGGCTCCACCTGAAGTGTGACCTGATGGTGCCAGAGCACATGTGTTTCCTGAGTTGGTTAAGTGTTTCCAAAATGTATCTACACTTTAAATTCAAATGTTTATCCACTAGGGTTTAAATCATGGAAAGTGTTACTGCCTCAGTGTGACAGTCATATACTTCTACCTAGACTATTGTTATCATTTCTGTGGGGCTTTCTACAGGTTTTTTTCCTCATATATCTTAGTCACTGTGGGCCTTTTCTATATGGAATTTCTTGCAGGAAAAAAAACAATTCAGATTTTCAGTAGTGTAAATAAATCGATAAAGAGTGTGCTTTTATTTATTGATAGCTTTTTAGGCTGCACCTGCAGCATATGGAGGTTCCCAGGCTAGGGGTCAAATTGGAGCTGTAGATGCTGGCCTACACCACAGCCACAGCAATGCAGGATCTGAGCGGCATCCACGACCTACACCACAGCTCACGGCAACACCTGATCCTTAACCCACTGAGAGAGGCCAGGGATGGAACCCACATTCTCATGGATGCTAGTCGGGTTCATTACCGCTGATCCAACAAACTCCCAGAGAGGAACGAACTCCCAGAGAATGTGCTTTTAAATCTGTAACATGCAGAAACTTCCCATCCCCTGGCTGTTAGCCTCCTCCCAGCTAGGTCGTTCGAACTATGACTGTGAAAAGGTAAATGCCTAAACACTGATAATTTCTCTGGCTTCCTTGCGCACTTGAAATGAGACAGCCGTGTTTCAGTCTCAGGTCAAGCACTGAAAACTAATCAATTATTGACTCATTTACTAAATATTTATTGAGCTTGTACTGCTTTCCCAAGCACTTTTCTGAAAGTTGGGTATAAAGCTGTGGGGAAAAAAAAAAACAAAAAAAACACAGACGTGAAAATCCAAGTGTTTATTAACAAATCCATCAGAATGTTTCATTCGGCATTTCTTATAAACATCTAAATTTGTTCATTTAAAAAAAATAAAGGGAGTTCCCATAGTGGATCAGCGGAAACAAATGCATTGCTCTGAGCTGTGGCTGTGGGTGGCAGACTTGGCTCGGATCTGGTGTTGCCTTGGCTCTGGTGTAGGCCGGTGGCTACAGCTCTGATTTGACCCCTAGCCTGGGAACCTCCATATGCTGAGGGTGCAGTCCTAAAAAGCAAAAAATAAAAAGGAGCATTAGTCCACTGGGGGTAGTAATTGCTTTGCAAGAACATTATTTATCTTATGAAAGAACTCAAGCAAATAGCAAGCTCCTTTATTAATTCAACATACAATATTTATACTATGAATTGCGTTCCCAAATGTCCAAGGAGTTAAAGTAATGTCTCTAGAGAATGGTTCCAGATTCTATAGCATCTTTAGCATTCCAGTTACTTAAAATAGAAAGGGAAAACGTGGAGTTTTTTTTTTTTTTTTACAGTTTTGTTTTTATTTTATTTTTATTGACATATAGTTGATTTACAATGTTGTGTTAGTGTCGGGTGTCAGTAAAGTGATTCAGTTATACATATATATATAAACATATGTATTTTTTTTAACATTCTATTCCATTATAGGTTATTACAAGATATTGAGTATAGTTCCCTGTATTGTGTGTTTAGGACCTTAAGGAAGAGAAAAGAGAATATAACTAGTCAAATGCCAGAATACCAATCTCAATTTCTAATAGTTCCTCCTTTGCTTTCGACACCTGGCTTATTAAATTTCTAGCCCAGGACCTGGCATCTGTCCATCGCTGTGTCAAACATTGTATAAATATCACTGTGATAAAGATGCACACAGGTTTATTTGTTCCTTAAAACTGTATATTTCCAGGTCATTTCAAAATTGGCTGGTTAGTTTAGAAAAAAGATGAAGACCTTATAATGTAGGGGTTTATACATTTCCTTCTGGATGTAATTTCCTTCCATGCTGTACTTCCTTCACTGTATAAAAATTTTACATGTCCTAGTACCTGAAGTGGAAAATCTTTTATTTAGTTTCTGCCAGGTCAGAAACATTAGGTGGACACTGACTATCAGCTGAAACTGTGCAAAAGAGGAGAATTTGTCAGTGTAGTTGCTTCCAACATCCAGATCAAATCCAAGTCATGATCTTCTTTGGGAATCAGAGTAATGAGTTGATGATGATTGTATTCCCATTTTTTAATTCTTTGAGATAATTTTTGGTTCCTCCTATTGGAGGAAGTTTTACCTCTTGCTTAAAACTGCTCTCTCACCTCGCCTAAGAAAATGTCCTTATTTAGATAAAGCATAATCAATAGTTTCATGCAATATACATACAATAGTACCTCGGATTTACTTCATAATTTTCCTTTAGAAAATCTAAAGGCTGTTTGTGGTTTATTCCTTGCCATGTGGCAATCCTTAAGTGTTTTGCTAACTTCTTCTAGAACTAAGCCCACTCAGCTTATGTTGCATAAGGGTATATTTCCAATTACTCAAATAAGAGTATTCAAATGATTTAAATATTTAAATAATGCATATGATTCAGTCAGTAACACCTGAGTATTCAAAGGACCTTCAAACTTCAAGCTACTTTATTCCAAAATAAAAACATCATTCCTTTGTGGTCAGTTGGTCAACTCACCTTACTCTGAAATAGTAATACTCTTTGTACAATGGTGGAATATGAATCAAACTTAAGTTCATCTGCTAAAGATTCAGTGTACCAAGCAGGTATCAGAAATGTTAGAGGGCCTCTGTCCCTCATGAAGAAAAGCTACAGGTGATATCAAAACGATTTCACAGGCACCAGCAATCAGAATGGATGTTCAGCTAATCAGAGCAGATGCCGGCCATAGTAGTGGTTCCTATCAATTGAATTCAGCTATATTAAAGATCTGTCCTTTTAAAATCTGATTTTTTCTGGAGACAACCACTTTCAGGGCTTCTTAAATCCTTTTAAGAAATATTTTCATGAAAAAATAGAATTATTTGTTGTAAGATGGTAAAAAAAAAATGCCACCAATTTTGAATATACTAATTAAGAGGAAAAAGAGGTAGCTCTTATTTTTTGCAAAATCTTATCACTTAAGAGATTAAAAAATATGGACAGTGAAGTAACTTCACATATTGATATTTTTAACATGTCCCTCATTATTCCTCTTTTTTTAAATCCATGTTAATCAGCAGATGCAAATATTTTCTGCTGAGATCAGTTTAGCTAGCCAAGCTAAGAGGAGCCTTTTAAAAAATTATTTTTTCTGATTTGCTGTCCAAATTAGAAAGGAAATAGCCACACATTGATGTTTAAGTAAGCTATAGACATATTAGCCTATATTCTTACTGTTTTGCCATGAAATGTTTAGTTTTTGTATATACATATTCTCTTAGTCTATGCATTTTTTAACTTATTTGAATTTATTTAGCATAGCATTTAATTATCATGGTAAAGGGTTAAATACTATCAACTGATTTGATATTTCAATATTTAACCACTTTTACCTTGGATGAGTAAATGTTTAGTCAGTAGGTATTCAGTCATAAAGACATTTTATGTACATATTTTTTTCACTTTGTTTGCTTATGACATGCATTAGTTTATGATCTTAGATACTTAATTACCAGAAGAAATATATTCATGGGTATGATCAAAAAAAGACATTTTGAAGGTGTTCTGCTCACTAATGAGGCGATTCGCTCTAAATGCAAGTTAGAAACTCACAAATTTGTTTTTTTTTTTCATCTGCTTAGAAAACTATATTTAAAGTATTAGTGTAATCTTAAGCTTTGGTAAAATAGTAACGGGGCCAGTATATGTACAAAGATAGATAAATGTTATGGCAGTACCTCATTCTGTCTCCATCTCGACTTAGTTAGCTTTTGCTAAATAGGCTGCTCCGAAAAAGGGAAGGAAAAACAAATTGATAAGATAAAACTGTGGGGAATTCCAAAATAAATACTGCTAACTGACCTTTTTTTGTTGGCTCAGTTAGGCATGTTCTTATTCAGAGACCAATTGGTTGCTTTATTGACTAGTACAGTGCATAACTAAGGTTAAACACTTGGGCAGTTATCTTTGTCTTAACTTTTTTGTAATTTCTGAACAGACTGATAATGATCTTTCTCCCAAATTTTTAAACGTCAGATAAATTCCAAAATATTTGAAGAATATGGAGCTGTTAAACAGGGGAAAAGTCAAACTTTTTTTTTTAAGCCCACTTCTCCTTTTATTAGAGTAACCTCTAAGTATATAGCTATATCCCATGCTCATTTATATGTGAAAAGAAGCTCTGTACATGGTAACAAAAGAAGCCATTTCAGAACCTCTGAATCAATTTTCTAACATAGTGTATGAAAGAATTAACACTCATTAAGGAGCTCTGTTTCATCATAGCCACGCTGATTGAAACCTCCTCTATAATTTGGTGTAAGAAATGGTCAGTCACCACTAAGATTCTGTTTTCAACTACTGCTGTGCATCACAAGGAGTCATTAATTTACAGCTACTTCCTTCTTATTTTTATGACTTTTTAACTTATCATTAACCCCATTCTCTTATCCTGTACTCTGAGATGAGCAAAGATAATATCCACAACATTTCCATTGCTTACTCTAGAGATAATAACCTTTTTGAAAAAGAGATAACCCGCAGTTTCTTTAAACAACTCCTTCCTCTTTAAATCCCTGTTAGCTTTCTCTTGTCAAATTGGACTTTCAGTGCATTGCTAAGGCAAATTGGACAAAATTATTTATAGCACAGTCCATGCAAGTGAAATTGGACTAAACATAACTGAAATTGTTTCTTGTATCATGTAAACTTGTAAAGTACTAATTCTTTAATATTTATCCCACAATTTTTTATCTAGACTTTTTTTCATGTTATTAAAGAAATGATGTGGATTCATTGCTAACCCTCATTTCCTTCTAATTCAGTCTCAGATGTGACTGTGTCTAGACCCATTCAGTAGGATTGCTGTCATAAGATTAGATACAAGTATCTCAGTTGTCTAGGCATTATATCACTCTCTGCCACAACCTTCAGATTCTTGTTTTAAAGTAACCTCTTAGGAGTTCCTGTGGTGGTGCAGTGGGATTGGTAGTGTCTTGGGAGCAGTGGGACGCAGGTTCAATCCCCAGTCTGGCACAGTGGGTTAAGGATCTTACAGCATAGGTCACAATTGCAGCTCAGATCTGATCCCTGGCCCAGGGAACCCCACGTATGCCACTAGGCAGCCAAAAAAATTTTAAAAAAAGCAACCCCTTAGACTTTTAAACAAGAGGAAATTAAATGTTGGTGAAAAGTCCGATGAACTTTTTTCTTTTCCACAACTTCTTAGTGTCACCATCTGAATTTGCCAATTTCTACTTGGTTCTCTACATGTATGATGTTTAACCCTTGTTTTAAATAAGAGCTGATTTTTACTGTTTCATGTTTGATGCTGGTGAAAAGTTGGTATATCTGCCTTGTTGAGTGTCTCTTTCCTTAAATCTCCCTTCTCAATTGCCTTCTAGCTTTCACCCCAACCAACTTTTCCTTTTTTAAAATAGTGTGTGGGGCATGCAAAGATGCACTTGTTTACATTCTTGTACTCCATTTCAAAATAGTGTGTGGGGCATGCAAAGATGCACTTGTTTACATTCTTGTACTCCATTAATTCAGCATGCATATGTTGATGCCTCTTGCATGCCAGGCAGTAAACTAGATTCTGGACGTAAGATGTGGATAGCTGGCCCCTGTTCTCAGCAAGCCCAGAGTGCAATAGGAGAGAGTGTCAAATAAGCAATTTATTTGCAATGGCAAATGAAGAAATATAAGGAGATATAGGGAATATAAGATATGGATCTCAAGTAACAGGATAAAATCTAGCTATAGGTATCTGTAATTCCCAGGTAGAAAGGAGATATTCTGTAAGAAATGTTCTTTGTGTTCTTGCTGGTAAAATCAAAGGTCTTTTTTTTCTTTGCTTTTTTTTAGGGCTGCACCTGTGGCATATGGAAGTTCCCAGGCTAGGGGTCGAACGGGAGCTGCAGCTGCTGGCCACGGCAACAGTCATAGCGACTTGGGATCTGAGCTGTGTCTAAGACCTACATCACAGCTTAGGGCAAGCCACTGAGCGTTAACCCACCGAGCGAGGCCGGTGATCAAACCTGCATCCTCATGGATCCTAGTCAGGTTCCTTTCTCTGAGCCACAATGGGAACTCCAAGGGTATCTTTTAAAAGGGAAGCGCCAATGAAGTTTAGGGCAAGCCACTTGGCTTCAATCAGCCTCAGTTTTGTTAGACATAGAATGAGAAAGGTGACCTCTAAGATGTCCTTTCCAGTTCTCAAACTCTGAGTCTGCGAGTTTTGCTTTTGCAGCTCACTGAAAAATCTAAATAGCCTAAACCTGTTTTGAAATCTATTTCAACAAATGATCCATAAAATAAATAAGCACAAAATTCAATTTTTTGGAAAAGTGGTCTGGCAGTAGAACTGAGTAGCCCCATAAAATATGAATTTGGTCATAGTGTGGAAATGTGAAATGATTGTTAAATGAGTCAAGGCCTTATTTGTGGCCTTTGGCTCATTTGGTAAGATTACCCATTAGCCATGTAGGCAGCATAACACGCATGGCCAAGCAGCTCATGGGAGCGTCCTAACAAATGTTAAATAAAAATTATCTTTCTCTAGCCTTAGGAATATATTTCCGATATTTTCAAAATAAGACTGAGCTCAGCTTTGAAGTCTCAGTCAATAGGAAAATTATTATATTCGTTGTGCTTAAAATCCTGACTCCTATTTGCAAGTGTTTTCTAAAGTATTTTTCTCATATATTTTTTATGTTTTTTGGAAGTTTAGAAGTAGAAGGAGTGTTGATGGTTTCTGACCATCATTTAATTTCATCACTCCTGCCGGTATGATTTCCCTCTGTACCATTGCAATATGTATATGTAACATTTCCCTTTGCAGGTGCAAAAAGTGCTTCTCAGTCCTAAGACGCTTTTTTTTTTTTTTCCTTTCAGTCATTAACTTTGGTTTCATGAAAAATTCCTTCTCCATTTTTCTATTTTATCTATATCTTGATAATAATAAATTTAATAACTGTTCTTAAAATCTCTGTACGATAATCCTTCAGGCTCATTCAGTATTCCTTTGGCTTATCTGCAGAAGAGCGTGTGCCTTTCTCTTTGCTCTTTTTAATGAGGCCTTCCTACTGTGGCTCTAAATATCAACCAAACATGTTAATCTCTTAGGATCTGGCTATTATTAAAATCTCTTCATCCTTTTCTGAATTTTAGAAGATGTGATTATTATAATTTAATCTATTTACTTCCATGTGAACTCAAATGTAAATGAATCTCCTGAAATAGCCACATTTTCTTCCTCCCAAGTATACATCTGGCATAAACAAAAAAAAGCCAACTTAACTAATTTGAATCTAGAATCTGGGTTTCCATGACACCAAACATCTGGATGAAAAGTGAAAAATTCAGTAGATGTTTTCAAATATCCAAATAGTGTGTCAGTAAAACAGTTAAATGTTTGAATCTTCTCATTTTTATCTAGGTTTTTAATGCAGTATATATATGGCACTAACAGTTATAAAACAGCATCCATTTCTGAAATAATGCATTCACAAACAAGTATGTATTGAGTACCTATTCTGCAAGAAATATTGTGCTAAGTGCTGTACAGAGTTCAAGAGGAAAGGCTTGAACTCTGTCCTCAAATGATTTGCAGTCCAGTGAGGGATATACCACAAATACACACACATACAAAAACACAATGTGGAGTGCATAAAAACACAAGGGAGGAGGAGAGAAAGCACTGTGGAATGCGGGGAGGGAGTGGAAGCGACTGCTACTGGTTAGGGAAGATTTTCCACTGGATCTAATGTTTGGACTGACCATGTCAGAATCATAGAAATGGAAGGGAATGTGGTGATCATACAATGTTAGGAATATACTCTCGGAGTTCCCGTTGTGGCTCAGCAGGTTACAAACCCAACTAGTATCCATGAGGATGTGGGTTTAATCACTGCGCTCACTCAGTGGGTTAAGGATCCAGCATTGCCATAGCTGTGGTATAGGTGGCAGACACGACTTGGATCTGGCGTTGCTGTGGCTGTGGTGTAGGCCAGCAGCTGCAGCTCCCATTTGACTCCCAGCCTAGGAATTTCCATATATCTTGGGTTTGGCTCTAAAAAGCAAAAAAAACAAAAATAAAACCCAAACAACCACCACCAAAAATACCACTCTCCTTCAGCTGCTGGGAATTTTACTGAAATCAAATGATCTTAGCTAGATGATTGTGATGGTTTTTGGGTATTTTCACTATCCAGCCTTGGGTTTCTGTAAGGTTTTTGAGTCTAAGTGTGTTTCCTGGGTATTTTGATTAGTAACTTTATATGCATCTCCCTAAGAGTTTCAACTTTACATAAAGAAACATACTGTAATTTACTCTCTGTATGATCATTTGAAGAAGCATCATAAAAATATACCTTATACTTTGCTTTTCTCATTTAGACATAATTTTTCCCCAATTCCATATACACTGCATGCTGAAACCTCTATCTCTCAAGTTAGGTGATTTTTTTTTAATCTATTGGGATCACAATTCTGATCCACTTTTTATAAAAATCTCTAATCCTCAAGATTTGTTCCACATTTGATCAGAGTCTGTAGTTCTAGATTAAAGCAAAATAGTTCACTTCATCTTCTTCCCTGCCCTCTGCCTCCTCTTCTTTGCCATCCTTCTCTTTAAAAAATAAACAATCATTTTTAGCTGTAGAAAGATTAGAGAGTAAACTACAGAACTTTCAGATAATCCAAATTGTGCCATGTGTATTAGTCAGGGCTGATATATTGGCTCAAGTTAACTAAAAGGTAAAGAGTGGCTGCATTTAGGTACAACTGGATCCAAAGGCAGAAATGTGAACAAATCTATTCTTTATAGCTACTGGCTCTGCTTTTGTCTGGATGGGTTTCATTCTCAGTCAGGCTCTCCCACTTTGGTGGCAACAATGGCCATCTGCAAGTCCAGGAACACATTCTATTGACTTAATCACCCCAGGTAAAAAGAGAATACCTTTGACTGACAGTGCTGCTGACTCCCATTAGTCTAACTGTGGTTCCATCTTCAAAGCAGCCAGAATGATGAACTGTGTTGATTGGCTAACCCTGAGCACGTCCCTGAAGTGAAATCAACGTACTATTAGCAGGAGAAAGGTCAAGAGGTACCACAGTGAAAAACTTTAATGTGAGAGTGGGAAAGTCCTCCAGTGTCAGGAGAGTGACAGTTATCCCAGCTCTCACCACTTCGTGCTTCTGTGGCCTGGAGTGTGTTGCTGTTCCTATGAGTCTTGGTTTTTTCATTTACATAAATTCGGTCCCAGGACAGGTTCTCTTTCAAGACCTTTGGGGTGCTAATATTTTGTGGTTCTGATCACAAGAACTAAGGACATGGATGAGACATCCAAAAAATGAAGATTTACAAATAGTAGCACAAAAGCAGGAGATGCATCCTTTTTCGGGTAGAAGTGTTTCTGGTAGAAACAGAAAGGTAGCTTGGTAGTGGAAGAGCCAAGGGTTTTTACTGTGTCCTGGGGTGGTGATTAGAAGCTCAGACAACTTAAGAGGAAAGGGGTGAGTATGTGTGTGTGTGAGAGAGAGAGAGAGAGTCAGTGAGGTTCAGTGTTAACCATCACAAACTATATTATAATCTCCATAAATATTTTATAAGCCATGTATAGTTTTGTTGATCTCTTCATTTTACCATTACAGACAATAGGTCTCAGGTACATTCTTGTTCAAGGATAAAGCTTGAATGAGAACTTATGTCTGGTTTTGTTGTTGTTGTTGTTGTTGTTGTTGTTTCACTCTTTCTACAACCTTTAGAGACACAGAGACAAAGTGGGGAAGAAATACAAAAGTCTAAAAAATCCAAGGCATTACCCTCAGAAAGTTACATTTAATAAATAAAGACTAGGTATGGAAATAAGCCATGATGATGGAGGGCTAAAAACTATAAATACCAAGTTAATTGCCATATGAGTTTAGTGGAAAGCACATTACCTCCAACTAGGAAGATATGATGAGTTTTAAATATCTTGTTTCTTGTTTTTCTTTTAAATTTCATTTGCAGTATACATTCTAACCATAGCACTAGAATTTCTGTTTGCATAAGAAAAAGGTGTTAAAGACCATTGAAGAAATTTGACATTCCATGAAAATGCCCTTATTTATTCGGGGTTAAGTCTTCAGCACATCTACTTGTGCCAGTTCAGTAAGTCTGGTCCTCGAGCAATAAGTGATATTTACCCAATGCATCTTCATTATCCGAATTAGAGGAATTACTTAGAGGCTTCTGTCTGCAAGTGGCATCATCGAACTCAAGGTCCCCTGAATTGACTCTATGGAATAAGTCATATCTTGAGGGGGACTGAGGAAAATGAAGTTGTGATCATAATGATCAATTTCCAAGTATTTGCTCAAACTACAAACCTGCCCAACAAGTTAATTGGTCACTTGTCTTAACAACTGTATTACATCATTACAGAAGTAATTTGACAAATTGCACATTGTTCCTTAAAGAGCTCATCTAGTAAATTTTATAGACCAGTAAGTCAGTCAAACGCATAGGGTGGGAAAATAATTTAAGAGGTAGGACTGATTCCAGAGATGTCCTGCTTTTAAAAATATCCAGTGAAAAAGTTACCGTAACATAAGAGAATATCACTTCATTGTATAAAAAAAGTTAAATTACTATTTAAAAAATATGAAGTGTATAAATTAATTATACTTAAAATAAATTGTTGTAATTTTCAAATTAATCTTGGATTTTTAAAAATTATTTGCAGAAATACACATGCAGACAATGTAGGAATATATAAACAAAAAGTAAAAGTGTCAGAATTCCCATGGTAGCACAGTGGGTTAGGAATCCAGCTGCAGCAGCCCAGGTTGCTGCTGAGGCATGGGTTCACTCCCTGGAGGGACATAGTGAGTAAAGGATCTGACTTTACCACAGCATGGTATAGGTCACAGCTGCAGCGCTTGGATTCAGTCCCTGACCAGGAAACTTCCATATGATGTGGGTACAACCATAAAATTAAAAAATAAAAGTAAAAGCCTCTACCCAATGGCCTACACAACATGAGTGAGCCCTTATTCAGTGTGTGTTTTTTTCCAGATGTTTTCTTTGCATGATGAGCAGAGATATGTGTATAGTTATTTACCTAGCATTTATCTCTTTTATAAAAGTCGATATTACATGGTATTCTACAGGGCTTTTTTTTCACCCAAAACCTTTTGGGAAAAGCTTTTAATGAGAATCTCACATTTTATTTAACTATGATCCATTTGATAGACAGTTAGATTATTTCCAATGTTTTAGTCTTGCAAACACTACTTTTTTCCTTTACTGTTTTATTATTTTATTTTATTTTATTTTTATTTTATTTTATTTGCTTTCTAGGGCCCCACCCACAGCATATGGAAGTTCCCAGGCCCAGGATCGAATTGGAGCTATAGCTGCCAGCAGACGCCACAGGCACAGAAACAGCAACTCGGGATCCAAGCCTCTTCTGTAACACATACCACAGCTCATGGCAACTCCAGATCCTTAACCCACTGAGTGAGGCCAGGGATTGAACCCACATCCTCATGGATCCTAGTTGCGTTAGTTAACCACTGAGTCACGAAGGGAACTCCCCTTTTTTCCTTTATTGTGTACTGTTAATTC
Source organism: Sus scrofa (assembly GCF_054392235.1). NCBI lineage: Eukaryota > Metazoa > Chordata > Mammalia > Artiodactyla > Suidae > Sus > Sus scrofa. The sequence continues at coordinate 143,459,102 of NC_139383.1, forward strand.
ATGAGATGCTTAAGAGTATCACTTGAAGTATTCTAAAACACTAGTATAAATCCTTTCGGCATGGGAATAAAGTTTATGATAAATTGATTCCAGTCCAGACAAAAATGGAGAGGGGTTAATCACAAAAGAAGATTATTATTAAGTGATCTCACCCAAAAAATGTTTCACTGATATATTAAAGAAAATATTGTTGATCTATCTGCATGTACTTGATAAACCAGTTTAGCCCCAAAAGAAGCAGAAAAAAAAGGTCTAAGATCAGTATCTGAAATACAGAAAATACCTCACTTTCAAATGAGTCTTTAGAAAAAAAGGCAGTTAAAAAAAATATTTTCAGGAGTTCCCCTTGAGGAAAGGAACCCAACTAGTGTCCATGGGGATGCCATTTCCATCCCTGGCCTCGCTATGTGGGTTAAGGATCCGGAGTTCCCGAAAGCTGCATTGTAGGCTGCAGATTCGGCTTGGATCTGGCATTGTTGTGGCTATGGTGTAGGCCAGCAGCTACAGCTCTGATTCAACCCCTAGCCTGGGAACTTCCTTATACCACAGGTGCGGCCCCCCCCCCCAAAAAAAATTCTATCTATATTGAGTCATGAACGATACGTGTCTTATTTGCTTTTTGTTGTCACTTGATATTCAAAGAGGACCTTTGTGATTCAGCTTTATTCAACACTGACTTTAAAATTATTTGGGCATGTGAAAAACCTTGACCTATGCTGGTTCTTTCTTGATGAAGGGAATCACCATCATCACTATTATGTTACGATGTGTATTCTTATGAGTAAGCTGAGCTACCTCTGGGCCACTGGATCAGAGTGGCTTTGCCCCCAACAGTGAATAGTCTAAACTATAGCCTTAGTCCAAGATATGGAAACTGACAACAAATTATTGCTTGTGGTCTACTTCCAGTTTTCAAGTGCAAACATACCAGAGTTTATTTTAAATTTGAGCCAGTCAGACATTTAGCAATATACATCAAAGAAGAAATGAAGGCTTCCCATGTTTATTATTTCAATATGATGTCTGTTCTAATAAAGTAGAATAATGCATATGATAGACCATGTAGTAGAAATTCTCTAGTTCCACAGTTTGGCCTTAAACATACACATATATTTGTAAATTAATCCAAAACACATTGCTATGGTTCCAATTCCTCTGAAAGCTGATTGTTTTCTATCCCTTTTTTAATTTTAGAAATATAGTGGCTGACTGCCAGAGCGCTTTCAGATAAACAGTCCACTCCATGTATAAAAGGGGCATAGAATCACGAATGTTCAAAAACCACAGAATGTTATTTAAATAAGTTAAAGTTATTATGGTCTTCCCTATTAATTAAAAAAAAAGCCATCTGTGCAAGGTGAATTTTGGTAAGGTCCCAATTTTTTTAATGATTGTGGATGGAACTTGCAACTGCTTTCACAGTGAAAGTACACTTCAGGGATTCCCAAGATAAAATGCACTGTTTATGTAATTTTGTGGTCATTTGACTACATTTCTCATAAAATACCCAGAAAAAATTCTTGTTCTTTGATCAGAATTTACAGTCCTACTTGAAGGAACTGGCTCTCCACAAATGTCACATTTCTACTCTTCTATCACCTTAGCATCCTAAACCTTTATTTCATCTAAACCTTCTCTGTGTGTGTGTCTGCCTCTACCTCTCTTTTTCACACACACACACACACACACACACACACACACACACCCCAACCCACATGTTGTCAGAACATGTGTCTGTCTTGGGAAAATGCATCACATCAGTGAACAAGACCAAACACACCAGAAAGAGAACACTGCGTGAAGAAACAGCACACTGGATGATGTTACCAGCGCAGATCTGTACCTCCTTGCAATGAGTCCTAATTTTCATTCTCATTTTTGTCATTTGTAGAATTCCTTTCCACTGGACCCATCACCGATAAACCTAGGCTTTCAAAATCTTAGACGAATAAGAAGTCAAAAAGTGCTCCTCCTTTGCATTTGTCAGGAGAAACACCACGACAAGAAGGATTTGGGGATCTTTTTGGTCATTCCTTCCCTCCACCAGTGTTTTCAGTCAATTAAAATTTGTACCCTAGGCCTTTTCCAGTTCGAAGCTACCCCGGCGTCTGTGATGAGCAATCCTTCTTGTTTGTGCAGTCATTCATTATCTCCATTACCAAAAGGAGAATAGAGGACAATTACATTGTTTGGACGAATCAGAGTGTTAGGAGGAGTATTTGTCATGGTGGCAGAGTGCAGCACCTGACAGGCAACGATTGATGGCCAGCAATGAGTGTGAGTGGCCAAAGCAGCCTCATAGGATGCAAATTACTGACTGTGGATTCCAATTTATCCTGTTCATTTTTCTTGCCTGTGCTGAAGACCATTAGTGGTTTTTGAAGCAGTGAAGGGGTCATTACTAATGTGGGTAGGCTCGAAGCAGGAGGGGGAAGGAGGGGAAAAGCCTTCTGTAATTACACAGCTTTCAGGAACAGGCTGGAGGCCCTAGCCAAAAAAATGTCAACACCTCGCAATCAGAAAAATTTATTTTCATTTTATGCTTAACCCATATTAACTCAACATTATCATCTTTCTTTGTTAACATTTGCAGAATATTAAAAGCCTGGCTTCTATATTAATACAAATCTAGTTAACCCCTTTTGCAATACAGGGGATTTTGTTTAACCTAATGGCATTTGGGTTTGCTAATAAGTAATCACGCACATTTTGGATAATCTATGCTATTATAGAAGATGAAATTCCTGAAGAATAAAATCTTAGATGATTGAAAAACATTCACTCTCTCAAACAGTGGAATGATTAGAATGCTCTCAATGGAATACTCTGTTGTTCCTCACGTGACCCTTTAATAACGTTGATGGGAAATATTTATTACTAAAGGCGCTCTAGTTTAGGAGTGCCTTTGACATGTTGTATGAAAGTTTACTTTTCTGTTGAGAAAGATCAGTGAATTTAGAGCAGGAACCTATTTAACAGACATGTGCATGCCAGTACAGTGTCTCAAAGTGAATGTATAATTCCGTAGTAACCATCTTTGATTTTTAAAATGAGAGAGGAAAGTAGTTTGATGATGGGAGAAGGGTTCATTATAAATGTTGGTGAGTTGGGATGGGAAGTCAAGAATGAAAAAAAAATGCTGAAACCTATGGCTTCATTCTCTTATTGCCACACACTAGGGTAATAAAAAATTTCTGTATGAAGCATTGCATGTTTTCGACTCCTTTTAATGTGGGGTCGTTGTGCATGCCCCTCTTAACCAGGAGTAGGAAACAGTTAAAAAAAAAAAAAAAAAAAAAAAGGAAGAACTTTCCACTACCCCTTAAAGGAGTCAATATAAATAACTATCGTAAACTCGGCTGTAATTGAAGCAGTTGCCATGGCTTCCAAGAATAGTTGTGATTATGCACGATCTTACTTTCCAAACTTTGTCCATAACCTCTGAATAACTAGGAAATAATGATTATATTGAGTCGTCTCACAAAGATAACATAGGAGAAGGGCTTAACTGAGGTTTTCTAGGGAGTCCAGTAAAATGGGCCTGAAACGAATTCCTTCAAATGTAACTGAAGTGATTGTAGGTAACCAAAATTCTGACCCATCGCCAAAGTGCATCCCTAACTAATGGAAGAAACTGAATACCTGCAACGTGGTGCTTTGTACTGCCAGCCTAGTGTGGCAGGAATGGGGCTGCCTCAGAAGGTTTTTGAATTCTTGTCCTCTGCCATTGTTTTCCCCACACGTGATGAAAAAGCTGTGATTGAGAAAATCAAGCCATAGACTAAAGAAATCACAAACGGTGCTTTCATTCTTAGGCATAAGTGACTCTTTCCTAACTTCTGATACATCTTTCAAAACATTTGTTTTTTTCATTAGCATCCGTACCCCTCCGAAGAGCAGAAGAAACAGTTAGCGCAAGACACAGGACTTACAATTCTCCAAGTAAACAACTGGTGAGTGACCCAAAAATCAATGTCTTTCTCCCGTGGCTGAAGTAAGATTTCGCAATAATTGTTTTCCTTTTTTTGTCTCTGAAACAAAAGAAATTGAGGAGGATGAATTCTGGGTTTCTACCTGGAGGTGAGAACCTAGTGCCTAGGGACAGATAACTAGGTAAATGGTTTTTGCAAGTTGTATTCCTCTTCTCTTTCCCTCTCCTCCTTTCTTTTCTTTTCTTCTCTCCCACTCTTCCTCTCCAGCGCATGTTTCCCCTTCTCCCCTGCTTTAAAATTCTCCAGTGGTACACAACAAATTCTGTTCAGGTTATTCCCCGGAAAACAGTTACTCCGGGTATTTTGGCACAGGCCCTATGTGGAGTTATCAGTTCTGGGAAGGTTTCTTTTATCTGGGCTTTGAGGGGTGATGGAGATGCAGGCTTTTTAGGATCTCCTAATAGAAATTTATTTACCTAAATTTTTTTGAACACAGGGTTAAAAAAAAATTTCCTGTTTTTAGCTTTGCGATTTGGCCGATTACTTCTGAGGAGGTGCATGGACCATCACTCTTTGTATATGGCTTAGAGGGTAACTGAGGAAAAGGAGGGGCAGAGGATTAAATAAAATGATCACAGTGGCCAAGAAATGATATAGGAATTACTTATCAAAATACTGGCCCAGGTCTTATCAGCAGCTTAATTTTGTTCAGTACATTCTTGGGGTGATGTTCAGATTAATTGAACTGACAGTTCTCTTTCAAAATTCAGGGAAAGTATTTGCACGGATTTCAGGCCTTATACAAACTTAATTACATGGAACTCCATTTTATCATTCTAATTCCATGTAGCAGAGGTTGTATTTACAAATGAGAAGTCTCTGCCTTTATTCACAGCTTTCCTTAATATATTTATCAAAGCAGGTTCATTTACAAAGTGCTCTATCTGTGGGATACAGGCAGGCAGACATTAACAAAGCTTTTAGGTTTATCAGGCTCGCTGCCTGATGAGCTACCCGAGGGTCAATTGATTTTGTGGTTCTGTGATTCATTTTTTTCTCATTTTTCTAGGATCACAATGAGAGACATGCTTGGAGAATTAGCCAGTTTGTCTGCCTTATCTGTCAGGCAATTTTTTTTTTTTTCCCAGGGAAGTCAAGCTACTTAAATTGGCCACAGGAACTGCCGTTATCTGACTTTAATGCACCCTATAGTGTGGATAGCATTTCAATTACACCAGTAACCAAAGCTTAGCTGCAGCCCTTTTCATGCCTAGTGCTGTACAGAAAGTGATGTGCCTACCTACAGAAGCAGAAAATTGAGTTGCCTTGCTTCTGTCAGGGTGATTAATGCAGAAATAAACTGCTAACCTGAAAAGAAAGGCAGAAAGAAAGGATAGACAATACAGACTTGAATTCACTTTAATTTTCTTCTAAAGATTGGAACTATGTACGTTTAAAGATACCCTTTGGACCAAAAACTTGGAATAAAGGCTGTAATCTCCAGATGGGATGTGTATGTGGTTATACACTGATATGAACCTCATAGAGGAGATACAGATACTGTATGTCTCTCTCTATATATATTCTCCCTTGTGTCCCCAGCACCAGCTCTCAGTGGTCTAAAACAATAAAATAAATAACATTCTGTGTTGAAGAGAGGAGACTGATTTGCTCTGCATGTTGTTTTATATTACGCTAGCTACCAAACCAAGCTTCTTTCTGTACAGTGGACCTTGATGCAGTGAACATTGCTTTAAAATCATAATTTTCATAAATTGGGGGCAAGTTGAGGATGGTTGTGGTGGGAGTTTGGAGAAAAAGGAAGTCTTTCAACATTGATGTTTGACTTTGGTGTTTGATGTTGCTTTTTTTTTTTTTTTTTTTTGAAAGTACTGCTCTCTATCATCCACTACCTGTACTTTTTGATGTAGTCATTACACTTGAAGCGCAGAGATATGACAGTCAGGTCTAAAGATGAGTGGTTCTCACAATGAGACGCCTGGTTGGAACCTGGAGACAGCACCCTTATTTTCTGAATTCCCTTGCACCCCAGGGCATGGACAAGGAGTTTGGTCAGTATGAAACATCTTAGGGTTCTTGTTTCTCTGTCATTTGAACCATGTTTGCTGCAGAATGCCAAGGGTTAGGATGTGACAGTCCATCACGCCACAGCCTCTCTGTAATATGGCATAAATATTGACACCTACATCTTTAACAAAATAATTCCATCTCCCTAGTTTTCACACTTCCTTCTGAAAAACCCTATAATCTTGCCCCAAGGTCCAATTCTTAGCTAACAGCTACCCTTAACTTTGATAATAAAGTGTGACTCATGAGGCTAATACAGCAAATACTTCTAAAAGATGACCTGGAATTTCACAGGAACCGAATGTTGGTGGATTTCGAAAAGAAATGTAAAAGAGCACACCAGCACTTTTGGTACATTCTGAAATGGTACATTCTGATATTGCCCAATGTCTTGATGATAACATCTTCAAAACAGAGGAAAGCGATCCAAATTCATTTCTAAAGGCTTCCTAATCACTGGTCTTAAGTGCCAGGTGAGGAGATGAGAAGAGTCAGCAATGAACTGTTTCTCCAAGTCCTGAGAGCTCTCAGCAAAAAGAAGCGCAGGGATCACAGAGCAGTTCCTAAGCCTCACTGTGTCGGTTCTCCTAGGAAATAATACCCACTTCTCTGACTGAAGCTGGGAATTTAGACTTATCTGCTGTGATGCTTGGACCCCAAGAATCAGAATAGAAAAAGCATGCAAATCAAAAAATCACGGAAGACTTGCCATTTCAGTTCTGCTTCTCACTTACCTCTTAAAATAGAAGGGCCAGGCAAGGTCAGGGTAGTTAAGTATCGCTGTAAAATTGCCTCTGTAGTAACAAGCAATAGAACATGGCCCCACGCACTTGATGAGAGCAATAAGCAATAAAAACAGACCTGTTAAGATCAGACAGTAATTTTAGAACAAATAAGCAAAAAAAAAGGAAGTTTAGGAGATAATTAAGGGAATTAAAGATTGTTTTATCTTAGCAGCCAATGTTGGAAGTAATTTTAATGGGCTTTTCCAATGTATTTACAGTAGGGAGTGCGCAAAAAAGTGATGATACAAACAAATCAAAATGTGATTTCAGGAAAAGAATGGAGTTTTATGACACCATCATTTTTCCCTATAGTTAACCCTCAGAAGTCCATAAATAATCAATCACCTAATTAAGAGTTTTTTTTTTTAAATGATGATAACCAGCTCTTCAGTGTACATATACTTCACTGCCAAAGCTAAGTATAAGTAGTAAGACTGTTCAGTTAGGAAAGAGCCACACTGGCTATGAAACTACAAAGTGTGTGCATTAGGAGAGAAAAACATGGAAATGAATACCCTTAATCTGAGTAACCTCCTCACAATGGAGAAGCAAACCTGGTGGCCTTTGACTGAATATTGATGAAAACCTGGAGGCTGATACAGCTTGGTGGGTAAGCACTCAGACTCTAGCACCAGACTCCGTGGCACTAAAAGCCTAGGTCCACTGTTTGTCGGATGTTTGACTTTCAGCAAATTACTTAACCCTTTTAGGCCTTAGTTTCCTCACCTGTAAAATGGGGACAACGGTCATTTATATCTTACATGGTTGTAACATTTCAGGGAAAAACTGCATGCTACCTGCTCAGTGTAGAAGCTATCCACAGTTAAAATAGCAAAAAAGCACATAATTGTAAAAATGAGAGAGAATTATGATGATTTCATATGGTGATATCAATAAAGACCTCATTAGGTTGCTTACAAACAAGAATGGAGAATTCTTTCAGGAAGAAATAGACACACATGTAAGGGGTGATAAAATTTTAGAGCAGACAGCTTACTGTGCATAGCTTCTATATTAAACAAAGGTTGACTTTTGTAGTTTCTTAGATGATCCTTTTTTTGTAGTTCTTTGATGCCAGGGAGGCAAGATTAGGGAGCCCTAGGAGGTAAGTGGCTTCAAATAGCTATAAAAGTTAGACGTTTTGAAGGAAAGTTTTGGGTATTAATGCTCTGGTATTTCCTCAGGAGACGTACTTACATTCATTCATTGGCAAAAGAGTTTTAGAATAAAAAAATATTTTAATGAGCAAGTTCTTGCTTGAATAATGTGTTAGGATGCATTCATGCGCCTTTGACAATAGTAATCACCAAAATATGGCAAAGTCTTACCTTTGACAATGCAAACCCCTCAAGCTTAAAAATACTTTGAGAAAAATCATAACACCTCCATGTTTTTATGTAACTTCCCCCAGTGCTATATATATGAATTACAATATTAATTTTTAAGTTCCTATTTCCAGGTTTAATTTTAAAAGGAAGAAATACTACTTTTATAAGCTCAAATCACTGCAGTATTACATCCTGCTATATACCAACAATCCCAAATCCATTCTATCCATCTTATTGACAGAAAACAGTTAGACTAAGAAGAAAGGACTTACTTTCTTGATAGAAGGCTGTCTCCAGGGCCCCAAATAAAAATGCATGAAACAAATTTCAAAGAACTTGCCTGTTGAAGGTAGCTCAGAGAGTTCCTTTGTATAATAGATTACATATCCTTGCCCAGCCTCTCAAACTAAAGACATAAAATGTCTTCGTCCTGCTTGCCCCACCTTTCCATCAGTGGTCTACAACAATCTCTCTTGCTGCACTAGCTTTTAATAAGCAGACCTCTACTTTGTAGAACTTCCTCATGGAAAGGAACAGTTTTGCTTTGCTTCTTTCAGTCTGACCACGTTGATGAATTTTTCCAGACTAGATAGGAGCTTGTTCAGTGAGGACTCAGGAACTGTGCTGGGAAAGTTGTCTGGGCAATCAGTTTCTCTTTCTTCTTCCCTTTCCCTTGAGGAAAGTTCACTAACTCCCTGGGTGACTTGGTTTTCTTATGAAATGGAAAGTTGAGGAGACAAAAGGATTTGTGTGTGTAAATATGACATAGGTTAAGAATGCTCTGAAAAGAAAAAGCGGTTTTGTTAGAAGACCCTCTCAGCCCTGATTAAAATATGGACTGGAACAGAGTGGTAGCCTAAGGAAAGCAATCATTTTCCTCAGGAACCCATCGGTCCAGATAGATGTGGGTGCCCTGATGCTTTTCTTTGCTATTGACACTTGGAGGGCAAGAGCAGGACTGTAGGGGGGTTTATAAGACAGAGTCGATGGCAGGTCCTCTGTCAGTGAGTCCAGCCCAATCTGAAGCCTAATTAAATGAGTAGGAGGCTGGGTTCGTGGTAAGAGACTGCGCTTTACAGCAAAGACAAGTCGTTTTCAAAGGGGTGTACATTGTCACTCCCCGGCAAGGAGAGCAGACACCAGGAAATCCGTTGTAATGTGAGGACATCACGAGTAAGCTGGGAATTGAGGAAAATAATTTTGTAGTAAACATATGGAATAATTGGCCAGTGGTGCAGGAAATCTAAATGAGGCACAGAGACAGCTGGACACTTTTATCTCCAGAGAAAAAGGATTGAAGGAAGAGAGTGATAGACCAGGGAGGTGGAGTAGAGATAAACCTGAGGGAATGAGCCGGCTGGACAGAGTATCCTCTCTCCACTCAGCAGTTTCCACCACGGCCATTTGTTAAACACAGGGCTGCCATCTTCTCTGATTATTTCCAAGGAACATCTCTGTTTCTGAATCAAAAATCCATTTGAATCTCCAGTCAGATTTGCCAGGTGCTAGATTCATTGTCAGCATTTCATGTGCTGAAACTGCCAATGCTGAGGAAAAGAAGACCAAAAAAAAAAAAAAAAAAAAAAAAAGCATGCTTTGGAACCTCAGCTTCTGAGCTTGAGGTGAAAAGCTTCTCTTTCAGATGGGCTCACATGCCATAGAAATCAGGGACCAGGGGAGGAGACAGAGATGCCCGGGATGTGGTGGCATTGAGCCCCACAAAGTCCTTTGCTAACCCAGAGCATTTTCTTAACTGCCAGTTGCTTCTGGGGTGACAGAGCTGAGTTTACATCCACTGCAAGGTTTCCAGTCACTTTCCAGCTGTACCCAGGTTCCAATCACTCTGTCTCCAGGGTCTCCATTTCTGGGGGACTTGTCGTGGTTTCCGAGAGGAAAACCAAAGGGGCGTGGTGAGAGAGACTAAAAGACGTGAAAAGAAAAAGACACGGGGTTTATGTTTAAACAGAGGGATGGCCTGAAAATCTAAGTGGATTTCAATTTGCTCTGTCTACAGCAAATGGAGCTGGGGGTGACTAGGGCATCAATACAGGGCATGCCACTTTTGAATAAGAGGGACTGTTACCATATTTTCCCATTTCAGTTTCTGCAGCAGAATTTTGACATCCCACACAGATAAAAAAATTGAAGATACGTATTGTACCTAGGCAGCTGTGCCTCCAGTCCATTGCCATGTCACACTAGCATTTCCAGACACTTTCTAGCCCCTAGAGACAAGAGTACCGTTTCCAGAAATTGAGATTCTGTCCAAATTTGGGCCAGCGGCTCAGACTCAGTTGAGAGCCTTTTAAAAGTGGTAAACAAAAGGAGTTGGAGGGGGAAATAAAGGAAGGAGATGCCAGCGAGGGGACTCAAAGGGGAGGTCTGCTGCAATCCTTTACATTCATTATACCACAGCCTTTGTGCTTTTCCCTTTCGCTCTGCAAAGAAAGAATGAAATATGGTTTTCATAGCAAGCTGGCAGCATTATCTCAGGATGCATATTTCTTTGCTGGGTTGGAATGCCAATAAGGGGAGAAAAAAAGTCCCTCGTTTAAAGGAAAGTACAGTGCTACAGAGAAAACACAAAACAACAAAAAAGGAATGCAACAAGTTTCTGAAACAGTTCCAAAACATGCCCCTTAAAGAAAATATTTAAATGAGAACATTTTTTGAAGATAAAATTCCTCATGCTGAACGTTATGGTTTTTCTCTAAATATGTGGGGGGAATTCAGCCCAAAATGTAGACTATTTTTTGATATTGGAAGATCTTTAGAATTAGCCCCCTCTCTTTCATTGATAAAGACAATGAACTCCACAGACAAGTCCTGGGGTAGACACAAGGCTGTACCTACTTCTGTACTTCATTACAGCAGTATTTGGAAGAGAGACAAAGTTTGCTCAACTAAGTCCTTTATCCATCTCTGTTGCCGTGATTGACATGGTTTCTCAAAGTAACACAGAAATAAAAGTCTGTATTTCAGCACATTGCGTGTTTTTAAAGTATGATCTTATTGACTTGCTATGTACTAATTTTTAAGTAGAAAAAAATAAAGGCAATTCATTGAAAATATTACAGAATCGTCTTACAGAGCGGATTCACGAAGTATTCCTAACCCCAGTCGCAGATCAATACAGCTGTATTTTTAAAAATGGTAATAAAAAGGAATTTTCAAATTACCCTCAAACTTATTTCTAGAATGCAGAAATAGGAAATAGAAAGGGGCTTGTAAATGCAAAGTTGAAACAGAGCCTTTAAATTTGAAGCTATTAAACAGAGGGTAAAAAATGGATCAGAATACCATATCGTTTACTTTCCCTAAAGTTTTTTGGTTTTTGTTTTTGCTTTTGTTTTTTTGGCTGCTCATGCAGCATGAAGTTTTTGGGACAGGGATTGAACCTGTTCTACAGCAGTGACAATGCCAGCTCCTTTACCCATTGAGCCACCAGGGAACTCTCATTTCCCTAAATTTTTACCCTTAAAAATGTGAGTTTTGGCAGCTACAGCTTGGTTCTGAGTTCTCAGTCCTTTTTTACCACATTGCTGCCATTTCCAGTAATTTTTCCCCCTTGTTTCTTCTATTCCCCACAGTAAAGAGTGTTTTTTAAATGTATTCCAAAAACTCTCTATCAGAGGAGTATGTCCTTTAGAATCGTCTCTAGATCACGTCCTCATTCACTTCACTCATTCATTCATGCATTCATTCCCTGGAAAGCAGCACTCTAAAAGTTACTTAATTAATTAGGAATCTGCTCTGTTAATGACTAAATGTAGGGTCATATTAACCTCTTGATCTTAAGGGCTTGTATTGTCTTTGCTGCTATTGTTTTCATTGTGTTGGATTTTTCAAATATTAGAGAGGGAGTAACGGCTGGGCGGCCCCTCCGGGGGCTTATCCCAGAAATTCTATCCAGTTCATGACTTTCAGAACCATTTCTTCTAGAAACAAGGAAAATCATTTTTTATCTGCAAAATTGTTTAGAAACCTGGGTAGGAAAATACTTATGTTTTTTCTTTTTTAAAAATGTTTCTTTCTTTACATCTTTTTCCTTATTCATTGTTTTATTGTAATCATAATAGAAAATCTCTGGGGTTGTCTCTCATTGTTTTTGTTTTCTTGTTTTTTGGTGTGTGAATAAGAATCACTGTTGCTGACTGATCATTCAATATGGATTTGTGCTAACTCCCTGTCCTGGTCAGAATCAACTCTGCACTCAGGTTGAAATACTTCAGAGTTCTTTTTCTTTTTCCCTTGCAAGGTAAACATTGAGAGATATGAGATTTCCCGTCTGCCTCTAGATACAGCTTATCTCTTAGATAAGTCCATGCAAACCGAGGTTTTAGGCTGTTTAATGTTGACCTCTTGAGTTCCAAACTTCCTTAAGGACTTTAGATAAACAAAAACTTTAGCGGTGATTACTAAGTGAATGGTGGGACGTGGATTAATCCCCAAAGATCTAGATTCAAATCTACCTCAAAACCCACCAGTGAAAAAAAATCTTTTTAATAATCTTGGCCTGATGATGGCTTCAGCTCAGTTCTTCAAGAAGGACCCAGCCATTCTTGATAAGCCTATATGGTAAGAAGGATGGTCAGAAAATTTCTTTTTCATTATTGCTCATAGATCTCCTTTACAGAGATGCATACTTTCATCTATCTGACATTTTTATAATTTCAAGGTTAAGCTGTCAATTATTTTAAACCTAGATTTTGCATACGATTTCACTTAAAAATGATGCAACATGTGGCAGCTTTCTTGTCTCTGCACTTTGTTTTCTAAAATTCAGAAATGTGTTCTCTTTAAAAGAGGGGATTCTGAAATCAGTAGCCTGATGATGAGAATACTGAAAGTAATGTATACAGTAAAATACGTAAAGATTTCGTGTGAGCAGAGTGGTCTTTTTTTTTTTTTTTTTTCATTGTGGGTCTGATTCTTACTGTTTTGTCTTTGCAGTAGAGTATTTCTGAGTGCCCATGAGCAAATTTCCTGCTCATAAAGGTGTGTAGAAAGTAGCACTTTGGAATTTGGTCAAAGCTGGTTTATTTCCTGTGTTACCTGAAGCCAAGTTCGATAGGGTAAACTCCAAAATCCTTCTTAGCTATGAGTTATTAAATACTGATAGTCTTGAACCTGTGTGACTCAGTGTGGCTCTTTGCTTCGCTAAATATGCAGGTTTCCTGTCATCCTACAATGTTCCTGTAGATTCAGTGTTTTGTGTCTGTGTTTGGTGGACTCAGCTGATGGAGAAGAAGAATATTAAAGAGAAAAGTAGAAACTCCCTGTGGAATAGAATAGAATAAAAGTCCTCTAGATTACCTTTCCTTGTAATTTTTTTCATAATGAAATTACTAAAGCAATGTCAGTAAACAGGAAACAAGTGAAGGGTAAAATAATTAGCACCAAAGGGAACATAATAGGTTACTTATTAAAATCCATAGACAGGTTATATGACCCCACCGGGTCCAGGGACCAGAGATCACGTGACTTGGTGTGCCTTTTCTGCGGTGAGCACCCCAATGTACTTTGTCAGCTTACTGGCTTCTGACATTAAATAAGCTTCAGGTATGATTTATTGAGTAGCCTTTTGACAGGAGCAAGAAACTGAAATCTTCTAGTCCTTGCTGAGCCTCTGCTCTGTTTTCATTACCTTCTCCAAGTATTACATTTAGTCAACCGAGTTATGTGTAGTTCTGGGAGAATCTCTCCTGCTCCCAGAAGTCATTGTTCCACTCATAATAAAATTATGCTATCAATTTGCCACAAGAGAAACACTGAGTTCACTAAATTATTGCCATGTGTTTTGTACTAAAGACAAAGTGATACCAATTAAAAAAACAACCACCCCTGGATTCTAGTTTTTAATGGTGTGCGGGGAGAAGTGAGGCTGGCTCGCAAGGGAGGTCACGTCTCCCTTCTACACATTACAAATTTCATTTTCCTTAATTAGAAAATGGCGCTTGTGGAGAATGAGCAGGGGGTTTAAGAGGGGAAAGAAGAAAGAAGGAAACCTGAGTTGAGCCCTAAATAATATGTCAGAAAATGAAAACTTACCTCCCACAAGACTATTTCATTTGAAAGATTTGCTAGGTTACATTAGGCTCAGATAGATTTTTCTGGAAATGGGGCCATAACCCACAGACGAAAAAATGCCCCAGTTTCAAAGCTCTGCAGATAAGTCAAGTCAATACTTTGGTTCCATCACAGTAATGAGTACTCTAGCTCTTATTTAGAGTAACATTTTCAGGATGCTGTATCCCTAGGGATTTGAGCATTAGTTATGATGTAAGAGTGTCATGTTTTTAGAGTATCAGCAGGAGCTTATATCCTGTGGTCTCAATTCATCTTATACTAGATTAATTAAAGAATTGCCAATAATTTGGTCTCAGAAGGAAAGCTTGCCTATCTCACCCCCTAAATAAATAATGCCAGCCAATTTACCATCAGGTTGGTGATGAAACAAATTCAGAATTTTAGATATTATGAATAAATCCAATTCCATTACAACAGAAAATCTTTAGACAATAAAAATATTTCCAGCCCCAGGCAGTAGTTCACTAATTTTAAATAATACCTCTAATGACACAATTTTATTAAGCAGTTGTGGACAGCCCTTCCAGCATATTAAAATGAATTGTATCTGTTCTCAGGACAAGGGGTAAAATTTCTTGAGGAAATTGACAGTTCACAGATGATATGATTTTTCCAATAACACCAGTAATCATTAACAAAGGAAAAATAATAAGATGGCTATTTCTAGACCCTCCTAGAAACCCTTCCATAGCTTAATAGCAACATGTGAGAATAGATTGAAATGAATCCAAAGAAAAAATGATTCTTCCAGGTATCACAACTAAACAAAATTAGGTTGTTTTATGAATGAGAGCTCTGCTCTTCGGCTGTGTGTCCAGACTAGTGGAGAGTTTAAAATGATTTCTGGATTGGCTGAGGGTGGGGGGATTTTATTTTTTTCCTAGCCTGTGGAATGCAGAAATTCCCCGGGCCAGGGATCAAACTTGAGCCACTGCTATGACACTGCTAGATCCTTAACCCACTGAACCACCAGGGAACTCCAGGTTTGCTTTTTTTCCCCCCCTGCCTTTTAAGTTACAAAGGGATTATTCACTTTGCTTAGCTCTTAGTAGATGCTCACAACTTCTTGTTGAATTGAATTCAAATAAGCTAGAGAGAAGGCTGAGGAAGAAAATTTACACAAAAGCTGAGTATTAAGGTGAGAGGGTGACCACTAGCATGCCATTGCTTGGAGGCGATTAGATTTGAAGTTAGTTTTGAATCAGAGGAAGGAAGTGTTTTAGTAGTTGGATAGAAATAGTATGTGAGTCCATGAAAGTGGGGAAATTGAGTAAAGGAGTCTGGGAGGAAACCAATTCTCCCTAAAGAGAGAACAAGAAATTTGCAAGTGTGGGAGGTACAGTGAGAAAGACAGACACCCCAGTTCACAGGATTATGGACGAGCGGAAGTTTCGGTGCTCACACAAAGGATGATGCAATGTGGACTGTTAAAGCGAGCAAACTGGGTCTAATTCCAGCTCAGACAATTTGTATGATCTTGGGCAATTTAGCCTTCCTCACTCCCTCTTCCCTCATCCATAAAAGAATGAGAACTGGGTGATTTTTAAGGTCCTTTCTCTTTTTAAAAATTCTATTATTTTCTGATTCTAAGCCTGTGAACTGAAAAAAGAAAAAATCTCGTCAAAGCAAGTGAGATGAAAACGATTTTAACCATTGTATTTTGAATTGATTAGAAGAGAAGGGGAGAGACCAGTCACAGTAGACTATGGCTGACTTAAACAGAACCTGAATCAGAGATTTAGCTATTAAAATGAAGAAAGAGAGACTGATTTTATCTCTATTGTTAAAAAAAAATGTGGTAGGATTTGGTGACTAATTCAGCATGGAGTGCGGAGAGAAAAAAAAGAGCCACAACAACTCTGGGCTCTGTGCCTTGGGGAGCCGGGGCTTGGGGATTCTTTCCACAATGACAGCAGATTTGAGTGGGGCCTGATGGTTTCTCTGGGAAGATGATCTTGTTTTCACAATAGATAGCATAAAATAGAGATGAGCCCTGGAGGGAAGGAGAGGTCAGAATAACAGGAAACACTGTGGGACTGCCAGAGGGGAGGGAAAGTTAGGTCTGAGGGTACAGATGTTATTGAGGGCCCTGGAGCAGATGAGCTTGTCCAGAAAGAGAGAGGAGGCCTTGGTGATAGAGGGTGTGGGAAGAGCTCAGGGGTTTAGGAGCCTGTCCACACAGATGACTGTGATTTAGAGGGGACCCTGTAAAGGACAATTCTGTAACTGGTCAGGTGGGAGCTTCCTAAGGCAGAAAACTATAGAGGACAGTATTTCAATCCGTAGCTTAAAATTTCCCATAGGAAAAACGAACTAAAGTTTAAAAAAAACTACGTTTGACATTTCATTAAAGCACAGAGTTCTACCTGAGATGGAATAGTAGGCCAAGTAATGAAGTATATCTTTCTTCTTCCATGTTTGGATAGAATGAAGAAGAGGTCATGCCATACTTAATGCCATAAAAGTATGGACTTCAATAGACATCCCCCAGTTTTCCATAGTCATGAAGGTTAAAAGTCTTGTAAGAGTGTGGAGTGACATCATGAGTTTTTTCTCTATGTGAAATTCCTTGGCATCTGCTCCCTGACATGTCAGTAGCAACAACAACAACAAAAAACAGTCTTCCAAATAGGGGGTTGTTGATCTGGCCATGAAGAGCGTGGACCTTGTGCTGTGGGTAAGCCCTGCTTAGAAGTAATTTACTCCAACAGTGACCATTCATACACTTTTGCCTTGTCATTTTCATTGCCATTTATACATTTTTAATAGGCAGCACTGGAGAGAAATGAAATACCATTTTATTAAAAGTATATCTCCCTCAGCTTTTATGTAGAGACTATGTATAATGTCTAGTTTTGATCATTTTGATAAGCCCTTTCTTAAATCCCTTCTTCCAGCACAGACACTCCTATTCTGAAGGGCCAGAGAACTCAAACACCAGGTCAAAGCTGTATGTAGAGTTTCGCAGAAAGCCATTGACTTTAGAGTCACTGTGATGATCAAAGCAGATTATTTCCCCAATTAAACAGTCACCTTCATTTGTCAAGGTGATCTAAACTGACTCTAGATTTTGAGATTTGAGGAGCTAATTTTCCATTTTGTCAATTCCTTACTACAAGCAAGAGGGGAATAAAGTTGCAATCTATGGGTAGCTGTAACTATGCTATTTAAACATTTACTTCAGTGGATCATGTGTATTGTACCCACCATCACATCTGATCTCAAAACAATTTAATAAACAGGTCTCCTTCCCCCAGCCTGCCATGCTCCCCTCAGAAGTTGTACTTTGCTTTTAAAGCTCTCTGATCTCTAGTTAGCTTTGCACTAAAGAACCTTCCTGTTTACTAAGGGTCTCTTTCTTGGCTTCACCGTTTGTATTGATGTGTTTCTGCACCTGAGTTCATCTCTGACAAGAATTCTTTCTAGGATTCCCATGGTGGTGCAGCAGAAACGAATCCGACTAGTATCCATGAGGATGCAGGCTTGATCCCTGGCCTCGCTCAGTGGGTCAGGGATCTGGCATTGCTATGAACTCTGTGTAGGTTGCAGACGCAGCTTGGATCTGATGTTGCTGTGGCTATGGGGTAGGCCCACAGCTGTAGCTCCAATTTGACCCCTAGCCTGAGAATTTCCATGTGCTGTGGGTGTGGCCCTAAATATAAAGAAAAAGTTTAAAAGAAGAATTATTTCTAAAGTAAACATATTCCTTGCTAGGTACCCAATTGGTTACCACTAATCCACATGAACTTCAGAATCCCAAACAAACCGACTTATTGAAAATTTTCCAAAACAATTGTCTTTTCCCCTTGAATGCAGTAAGTGAATCATCCTCATTATCCATCCCATTCCAACTATATTTAGAGTAATATGTGAACATTTTACAATTTCTTTAGAAAACTGGGTATTCGGAAAATGGAATAATATGACAGATTGAGTAGTTTTATGAGACTATGTTATTTTATGATTCTTAGATCTTTATCTTAAAGGGAACATTAAGTATAATATCAAATACAGTCAATGAAATCATAATTACAGTAGAGCTAACTTTTATAATAAATCTCTCACATGGCTCCCAGGAACACATGGTTACCAGGATTCAATTTGATAAGCCTGTGCTTGGGAAAGGAGACACAGTTGTTTACCATCAACTTTATAAAAACTGTAAAACTAATTGAAGAAAAGTTTGCTTCAGCAAAAAAAATGTACTTCTAGAGTTCCCTGGTGGTTCATGGGTTAAGGATCTTCCATTGTCACTGTAGTGGCTTGAGTTGCTCCTGTGGCTCAGGTTGCTTTGGCTTGGGAAATTTTGCATGCCACAGATGCAGCCAGAAAAAAATATACTTCCTTCTCCTTGAGGGCAGAAACTATAGTCCATTTGTTCTCCAAGGTCTGGGTACCTGCCGTAGGGCCTGGTCACAGAAGGTTCTCCCTGAATAGTTGTTGAAAAAATAGATACATGATACTTCACACCAATCAGAATGGCCATCATCATCAAAAAGTCTACAAATTCTAAATTCTGGAGAGGGTGTGGAGAAAAAGGAACCTTTCTACATCATTGTTGGGAATGTAAATTGGTATAGCCACTATGGAGAACAGTATGAGGATTCCCTAAAAAACTAAAAATAGAGTTACCCAATAATCCTGCAATCCCATTCTTGGGCCTTTATCAAGAGTAAACCATAATTCAAATAGATACAAGCACCCCAGTGTTCATTGCTGCTCTGTTTACAATAGCCAAGACATGGAAGCAACCCAAATGCCTATCAACAGAGAAAGGGACAAGAAGATGTTATATGAAATGTGTGTGTGTGTGTGTGTGTGTGTGTGTGTGTGTAATGGAATACTATTCAGCCATAAAAAGGAATGAAATAATGCCATTTGCAGCAACATGGATGGCCCTGGAGATTATCATACTAATTGAAATAAGACAGAAAAAGACAAATATCATGTGATATTACTTATATGTAAAATCTAAGAAAAGGATACAAACAAACTTATTTACTCACAGACATGGAAAACAAACTTATGGTTACCAGAGCAGGGGGTGGGGGGGATAAATTAGGAGATTGGGATTAAAATATACACACTACTATACATAAAATAGATAACCAGCAAGGACCTAATGTATAGCACAGGGAGCTCTACTTAATATCTTTTAATAAATTATAATGGAAGAGAATGTAAAAAAAGAAAAAATATATAATGTATATGTAATTGAATCACTTTACTGTATATCTGAAACTAATACAACAGTGTAAATCAACTGCACTTCAATAAAATTTTTTTAAAAATCAAAGAAAGGAAAAAATACATCCGTATTGAATGGTTATTTCTGTATCAAAAGGTACTCCTAAAGGGTTTTATATCAGCAGTAAAGGCTGTTTAGAGGTACTGATACTTTATTTAGATGAATTTGAAATGTAAAATAATACCCCTGTCAACTCTGGACAGTTGCTAATAAAGTGCTAAATTTAACTAAATATTGAATAATTTAAATGAAATAAACTGTAAATGGAAAAGCCTTGTAAATAATCTAAGCTAAAACTAGTCAACATCACAAAAATATTGAGGTCAAGAGAGAGAAAATTGAGTTCCCAGAACCACCCAACAAGTTGGAAGGTAAAGCCCAAGGTTGAATAAACCATGTCCCAGGTCCAGAACCATTTCTAATCCACCATATCCTGCCTCCTTATGTCAATGACTTAATTATCTCAAAAAGAAAAGCAGACCCAAAAGGAAGTATCTTGACCATATCCTTAGCTTCATTTCTTTTCTATGTGATTTTGTAGTGCCATTATGACCTGGGTTTTAAGAAACATTAAAGCTACCCTCTCTCTTCCCTGATTATTATGTTATTGTGTTCATAAATGTTCTTAGAAATGATTCGTTAGGACATTAAGAATCGAGATTCTTACGTCATGTTTTAAACAAATTTTTTAAATGAAATAGTTATAATCCACCCAAATGGGTATATGCAGTAAATATAAGAAAGAGAGAAACTATGAAACATTTAAAGAATCTCAAGAAGTCTTCAAAAAAAAAAAATTTAATTTGGGATGTGGCTTTGGGCCGAATTTGTTACTGGGTGGTTTTTGAATTGGAAATCACTGTATGTGGAGGGGAAGGGAGGTTGAACAAAACGCTATTGGGCACTTACCTGAAGGATTTAATAAAAAGAAGACTTTTTGGATCCGAAAGGAAAAAAAAAGATTATATTGAAACAAAGCTACCATTAAAGACTTAACAACCAGCAAAGAGTGGGAGCCACTACCATATTAGATCTGTGACCTTGGACACTAACCAATTATGAAGACTCAGGGCAGCCAGTGAACAAAGCAATTACAATGGGAGTCAAACTATTAAGGAGCCAAGAGTTCAGTAGCTTTATGTCCCTGCCAAGGTATCCTTAGAACACTACGTAATAGGAAATGAATAATATTAACATTCCCACATGGTAGTTTAAAGCAACTTACAGTATATTCTCATCCAAGCAGATTTTTCATTTTGATGTCTGTGGGAGTGGTTATTTTATTTTTATATGTACTTTTACAAACAGTTAAATTGAAATAACCAGTAGCATAAAATTGCCAGTGATTTAGCTGGCTATGAACTTGTAACCAAATACACTTGGAAGATTTTTCTTTTTCCCTCCCTTTAGCTCTCAGGTA
Source organism: Sus scrofa (assembly GCF_054392235.1). NCBI lineage: Eukaryota > Metazoa > Chordata > Mammalia > Artiodactyla > Suidae > Sus > Sus scrofa. The sequence continues at coordinate 143,479,993 of NC_139383.1, forward strand.
AATTTCACTGCATGACAGCATTTCATGCTAGGCAAAGCTCATACAGGAGATGAAAAAGCATGAAGCATAACAAACATCACAAAGCCAGTACAATTTCTTGTTTATAAAGAAAAACAAGGAATATAAGCTAAGTGGCAAGGTGCTGGTTGAAAGATATTTTAAATGCCTTTGAGTTAAAACCATCAGGGATCAGAAAGCAGAAGGCAAATTCTAGAGGCTAGTACACCCAGGGAAGACGCTGATGAATTGCCTTGTGCACATTTTAATTAAACTATCATCTTGAGATTTTTTTGTGTATTGATTTGCACAGTACTTTAAAAAGCTTCTACCCCCCCCCTTTGAATGTTAAAGCATTGTGCCTTCAGCTTGACTCTATGAAAAGAAATTACTCATCTTTGGGATTGTTATGGAGGGGGGAAAAAAAAACCAAAACAAATGGGTGGACATGTTCTCTTCTCCTTTTCAATATGTTTAAATTTCAACTGTTCATATAATTATGCTGGCATGTATTTCTTCCTGGCTCTAGTCATGCAGAAAAATTTTAAACATGAGAAATTGGACAACTCTAATGTGGTGTAAAATCTACTTACGCATTGTATTTCTTTCGATATTCTTTCCCAATAGTATGCACATTGTTAAAATTAAAAGAAAATGTTAGCTTTTATGCCCTAATGCCTTTACATGATATACATAGCTGCCAAATATTTTACTAACGTTGAAAAGGGGAAGTTTGAAAAATAAAAGAAATATGAGAGATAACGGTTGCCTTTGGGCATAGGTGACAGTGGCAAATATTTAGTAGTAATCACTGCCTCCTATATGGCACCAGTTTTAAGAGTATTTACCAACAATAACTAGTTTCCTAACATCCTTTTGAGTCAGGTTTTCTCCCTTCTGTACAGAGGAGTAAATGGAGGCACAAGTTGAAGTAGTCGAAGGGGCTGTAAATAAAGTCAGACAAAAGCACTGGGACACTCACTCCCCACGTCCAAGTGCCATATTCATAGGCAGTAGGACTTCCCTGCTGATTTCATCTGAGTAAATTAAGGATTTCCATCCTCCAGTTTCTTCACTCCCACCCACTCCCACGCATAGCAGCTTAACAAGTGGTAAAGAAACACTGGGCTCTAAAAGTATGGGATTGGAGTTCCTCTTGTGGCTCAGCAGGTTAAGAACCTGACATTGTCTTCATAAGGATGCAGGTTTGATCCCTGGCCTTGCTCAGCGGGTTAAGGATCCAGCATTGCTGCATGCTGCTGCATAGGTCTCAAATTCAGCTCCAATTTGACCCCTAACCCAGGAACTTCCATATGCCGTAGCTGCAGCCATAAAAAGAAAAATAAAATAAAGGTTTTGGATTCATGAAAAGGATTATCTCTTTCTGAGATATCAAGTGCTAAAACAGGTCTCTAAACCAGGCCGGTGATGTAAGTATATCAAGATGGCCTGATGGAGGAATACAGAAAAGTCTATGATGTAGACATATATGTTCTTCTTCCCCAGTAACTAGTCAGATTCTCATTCAACTTGATAGTTAGGTCTAGATAGATAGACAGATAGATAGGTCTATCTGGACTGGGGCCTGACCTTGTCAGCCGTCGTCTTGGAATGTTCATCTAATCTTTAGGGTTTTTCCCTAGGCCACAAGACACTAGGGAAAACTAAATTGCTCTGATGCTGAAATAGGGTTCCTACCTGTTCAAGAGTGTGCTCACGTTCACAAGTACCCTAGAGTTGAGATGATGCCCAGTAGGACCACAACTTTAAGACTCACTTCAGAATAGAACAGATCATCTTGACTCTCTGGGATCAGCATCTTTAAGTCTGTTCTTGGAATGGCCCATTGTTGGTGGTGAGAAAGGGACCCAGAGATAAATACCGGTTTGCTGTTTCACATCGAACCAAGGGTCCACATGTGAGAGATTTCAGAGTACCAATTTACTTGCTAACTTTTTCTTAGTTGAGGTTCAATCTTTGAAAGAGTAAATTTTCTCATATTTTAAATAATCTTTCCCCTGTAAAAGATAATTCCTTTCACCTTCACTTTTGGCTACTAAGCCATTTTGTACACCATTGAGCTTTCCTTTATCAGCAATGGATAAAAATATAAAAGTTCTGAACCTTTGCTGAGCTGCACATATCTCTCTGAAAGTAATAAAGCCCATGAACTCCCAGAAAAGGTGTCTACATACACACTTGCACAGTTTTGCTACAAGCTCGGGGTCCTTCCAAGGACCTTCCAGTGATTAAACCCCAAAACAAACAAACAAAAGGAAAGAACAAAACCTCCCTACTCTAAGTTTGCTGGGAATATGTTAACTAATCTAAGAAAAAAAAAAACAACAACATAATCACCATTCTTCCTTTCGTTGGTGGTTGGATTTTAAATTAATTGAATTTTTAAAATGGTAACAGATGGTTCTCATTTTATTAGATGTTAAATTCATACAAATTGTGAACCATACCTTTTGGTTTGCTCGGCATGGTACTGGCAGGGCCAGCATGTGCCCTGCACAGTTCCAGGGGCGCTTGCCACACCACTGGGGTCTGCTGTGAGTGACACCCTCGGGGTCAGGCCCTGCAGCAGCTCTCATCAGGGTCTAAGGCATGTTGGCTATTGAATGGGTTAATAAATTCAAATGACACCACCCCGTAACACATCAGTTTTAGCAAAATACTATTTCGGTCATTAGCCTTGGCTAGAATTCATCTCTACTTCCTAATGTTTGACGACTTTCTTCCTAATGTTTATCTCAGAATGTTAAAATATATATACATACAGTACATGTCTACAGTCATTAGATCTTAAAGAATATCTCTATTCAACATAAACTTTTCTTCCTTGGTGAGCGCTCTGCTAATAAGTATCTTGTGCACTGACTGCCTTTTGGTGATCTGTGACCACCTTGAGCCCTGCTGTGTGAAATGCCCGATTATCTGCATATGTGTCTATTAATTTGTTTATCTGCCCACCTATCTAGAGAAATTTTAAACGGTGTAATAACTTAAAGAACGCTGACACTAATGTAGTATTAGATTAAAAGAATGTTACTTTATATGGACATAAATGTAATTTAGAGGCACTTAAAGGAAGCTCTGTACTTCTCCTGATTCTCGGCCAGTGAAGACAGGTTGATCCCCCTCGTTTGGGGATTGCTAATTTGCCATTAATTAGAAAGATTGATTCTGTTCTGTGATGCAGAGGCCCCACCCTGAATGCATCTTTCTGGTTTCTAGAGCAGTTTCCTGGTCGTCATTGTCGTTGCAAATATGCAACTGAATGTCCCAGAGCCTCACAAAATAAAAGTGCTTTCTTGCTTCTAGATAGCAAGTGTGAACATTTTCCCAATTTTGTTTTATATTATAAAGCTCATGCTGGTATTATTTTAAATAAACTTCTGCTTTATTCCACTTGATAGTTTTAAAATTGCAACATGAAAGCTGTGCTCTGATTTGAATTTCTAGTGAAAGAAGTGCTTTTGTCACAAAAAAAATTCTTTATTTTTCTTGAAGTCAGTGCCAGTCTCAGATATAAGGCTTCCACCAAGGTTGTGCTCTTCTGTACAAAACAGCATTTATTTTTCAATATGTTAACTGTTTGTTTATCTTCCCTATGATATATTGAGTTTGCTGCTATAAGCCTTTTTTCCTACTCTCTCCTCTTGGCTGATGACAAATTTTAATCATTGGACTGTCCTTCACAACAATTACTTTAACTAAGATGAGTTATATTCCCTCTATGGGAATGGAGTCAGGGAATCTATCAAAACTAGTGAGAGGAAAATTCCTAGAAATGTTTTTAAACATAGTCATTAAGAATGGGCTGAACCAATACAGAAAAAAATGTCGGTACTCGGGAGTGTGAAGGAAACCACTTACTCACTGAAATTTGGATGCCGACCATTGCCAGTAGGATAATTGGCAACTTTGAACCACATAATTTATTTCATAGTGGTGGAAACTGGATAATAAAAACAATACCAAACCCACAAGGAAGGATCTAATTTCCTTATATATACTTCACATGCTTTGTAATGTTATAAATAAACATACCCGTGTCTGTACTGATAGAAAGGTGTGCCTAAATATGATGAACAGACATGGACAGTATGTAAATATTTACATTTAAAGTCAGTGACCTCATTCATGATTCCTCTTATATCTTTCCTCTTCCTTAACAACCTCGCTATTTTGGCAAACCTTTCATAATTTCTTTTTCTAATGTTTTCAGAAACAAGTTGGAAATTATCTTGGTGGGTTTCTTTTACGTGTGCTAAATACAACCTTAGAAACAAAACAGAAACCAAGATATTTTTAAAAAAATAATAAAAAAAAAAAACACCTAGACACAGAGAGCATGAGAATGGGAAATGACTGGTGATGCCTAGAACGAGGGTCTTTCAGCATACGTTTGGATCCTGTTAGCTTCACTTGCAGCCTTGTGTGTGATTAGTAGAAGGACTCTTGGTTGTGGCTTTCCTCATGACTTCAGACCCTTGCCCGCCCTAGTGACATTTCCCCGAGTTGATGGGAGTTCTTTGGTATTTTGGGAGTTCCTTCTTACTTCTGTATATCTCGAAAATGTTTCAGATAGTAATTCCTCATGCAATCTACTCTACTTATCTCTGTGGCAAACTGTCCCTAGATGAATATGAATCCTCAGCTGACTTATTCGTCCGAGCCAATAGCCTGCCAGATTGTCACCTCTGTATTCAATTTGTGTACGTTTAGTAAACCCAAAGTTAACCTTAACTGGGCGGTATAAAATATAATTAGGGAATGAGATTCACTGCTTCCTTCCTCCACTCTGTTGACAGAGGTTTACTGAGCACCTACTATTACCCAAATACCTATCATGGTGCCAGGAGCTGTTCTAGGCAAGGCCTCTTCAGGGCTGGGACAAAATCAACGCTCTGCCCTCATGGAGTTTACAGTGGAGAATCAAATGTAAATGACAAAGGTACAAAATCATTTCAGTAATTGTTCAGAACCTATACTCTCCTTAAAGTTCAATGTTGTAATACTGCACAGAGTCTCCAACATACCCCCAAATGCCTACACCATACTCTATTTTAAATTTTATCTCAGAATGTTGGAAATATATCTGCCTCCATGCAGTTGGGCAACAAAATAAAATGAAAAATGAGAAGAAAGTTGCCTGCACTAGGAAGTGCATATTCCTTCCCACAAAGGTGAGAGCAGACTGCCACAGCCAGAGGTGGTATTCATTGCCCTTTGAAAAAGGGCCCTCCTTCTGTCCTGTTCTGTGAGTCCCCTCACCTGCCACCCCACTGACTCACCACAGCGACATTTAGCTGTTGAAAAGAATGAGACACATGTAAGTAAGCTGTCTTTAAGCTGAGAGGGATCCAAGTCTTTCTCACACTGGTATGAATATTTGATTGGGCAGTTTGTTGGATAATACTTTATTTTTCTTTTTAGGGCTGCACCTACAGAATGTGGAAGTTCCCAGGCTAGGGGTGGAATCCGAGCTGCAGATGCTGACCTACACCATAACTGCAGCAACACCGGATCCAAGCCACATCCCCAACTTATGCTGCAGCTTACAGCAACGCTGGATCCTTAACCCACTGAGCAAGGCCAGGGATCAAACCCGCATCCTCATGGATACTAGTCAGGTTCTTAACCCACTGAGCCACAATGGGAACTCTGGATGATAAATATTTACAGTGCCAGGTGCTAAAGATATATTGGCAAGCCAAAGAGACAGACTCCCTGCCCTCATGGAATTTCCAGTCTATTGAGGAAGACAGATGGACATAATTATATAATCATTATTTGTTCTTCTTATTAATAATGTCTGTAATGGAATCATCTATGATCAGTTGGACATGAGCTGTGAGTTATTTTCTTTTTGATTTCGCCTTTATAAGCAGCGCCGCTCATTTTCCAAGAGCTTCCCAGAGTTAATGATGCAGTCCCCGGCCGTGTAGAAGATAGGAGATGCTGTTTTTGATGAGTTCTAAGCCAAGCACGACAATATTGACTGTGTTTAAATCATACCTTTCTTTCAAAAGTATCTCAGTACTTCATGTGTATTATCTAACCACCTCTTGGATGAGGGACTTATTTTTTTCAGATCTCCGTTTATATAAAAGGTTAGGTAACAGAGGGTATATAACCTGCTTAGTATTATTACCAAGAAGAATCTGTTGTATTCACCTTGGTGCATGCACATACACATAATGCTTGGTGCTTTTTCATGAGCCACTTCTTACAGAGAGAGGTCTCAAGATGTGATAGAAAAGACAGATTTTGGAGCAAGAAGGATCTGAATGTGTATTTGGCCTCACATTATTAACTGTCTGAACCTGAGTTTGGAGCCTCAGTTTCCCCATTTGTCAAACTGAAACCATTCCACTGAGTCAGAATATTCTTATGAGGACTCTAATACTCGGTAGGAGTTCCAAATGTAGCTCTCCTTACTATTGTTGTTGTTTTAATTGTTAGGTCACATTTTGTATTCTCTTTCTATTCCTGGGAAACAGCTTTGTACATTTTTCTGCATATAGTGAAAGACAAATATCATTCGTTAACGGGTAGCACAGAGACAGAATTTCAGTTCCTTTCTGTAAATAGTTCCTCACACAATCTTGTATGATTTTTATTTTTTTTACAAGGTTGTTACCACTTCTGATGATGGAATATTTTACAGAAACATTCACAAAATAAAAAAGACAAAGAAATGACTCCAGTAACTGGAGGATTTGGTGGCTTCTGAATTCCCGTATCGGAGGGTGGTTAGTGTCATTGCATTTTATTTGCTCATGGAAACCAGAAATCCTGGCCAGCTCTAAATATTTTTTTCCTACTAAAAATTGTTTTTCTTCCCCTAAGCTTTTGTTCATCAATGTTATTTATCAAATGTTTAAAATTAAATACCTGAGTTGTATCATGTTTACCATTGAGGTACAAATAGCTGAAGGATCTATTGCAGGGGCCTAAATATATAGAAAAGGACTTATTGCAGGTATTCTAACACATTTAAAGACGAGGATAGGTATTAGTTTCAGAGATTTAAGCTAACATGACATCCCCTAGTCTCCTGGTCACTTCCTATGTAGTCCATTATTTCTTAAAGTAAAATACATTAGGGAGTTCCCTGGTGGCTCAATGGGTTAAGGATCCAGCATAGGCATTGCTGTGGTGTGGGTTTGATCCTGGCCTGGAAACTTCCACCTGCCAAGGGCAAGACCAAAAAAATTTTTTTAATGTTACTATACATTGGACATGCCCCTTTATCTCGCTTACCTCCTATTTTTAAAATATATATTTTTAAAAAGGTGATCAATATGCTATGGGAGAAGTATCATACCTAATGAGTTCATCCCGGGTGCTTGAAGTGGTAGCGAGCCTTTCCTTTTGAAGATTAATAAGGTCTGAAGATTAGAATAAATGATGTCTAGATACTGTGATCATCCCATTTGTATTTGGTTTCTTTTCTCCTTTCGCTTTACCTCTCAATCAGAGCCTTCTATTCCTTCTTTTCCTTCTGCCCATTCCTACCTTTTTTCCAGCTTCTCCACCGCCCGCTGTGAGCCTCTCTGTGCTAACAGTTCACCTTGCTCCCTCATGCCGCTTACTTCTGTCCCTGTTTACAGACCCTCCCATGGCCAACTCTCTCAGACCACGTCCAGCCCTCTCTTATCTTCGGGGGGGGGGGGTGGTCAGCCTCTCGGCAGGATTGACAGGCCTTGCAAATCTTTTGGCTGCTGTAATAAAATCTCCAGTTCCTGAGATTTATGAGGTCAGATGCATGTAGAAGAGGAAACACCTACAGTTCATGAAATTGTAAAAAATGCCAAGTGCATAGGTAGGAGGAAGAGATGCCCAGATTCTTGACAGTTCCTCTTTTTTGCCAGCATGGTGTGTGTTTTCTTTAATTTATCATCCAGGTAGTGCAGGTATTCAAATGGCCAATTCAGATGCTTTTTGGAGCTCTTGCGATATCAGTTTACATAATTAATAGAAATATACCAGCAGGTGACTGTAATGTGATTATAAAGTAGAGTCCTGGCTGTTGGGTGTATTGAATACTTTTAAATGAAATATGTGGAGTGTGTGTATGCATGCAATGTGTTTAAATGAATGCAGCCTTTCCAATCAGCCAGGAAGAGAGAGAAAGGATGTAAATTGCTAGCATGTGTTGTTCAAAATGCAAAAGTAGGAAAGCAATATTGATCTGTGCTTTGGATGTTTATTTACATCAGTTGCACAGTGTTAAGATGTCTGGCCATAATTATCAAGACCTGCCCACCTGTCAAACCGCAATTGGGTTATTTCCCCATTGTCTTGCCGCAGTAAATTTTCAGGTCTGGATGGGCATTAGACAAATGGAAAAAGGCTACTTTCCCGGAACATGTAATTCATTATGGAAAACAGGTGCCTGCTGAAGATTTTTGCTTTTATGCAGACATATTTTATTATTCATAAAATATTAATGTAAGTAGTCACTACCAGAGTTGTGTGGGTTGTTTTCGTGTAAAAATTTCAGTTTTAATAGGAGAAGAGAAATTGTAAGGAATCTCCAAACCTTGCTTTTTTGAAAAGGTAAAACCTATTCCATAAATAGTTTCCTTCCCTTGCCGTCCCAAAATAGATCTTAACGACCCTGGCTCTCACTTACGTAATGTGCGAAAAATAAGTCTGCTTTCATGTTGTATGCGGTGGATGTTCCGTCCAGCGACAACCTTGCGGTAGGGACAGAGTGACCTTTCCAGAAAAAAAAAAAAATGAAATATACTTTCATTTTCCAGAAATATGCATGCGAGTAAAAATTTGACAGCCTGGAAGAACATAAGCAAATATATCTTTTTATTTGAAGATAAAAAGAAGCAGGGCTGGATAGGAAAGGGAGAAAACCTGTGAAAAAAAAAACGGATGATGCAGTTTTTACGAATAAGCAGCTTAATGTATCTTGGCACCCACAGTAAGCCTTGTAGGAGCTCAAAGTGCCTCAGGCAATCTGTGAGCAGAATAGCAATTTTATTACTTTGTCATTAAACCAATTTCACAGCAGTATTGTTTGTTAATGAGCAGCGGCAAACGAGCGAAGATGTCACACACTGGAATAGCAGAGAGATTTGTGACCCAAGCTCACAGCACTAAGATGGAAAGACCACGGCTATAAAAAAGGAAATACTTTGGGATGAAATGCAAAGTCTATACAGCCGAGCTTGTGTTTATGAGCTACCATTTTGCTAAGAGCTGTGAGAGAAATAAAGGTCTGGAAATACGCAGTTAAAACAGGGCCTATAAAATTAAAACCAAATTAAAGTATAGCAGAGGATTACTGCACAGACTGTACTCGGCAAAATATATTTTAAGTGATGAGGTGAAATCTAAATCAGTTTTGTTTGAATTTGGTTGGTATTTATGAAATTCAATAAAAAAAAATGAAAAAAAAAATACCCAAACAAAGCAGCTGCCTCACCCTTCTGTGGTCTCTGAGCCATAAACATGCATCACTTTGTGGAAATTCGACTTGCCAAGCCTTAAATAATTAGCAACTTCTTGATTCACACGGTGCACCCCTCCACCTCCATGAAAGCCCTCTCTGTTACTTTATCTCTTCGTAAGGATATTGCACATGTATAATAAACACTCAGGCGGAGCTCCATCGGCCTGAAGCTCATGAATCAAGCTCACCTAGCAGAGGCTGGAATTGAGCTCATCATTTGACAAGGTTTTCTCTTGTTTCTTTTTTTTTGGGTTTCTTTTACATTTCTTTTTCCCTTTTTTCTTTCTTTTTTCTTGATTTTGTTTCTTTTCTCCCTTTTCCATTCTTTCTTGTCTTTACTTTCTTTCTTTTGAGCCAGGCTGGACTTACAAAGAACTTGGGGGACAGCCTCGAGGGGTACAAGAAACAATGTCAGAAAGGCACCTCACCACATCCCTGCAAGGCGTCCCCAGGTGAGTGGGGCCTGAGCTGCCTCACCTCGTCCACACAGGGAAAAGTGGTTCCCATCACTGGTCCTAAGGTCAGAGTCACTCTCTCCAGGAAGAGGGTGGAGTGAAGGCAGTAGCCTGGTAGGGGATCAAGAGACATGTCAACCCGTAATTGTATCTCCATTGGCAATGGAGTTTTTGTTTTGTTTTGTTTGTTTGTTTGTTTGTTTCTTTTAGCTGCACCTGTGGCATGCAGAAGTTCCTGGGCTAGGGATCAAACCCATGCCACAGCAGCAACCTCAACCACAGCAGTGACAATGCCAGATCTTTAACCTACTAAGCCACCAGGGAACTCCCTGCAAAGGAGATTTTTGAAAATGTTCCAGTTGTCAGAGCCACCTCACTTCTTTATCACGGAAGTGCATCCATCTGGGGGGTGACGGATCTCATCCATCGGCCTTGTTGCTGAAACATCCAGAACTGTGCAGGTCCTTGGACAGGAAGGTCCAGGCAACTTGACAGTCCCCTGCCCACAGCTAGTCATTGTCAGGTTGGATACACTTGATGAATTAAGGTTTACAGTGAGTCTGTGTAGTTTAATTGTAATAACCTCTGGGACCACACACCCATTCTCATGGACCTCTTTATCATTTCGGTTGGTTAGAGATGTGTATTATCATATTTTTTTCTCTTATAACCCCCAGCTTGGATTACTAAGGTGCTTATTAATTTTTTAATTTGATTTGGTTTGATTGCTTTCATTTCTGCCAATTTTTCAAAGTGATTTTTGGATGGATTTGGTGATGCTCGCGGCCGCCATCTAGGCAGTGCTGAACCAGGAGTTCAGCTTTAAGACTGTTTTCTGCCTGACAGGGTAGGACCCCCAGACAAATCACTGGCTGGCTCCGTGGTAGTTGGCAGCCATTCAAGACTGGTCCTGTGCCAGGAGTATTACTAGATAGCCAGACAGATCAATTCACTTTTACGTTCCCGCTATTATTTATAGCCCCACTGTATATCTACTCTTGCTTATGAAGTAATGATTAGCAAATACAGTACACATAAAACATGGGCATTTGTTCTGGAAAGGGCTTTCTCCTGCTGATATTGCAGATACTTTCACAGGTCACAGAACCTTAAAAAGGATTTAAAGGGCATGTCTTGTGTAGCATTTGTTCTTTTGAAAATGATGCTCCTTTCCCATTTCTGAGTAATTGAAGAGGATAGAAAGGTTTTCTCATTGCTTATGTTTCACTGCATTCTCTGCAGCCCCTTTTCCCACAGATGTTTCAGCCAAACCTGTACAGAGGGAGGTTACATGGCACTGCTTGCTATTTGGCTATTTAAAAATGACTATTTTGTGCTCCTCTTTTGAGTGTGTCAAGGTGAACAAAAACCAGTGCTGCTAGCATTTATGGCAGATAATTTTGGATAGGATTTTTAATCTGAAAAATTACGATTTATGAGTCTTAAGAATAAGTCTTCACAGATGCATGCAAAGGACTCAGCAAAGAAAGACTTTGGCTCCCAGTTTTGTTTGTTTTCTTCCCTTTGCTCTTCATATTCTTATTTTCTCTCTCCTCTCTCTCTCCAAAGCACATGATCCATATCAAGGTGCATCTTGATCACTAAAGAGTCTCTGGGGATTCATACCGTATTCATGCAGTTTAAGAGGTGTTGATTTGGTTGATGCTGTGGGAGAGTGTCACATGGCTTGGATCATGGGGAGAGGGGGAACCTTGACTTTTCCTGAAGGAGGTATGGTGGCCATAAACCAGCTAGTCAGAAGCCTGCATTCTGTAAGCCTGGTGTCAAATCCACACGTTAATTGAGTCATATCTTCCTAGCAGAGTGATCATATGTGGCAAAAGAACATTAGAACTGGATGATACCATCAGAAAGAATAAGGGGACGTGGGCCGGAATCTGAAAACATCAAGCTGGTTGGCAAACTGCTGTACTCTCATCGCTTCGTAGTTGGTTTATTGTATAATGGCCTAAATTCAGATAACATGACAAGTACCTTTTCGTGCCCTCCAGCAACTGAACACATTTTGTGTTGTGGGTGCAGCTTTTTTTCCATCTATTGCTGTAGACAGAATTGTGACATATTATTGGTAATGAGACTTACGACTCATAAAAATAAATATTTTTTGGGATAGGATTTTTTGCTCATTTCTAGAGGACTTATGTAAGTTTGGATTTTATTAAGGGCTTATATTTCTGGATGCTTTCTTCTAAATAATTTTAAATGTTCCATAGAAAGTTGCACCGTGTCCATTACAAAGATGAGAAAAACTGAGGTTTCCAAAGGGACCTGCACAATTGCATACAGAATATTAATGAGAGAAAGAAAGTAAGATTAGACAATATACCTGGAGAATTTGTTTATTTGTTTCTACCCTTTTAAATGAACTCCCATAAAATTTGACATTCAGAACAATAAGAATGGGTCTCAAGAGTTATATAATATAGAATGAGGCAGGAAAAAAAAAGCTTTTGATTCCTTAATGAAATACCTCTTTATCACACTGCCTTATATTTTATAACCTTTTAAAATCTTCAGGGCACTTTTATATATGTTGTCTTATGTGATTCTTATATCAGCCCTGTGAAGTAAACGAGGTTTAAGTTATTATTTGCCTTTGACTAATGAAGAAATGCAGGCTCTTCAGTGTTTGGTGACTGGTTCGCTGTTGCAGAGCTCTTACGTGCAGACCAGGGCAAGACCTTGAGTGTCTGACCCAGAACCCGGCGCTGTTCCCTCTCTTTTCTGTGTGCTCCGTTATCCTGCGGTAGGTGCTTAGGTGAAATTTTTAAGATAATAGAGGCAACTTTGCCCAAGGAAAATGATGTCCCTCAGCTGAAATGATATTTAAGCATATTCATTTCCCTGTCGTTTCACATCATGACTGTGGGACTCTGGCTATTCAGGAATATCGCTTCATTTCTGACCTTTAACGATGAGGTTTCCCAAAACTAAGCCCTCACTCCTAAGGGCAAACTAAGTCCATTTTTAATCCTCATTTTGCTTTCTTTGGTTTCTCGGCGTAGCTGCTTTCCCCTCTGTTCACTAATCGGCCCTTGAACCTTTCTTTGTTTCTTATTGTTTTTGTGCTATCTAAATGCACTCTCTTTGCAGACACTCTCTGTCTGCTTGACAGGGCCACTCAAATGTCATTTTTTTCCAACGATGCTGGGAGGTCACTAGTAGACCAGTTTTCACACTGTTTTATGTATGGAGTTCTTGCCATCCAGCACTTAGGTGCTGAAATATGAGCTTATGGGAACCACCCAAAAGGTAGGGGTACGCTTTGGGTGAACTGCAGCCCTTCCCACTGTGGGTCAAGAGTAGAAAGACAAAGACAATGAGGCAAAAGCAACCTTGAACTCCATAAGTTCAAGTAAGTGATCAGGAGCCTTGTTTGTGTTTTTCTTTGAAAATACTACAAAGATTAGTTCCTTGAAATGATTCCAAACCACATAAAATAGCATACAGTCTCAGGAAAACCAAGTCTGGTGTGTAGTTAATGACTTATAAAGGAAGCTGAGTGACTGTCTCTTACACAGAATGTACATTCATGCTTCGTATTCCACTGGTTAACTGATGACTTCTCTTTTTGTTTTCCATGCTTTTCCTTTGGCCTCTGGGATTGGTAGGATGCGTGGGGCCACATAGGTTTCTTCAAGTCAACCCCCATATTTCACAGCCGTTGCTATCACCTGGGCAAACATCTCATTAAAAATTTATCGTAAGTGGCCTGGCAGCTTTATGCTACAGGAGCTACATCCTAGAGAATTTATATACCATTTTTGATTAGTGAATAGAAGACTTACTGGATTTATTTGGTATTGAAAACTGGACAACATGTTTTTATTTTATTTTATTTTTCTGATTCTTCTGAAGCTTTTGAGGCATGCTTTGCCCATAGAAGATAGGTTCTTCTGTTACATTTCAGCCCCGAGTGTTGGTTGATTCTGAACTTCCACCTGTGCATGTCCAATTGGTCTGTTTGATACTAGAGAAAATGTGGAACAGCATGACTCCACAGGACTTCTGTAGAGTCACCTTTTTTTTCTTTTTCAAATGAAGGACATAATTAACACGTAATTTCTTAATTATTTTACACTCAGAACACAGGTGCTTCTGAGTTTGCTTATAAACTAGCCCAAGCATGTATTTCCTCTTTCTTCTCTTGGTTAAAATGAGGAATTAAGAGACTGTCGTGTGTCGTGTGTTGGCAGGGAGGTCTTTTCCCTGCATTCGCGATCCATATTTGGAACCACCATCCCACACCTGCTCAAAATAGAGTTTTAGCAAACCTGTTTTCATTAGTCAGTAAAATAAGTTCTGCATCACTCTCACCTTCATCCTTATAAGAGCTCTAGAAATTAACTATTGTCTTTGGAATGGATAAGCAGTGAGATCCTGCTGTATAGCACTAGGAACTATATCTAGTCACTTATGATAGAGCATGATAATGTGAGAAAAAGAACATATATATGTGTGTGTGTGACTGAGTCACCTTGCTGTACAGTAGAAAATTGACAGAACACTGTAAACAAGCTATGATGGAAAAAATAAAAATCATTTTAAAAATTTTAGAAAGCTAAAACCATAAAAAAAAGATTTCGGGGAATTTAAAAAAGTGGTTTCTTAAGAGAAGTATATAGGTTTCTGAGTGTTCCTGAGACTTTCATCTCCAGCCTCCATTTCTCCTTCTTTGTCTTACTCCCACACGAATACCCATCCCACACTAATACCCATCCTTCCATTGTCCTTAACTTCAAGGAACAATAAATAGAATCAGTACGTTATTCTTACATGCTTAAATATTTAGATGAGTAATGTGTGAGCTCTGAACAAAAGTCTGGCTATTGTGTTTATGCTTATCCATGCCATGTCTTGGAGACAAATAAAACCCCTAGAAGGCAAGCAGTTGAAGATTCAAGTTGTCTCACTTATTTACTTTTTTTTTCCAATTGACATTCCGATGGTGTTTCATTGTAGATAAAATTATGACTACATGCAAGTTAACAAATTTTGAAGCTCTTTCTCCAGTGTTGAATTAATAGTAGAAATGAGGGCTAGGATTGGGCCATTGTACGCATAACCTAGAAATTAATTAGGGTTTGGGGGGCAATATTGGGAGTTTTTCCAATCACCCTTTCCAAGACTTAAAAAAAAAGTACATTAACAATTTATAGTATTCCAAATACGCCAACAATGTAGTTAAATTTTTAATCTTTATAATAAACTTATGAGCTATCTATCATCCCTAGTCTACGGAGGAGAAATGATGAGCCAGAGAGGTCAAATAGCTAAGAAACTGCAAACCAGGAAATTTATCTCCTTACCTCAAGCCAGTACTTCTTCTACAACGCATCTTAGCCAGAAGCACTTGCTGTCTCTCTACTTTTACTTAAGCACTTTTCTCCACCTGGTACATTCTCCTTTCTTCTAACCTTCCCATTTCCTCCTATCAAATCTTTAAAGGCCAAGTCCTCCTATCATCTTCTGTCTCACACTCACCTATGTCCACTTTGTCTGCACACCAGTGACCACTCTGTCAGCGACTGAGACCCTTTCACCTTGTAGCCTGGGCATCTCTTTACCACTCAACTCCAGGCTTTCTCAAAGTAAGACTGAATCTTTTCATCTGTGTATTCCTTGCAGTGTTTGGAAAATTGTAAAGGTTGGAAATTTATTTTAGAATGCACTTAAAATTTTTTTGTGTGATTCTCAGATGATGTTCCGATACCTTTCCAATACATTTCATCTGCAGGGCAGTTCTTTAAAGTAGGTTATATCATTTATTCTCATCTTACAGTTGAGGAGATTAAGAAGAAAAGATAAGGAACTTATCCAAAACCACAGGGTAAGGGATACAGTCAGGATTCAAACCAGGTCTCTAAAACCCATGTTCTTTCCATTAAGTTGTCCTATTTCTCTCATCACATAAAACTTAACAGGTTGATGGATAGATGTAGGTCTTGTTTCTCCAATTAAATTAGGAGATCTTTTCATGAAATTAATCCCAAATCTAGTACTTTTTTCACTTGGCAAATGTGGCCTTTCATACAAGTTCGTCTTTTCTCCCCAGCACAGTGCCAGGTAGGCAGCAGAAGTGGAATAAAAACTTTATCTCTGGGACTCAAGAATTGTATCTTTAGGATTTCTACAGTCAGAATTCCTGCTGTGGCACCATGGGTTAAGAATCCAACTGCAGCGGCTCCAGTCACTGCAGAAGTGTGGGTTCAAGCCCCAGCCTGGCACAGCAGGTTAAAGAATCAAGTGTAGGTCATAGGTGTGGCTGGAACTCAATCCCTGGCCCAGGAACTTTCATATGCTTTGGGTGTGGCCCTAAAAATAATTTCTACAAGCAATCAAAGACAGTAAGAGGAAAGAGATGAAACAGGAGAGTCAGGAGGCTATTTGATGGGAGAATGTAAGAATATATCAAGTGGATAATAGGAATGAGATTCATTGTAGGTGGTGTAGAGATGAGATAGGCAAGGAGATACCCATTGTGAAACTCCCTCCCGCGTGTGTAAAGAAATCCTATGCATGTCTATGGCACGGACTTCTCTCCACTGTGTTCATTTTCTTCAAGTGTTCTCTGGCTTCCTTCTTTCATTGACCCCAAACCCTTTTAGGTTATGTTCAGTGTGATGATGATTTGGTGGCCCCAAGTGACATTTCACCCAAGTGTTTCTCTAGAGTGTGATTGAAGATAAAAATCTGTTGCGGATTCCCTTCACGAGAAAACTCAACAAGCATGAACTTTGAGGACAGAGCCACGTGCTGAATTTGGGGCTCTTGACAGACTGAATAAACAAAGATAATTCACATTTTGAAAGAACAACTCTAATATAACCCTGCAGAATTGATGAATGAGAAAATTAGCTTGCACCTGTTGAATCAGGTTTAGAACGAAAACTTATTTTAGTCTGTTTTTTCCCTTACCAGTTGGACATATCCCCACATTCATTTTTCTTGATTTTTTTTTAATTTAAATGCTAATCACTGTATATGGTGGTTAGAGGTATATTTGCTTTGATATGTCTCCTTTATTCTTCCTTAGAACCTATTGGCTTACAAATCTAGATTAAATCACAAGCTCTGATCTGGAACTCAGATAATTTCCAAGGATCCACTTTATGTATTTCATCTAAAACTTGGCTCTGTTTTCCTACCTGACTGGGAAAATGTCAGATAAAGGATTTGTTAGAACTAAACAAGCTCATGATTAGGTTGTTATCAAGATGCTACCCAGTTCCCAGGAGGTGTTTCAGCTGCTGACCTCTGAGAAGACAGGGAGAATAACCCTAAGTATTCCTACTTTGTCAGTCGTGTTGGGCCGGGGGTTGGGGTGGGGGTGGGTGGGGAGGGCTAAGTTCAGGAAGATCCTTTAGATAACTACAAAACTATCTCCACCTGTCTCCCCAGCCCTCATCCTTTTCTCTTCTCTGATGGAGTAATGCCGCCATTCTCACCCATAAAAGGACTTCCTTCTCCTAGCCCTGTCCCATGTGCCTTAGCCATCCTGTCTGCTCTTCTACAGTGTTCACTCACTTCATAATGGAAAACGGGAGCTCGCCATGGTGTGTGTCGAAGGTCAACGGGAGCCAAGGCCAACAAGGGGAGTCCCGAGGTTGTAGGGAGGAAGCGAAATGTTGTTTCTGCTTTTCTTCCAGCTCTTGTACCCGTGTCACCTTCTGCATTAGTCTGCTAGGGCCACCTTAACAAAAGACCACAGACTGGGGGCTTAGACAACAGAAATGTATTTTGTAATAGTGCTGGAGCCTGGAAGTCCAAGATCAAGTTTTATTTCTTCAAGGGCCTTTCTCCTTGGCCTGTAGATGCCACTTTCTCATTGTGTCCTCACCTGGTTTTTCCTTGGTGTGTCTGCATCCCCTGGTACCTCTTCCTCCTCTTCTTTTTTTTTTTTTTCTTGAATGGCTACATCTGCAGCATATGTAAGTTCCTAGGCCAGGGATTGAATCCAAGCCGTAGCTGTGAACTATGCTCCAGCTGCAGCAATGCTGGATTCTTAACCTACTGTGCCATGTCAGGAACTCCCCTCTTCCTCTTTTTATAAGGACATGGGTCATACTGGTTTAGGGTCCTGCCCTAATGGCTTCAAACTCACCTCTCTAAAGACCTTATCTCCAAATGCAGTTTCTTATTTTTTTTGTTTTTTGTTTTTGTTTTTGTTTTTTGTCTTTTTGCCTTTTCTAGAGCCATTTCCCACGGCATATGGTGGTTCCCAGGCTAGGGGTCAAATTGGGTCTGTAGCTGCCAGCCTACGCCAGAGCCACAGCAACGCAGGATCCAAGCCTCGTCTGCAACCTACACCACAGCTCACCGCAATACCGGATCCTTAGCCTACCGAGCGAGGCCAGGGATCGAACCCGCAACCTCATAGTTCCTAGTCAGATTTGTTAACCACTGAGCCACGATGGGAAGTCCAAATGCAGTTTCTTGGAGAGGTCCTGAGGACTAGGAGTTTAACCTATAAATTGGGGGGCAAGAGGAGGCACAATTCAGCCCTAACACCTTCTTATTTACACCCTGGAGGCAGTATAACATATCCATAAAGAACATATGAAGTCAGAAAGGACCAGATTTGAGTCCCACCTTTGCCACTTACTAACAATATGACCTTATTAGATTTTGCCAAGTCTGTTCCTAACCATAAAATGGGAATGCTGAAAATAGTACCTGCTTCAACAGACTTTTGTGAGAATTAAATGAGAGTATACTTGTATGCACTCAGTTTAGTGTCTAGCTCAGTAAATGTTAATTATAACCATGTGAGCGAAGGTGAATTATGGACTCCTCGTAGGAAAGGAGATTTTGATTATAATCAAATTGTGGACCTTCACTGACACAGTTTTCACCTAAAAGAGAAATTTGCTATGAGTCTTCTAGAGTTTCCACTAAATGCTTGACTTTTTCCTCTAAGTCAGAATTTGATGGGCTCTGTAGCCAGAAGAGTGACAATCCAACAGAATCACAATGACCACCCATGCCAGATTGCCTACAGTACTAACTTCAAATCTATTTTTGTATCTAATAAAGAAATTTTAGCATATTTAGAAAATTTGCCCTGACTTTTGCTTCAGCCATGGTCATCGTCATAAGTATAGCACAGTCTACCACTTAATTCAGTGAGCTCCATTTAATCAAGAGATTAGATCCAGTTCAAAGATTCATGGACTGTTTGCTTCACTTAAATGAATCAGTGATTCACAGTTACTGATCACCCTCCTAATACCACCATTCATAAATGGGAACAGGCCAACCCCTGCTGGTGTAATTATCCGAGGGATGGCGCCAAACAGCTGATGGTTCTTACTGCCTCTGGAGGAGCGTCCTTGAGATGACAGTGTGTAGGTGGGCAGGACAGGGCAACTTCGACACCTCCCTGGGGTCCCTCGATGCCAGGAATTTCCTGAGCCTCAGCTGTCAAAGAACAATACATTTCCCTTCAAAATATAAAACATAAATCAGCATTTCCCAAACACTGAAAGGCAAGAAGAAACTAAATCCCCATAATAATGAAAAGAATCCTGCTAATTAAATCAGCAAGGTGGAGGGCTTTCCCTTCGAGCACACAGCCAGGCTGAACAGTAGAATACCTTGGAGACAGAAGCTGAAATCCAAGCCTTTTCTGGGTTGCAAGCCAGCATCCTGAGGGAACATTTAGAAGAAAAAAAAATCCTTAAGCACGGGACAAATAAACACAATTTTTTTTTCTAAAGTTTTACCTGCATGATGTTAATCTGGGAAGGGAAGTTGCAAAACAATTTGTAAACCAGGCTTCACTTTATTTGTGCCAACCCCTTATCAAATTTGCCACTAGTCAAGGGTATGCTGAAGTCTGGTCACTGCAAACTGCAACACCAAAGCAACTATGCGGGATGCTTAGAGGAAAGGAGAGAAATGTGTCATCTCCTCTGATTTTTTTTTTAATGAGTTTTTTCCACCATAGCCTGTTTCAACTTATTTGGCTCTTAGACATCCTGGTTCAGACCATTTACAACAATGATTAAGTGTTTACTTCACACATCTTTCTCTTTGTCCTGAAGAGCTATTGATATAGATTTGTGGGTTTTTTAAATGCTTGGTTAATTGGCTGGTCTACTAAGAGAGAGTCTGTGACTGCGGTTGAGGAAAGCTGGAAAAAAAAGTCGAGGTTAATGTTTCTTATGAATCTATCACTTTTGGGAATCAAGTGCCCTATAATGTTACTGCCCTCAAGCCACTGATAGCAACTTGTGTTCCCATCAGTGGGAGCCCTCACAGGGATAAAAGTCATACCGCCTCACCCCAGTCAGCTTTTGGGTTTTACTCTCTAAACCAGTTCACTTCCACCCATAATCTACTGACCTTTAAATTGGTTTTGACTGCTGGAGGGAGTGATTTTCAAATGAACTGAAGTCCCTTCACAGAATCCGAGACTTCTCATCAGAACTTGCCCCATATTTGAAAACCCAGAAACTACCCCACTCTCTTAGACCTCAGCATTTAACTAATCTTTCACACAATGATTCTGAATATTAGTTATTGTGTCAGCATCAGGAAAACGTTATGCACGTCATAGAATACATTTGCAGTATTTTCAAGTTCACTCAGATTTATAATTGTTTACAACAAGGATATGTCTTTAATCTTCTGCCACAAGCATTTTCTGACCATTATCTGCATTCTGGATTCCCTTTATCCTTCATCTAGTCCGTGACTGCACATGCACATACCTAGAGACATCATTTTCAGTGTTGGAGGTGGCTAATGCTGCTGGAAGTCCACATAGTAGGGTGTGGTTTTATAATGAGAGGTCGAGTTGGGTCCACAACCTGTCCACTTCCACCATGCCACCAAATGATTTGACCTTGGAGGTAAGAGGTGCAGGACGAAACTAAGTAGCCAACAGACTATGGTTCATTCCTAGCTCTCCGTGGCTCAGGGGAGGTGTAAGACGCAGCACGTGGCCACAGTATGATACTCAGTTCATTCAGCTCCTGATGGTAGAGTAGAACAAGATGGTGGACTCCAACTCCGTCCCAGCTGCTTCCCTCTGATAATCCCCTCCACAGCCTGTCCTCAGGCAGGTAATGGATCATGGTCTGATTCCCTTTTAGCATTGTATATTTTTTTCTTTCTGTTCTTTCACAGAGTAGTACCTGTATGCTTGTGGGAAAAAATGTTAAATTATTTTTAACTGTGTCAAGTCAAGATAGATAAAAGGTCACAAGGTACATTAATGAAAAACACCTGTGCATATGTGTGTGTATGTGTGTGTGTGTGTGTGTGTACGCATGTGTAAATTCAGGTGGGTGCATTTAAGCATATTGCAAGTGACAAATAATGAGGTTTGGAGTTCCCATTGAGTTAAGGACCTAATGTTGTCTCTGTGAGGTTGCAGGTTCAATCCCTGATCTCACTCAGTGGGTTAAGGATCCAGCGTTGTTGCAACTGTGGCCTAGGTTTCAGATACCACTCAGATCCATTGTTGCCATGGCTGTGGTGTAGACCTACGCTGCAGCTGCAATTTGACCCCTAGCCTGGGAACCCCCATATGCCATAGGTGTGGCAGTTAAAAGAGGAAAAAAAGCACTATCATTTTGCCATAATGTTTAAACATATGCTTTATCACATTTTGTTTATCTGTATTTAGGGTAATGACAAAGTAGCCTTTTCTCTTTTTTATGTAAGTTTTTGAGGGACTAACCCAAGGCAGGTGGATAGTGGCAATGAGCACCATAAACATTGGCCCGCTGAGCTGCAGGGGGACCACTGTAACACACACAGTCATCTTCTGTTTACGTTGACATAATTTTTACAGTTTGGCACCCTTCTTTTTTTTTTTTCCAAGAGTGGAGTGTGGGGGTCAAGTCTTCTAGTTAGGACTTTTCAAAGGCAAACTTGTAAAAGGCAAAAATTAAGTTTGCATTCCTTTATATATTTGGATATGACAGATTAAAAGCAAGGCACGTATGCAGAGTGCATCTAAGTCACCAAGGTGGCGATCTCAAGCACTTTGATATCATCTGGTGGCCGGTCCCCTGAGACTTTTCGAGGAACCAGATTTGGCTGACTCTCCATGGCCTGCCTCTCCCTCCTTCTTGGTGTTCAAAAAAGAAAGAAAAGGTCTCTGCACCTTCTTGTCTCCTTCCTTTATTGTACAGTTTGCTTTGTTTGTTTGATTTTAAAACTGCCATTATGTGAAAGTGTTGCAAGTATAAATAATTGAGAAGATAACTCTGTAGGGAAACCACTTTTGCTGCCTTTGTGCAAAGGCAGCTCATTATGGCTCTGAGCTGCAGCATTCCATAAGAGCAATTATGCAACATCAGTATGTCATGGATATTAACCAAGGGGAGTAGATAAGAGACGGGAAAATAATTTTGTAACTTATTTAATTAAATTTATTTGGTTTTTCAAATAGTTCCTCTGGTGTATAATTTATCCAGCCACTCTGTACTCACTGTGGTCTTTGCAGGACTGGCATTCAGCATTTGTTCAGGGGCACCCGTGCTTAGTTCAGTATGGACCTACGATGTATTTATGTTGGGATTTAATTTCCACCCAAGGAGAGGTTACCCATGAAAATGGAACCGTAATTTGGTCATGAGGTTGTTATCCCCCCCAGGACTGATCTAGCCAGTTAATATATGTTAATACAGCAAAGTGAACAAAAGGTTAAATAAGTGGGTCAGGCTCAGAACAAGTCCTGCACGGCTTACTTCTGCTTAAACGGAAGGAAGAGCCCATAATGGCACTCGCCCGACTCTCACCCCCATCATTTTAAGAATTGCTTTGCCAATCCTTCACAGCAAATAGTAATTTTAAGTGGACCAAAACAGAGCTCAGGGTGTTTGCACTCCATGGTAATGATAGAGTAGCTGCGCTCCCTGGAGTCAATAAGCCCAACAATGGAGTCATTTTTGCCTCCTGTGAGTGAATCACTGCTGTTTGCCTGAATGACAGGATTGCTTATAGAACTGGAGCCCTTCACCGGGCTGACCTCATCCTGGGACGGCAAGGTTCAGAGGGCAGGCAGGTGGTGTTTAACACAGTTATAAGTAAAAGCTGATTTTGTACTTGTACACTCTGTAAACAAGAAAGTGGAATTGGTGGGGTGGGGGGAGGCAAGAGGAGGAGCCTTGGATGTGCCTTGGGGTACTTTATCCAGAGCAGCACTACCTCTTTTCCTGCCTCTTTCCCCTTCTCATTTCTTCCTCCCCTTAACCACCTGCTCCCCTCACCCCCTTGTCTCTGCCCGTCTCTCTCTCCCCGTACCGAGAAGTCTCTAACACATGTAATAGACATGCTAAAGTTAGATGGCCACAGCCCAATCTCAGTTCTGATGAATGAAAGATGCGGAGGGTATTGCCAAAAAAAAAAAATCTTAGATTTAAGATTAGTCGTCAGTTTCTGAATCGTTTTTGAAGCAGAAATTTTAAGCACACATAGCAAAATACCCAATGAGAGTTGCTATTTTTTTCATATTTCATTGAGTGGGAAAGTGTGAGAAAAGTCAGAAAATGGAAAGGTTAGAGGAATGTATCCCAGCCTAAAACCACCCCCTAATGATGGAAGTTACCTTTGAGATAGAAAAGTTCTTAAGAATATTTTCAGCCCGAGCATTTTTGCGGGTCAAAGGGCAATGGAGTAGTCAGGCTTTATAATAATCTTGGGAGGTGGGGTGATGAACAGGTATAATGTGAAACAGCAGCCTGCAAATGCTTCTCTATCTCTGAGTCTGATTTGGGGAGGTAGAAACATGGAAATCCTATTTTCATATTGATAGATGGCTTAAAAATACAATTTTGGTTAAAAATAAAATACTTCATTATTTTTTTCCAAATCATCTGAACCCTAGCCCCTCAAAATCTTAAGAACTCAAGAATCGATTGGTACTGTCATTCCTTCTTAGAGATGCACAATATAGTTTCATCTACTAAAGGCTATGACATCAACTGCAGCAAAGAACACATCTTTACTTTGTTTCACTTAGTGTTGTTTCCCTACCACACCTCCATGTGCCATCTTTATTTTGGAGCAACACCTGTTGACACCAGTGTCCTTCACAGCCTAATTTAAGGAAAACTTCTTTAGAAAGATATAATGAGAAAAAATATTTTAAGAAAGTTTTCGGGGTTCCTGTTGTGGCCCAGTGGGTTAAAAACCAACATGGAGAGTTCCCATTTTGGCTCAGTGGTAATGAACCCAACTAGTATCCATGAGGATTCAGGTTTGATCCCTGGCCTTACTCAGTGGGTTAAGGATCCGGCATTGCCGTGAACTGTGGTGTAGGTTGCAGATGCAGCTCGGATCTGGCGTTGCTATGTCTGTGGTGTAGACTGACAGCTGCAGCTTTGATTCAACCCCCAACCCAGGGACTTCCATATGCCGCAGGTGCAGCAGTTAAAAAGAAGGAAGGAAGGAAGGAGAAACAAATTTTCTATTCCTCTTGCCTTCCTCCATCTCACAAATCTTCCTCCTTCTCTTTTGAATCACTATTCCTGTGTCGGAAAATACACACACACCATAGTACTTCATTGACCTCCATTCCTGTTATTCTCGGTTTATTCTCTCTTCTCAAGTCAATTGAACTTAACCATGCTCCAGTGTAACCGTGTCATGTGTTATGGTTAGAAAAGTCTGATGCCCACTTTCTGCTAAGTCAAGTCCTACTCTTCCTTTACCCCTGTACACAAGATTTGCCTGGTATTGACTGCTAATGTTCAGATGGATTCACATCTTTAAACTGATGCCTCCAGTCTGTATTTTAAGTTGTTTCTGAGTGCAAAGATAACTACACAGAGCCAAGAAGCAAGAGTTATTTCCCATTTTAGTCTGCCCCATTCTAGGAAAAATCATTTCCTCAGAGATTCAGCTATTTAGCCACTTGCAAAACGAGAGCAAGAAAATCCTTATGGGCTCTTCCATTCTCAGTACTACATTATTCCCAAGACGAAAAAGAAAGCCAGGTTTCCTTCAATTGTTATTCAGTAAGTTATTAACTCACCATACATTTTATTGAGGATGTATTATATGCTCGATAGAGTTTCAATAACAGAATTAAGATGTGGTCCTGCTCTCTTGGGCTACCTGGTGGGAAGCTAGGCAAGTAAATTGTGATTATAGTATTGCATAAATGCTGTGCTGGACCTATGAGCTAGGTGCTGCAGACTGAAGAAGTGATTCTTACTTAAACTATGGAATCAGGGAAGTTATCACAAAGAGATGTTTTCTGATAAGAATTTCGAAGGGTGTGTTGACCAGATAGCCAGGGAGAAAGGCCATCCCAGACTGAAGAAATAGTGTTTCTAGTTAGTTGGCACATTAATTTTATAGTTATTATCACATTTTGTTCAGATGTACATTACTGTACAGCAGTTAAGCCAGTTTATAAATTAAATAATTTTTGATAGATGATATTACTGTATCTTTTCTGTGAAAATGGAAATAATTCAGATGCTGTCATTTCTATTTCAAATAGTTAAGCCACTTTAGGGATTTCTGATGGATATCAAATATGAATATTCACCAAAAATGCTTTCAAATTGCGCTGCAAAGTGTTTGCATCTTTATCTATTGGAGACTATAGCTTCGTGTGGAATATTGGAATCCAAGGTTGATGTCTTTATTTCTCTGCAAACCCGGGAGAAAAAAAAATCCACCAACTAACCTTCTAAAGCTAATATATTTAAGGACTAGAGCAGCTGTGGCATAACTACTGGTTTGCTAAGTCTCTTGTGATTTATAAAGATATATTTTATGTCTTTTATGATTACGGGATGATGCTAAAATTTTTGTGGGTAATAATATCGTCAATTGGAAAGACTGCATATAATATCTCTGGAGAAGATACAGAATGCTACCCAACTGTCAAATCAAAGTAAAAGGTGTTTAATTTGTTATTAAGGAAAGGCAGTCAAGAAATTTTATTTGGAATTTGGTCTTTGATGTTTGAACATCATAAACGTGAGGACATTAAATCATATGTTCATGAATCATTTTTTTTGCTTCTTAGGATCATGTTTTCATAATAATTTTTAAAAGATTACTGTTAGATGTATTGCTGTTAAAACTATAGTTTATTTAAAGTGACTTTAATTTCTTTTTAGATCTTTGAGGTTTTTTCCCACTTTGGCACCTGTGCTAGATGCCAGTATAAATTGGATAAATAGCATTTGGTTTAAACCGAAAGACCATTAACATATATGCGTATTTATGATATTTTGTTTGCTGGATCTTTCTCTTAATATTACTTGACTTGCTGTGTTTTAATCTCTTTTTTTCTCTTTCGTACTTTGGGTTGAAGCCACTCTAAAGCTTAACACCTAGGAGATTTCTCACTTATGGTTCCCTTTAAAAGTGCTAAAATCTCAGCCTCTCAAACAAGAGACCAAGCTCCAATTTAAAGAAAGCAGTGGTATTGATAAAGGCCCCTAAGAATGTTGCCACCTTCCGCATGTGTCTTCTGCCATAGCCTTTCTTTGAAACCAGCAGGAGAGTTGGAAGAAGGATAAGAGGCTGGCCCATCCAAACACTTCTGGCATGCCACGCTGGTCTCTAAGATCTCCCCTGCTGCTTTAGAAAAAGGAGTCCCACAGGCAAATGAAAGGGCCACAGAGGCATTCTCATGCATAGCCCCTTCCCTCCCAAAGCCAAGTGGCTTCAGATTGCTGGTGTTGGTGTGGTTTGGCCAGGGTTGAAGAATAAAGACTTGAGAACCATTTGTTTCCACACCATTTTGGGTGAAGTGCTATATTTTTCACTCTAAAAGCCCATTTGAAAAGAAAAATACGGCTGGAAAGGAGGACACAATTTGGAAGCCATCACACTTAATGGAGTCCCCTTTCAATGTAACACTTGGTCCTATCAATCCTCTTCTAAATTAGTTGTCACTACCTGGAGAAAACCCACCCTTGATGGTCTTATGCTGTTGCTTAAAAACATACAAACCCCTGTATATTTTCCTATCCCTAATTTTAAAAACTCTTTCATAAATTCCACTAGATATGAAATGGGACACAACTCCTGTAGCAGTACACAGTGTGCCAGGTATGTTTTTACCATTGGCTTCCAAATCCAGTCACACACATTGTCTCAGAATTAAAAGAGAAAGCAAACTGAACCTAATAGAAATACAGGGTTTTGCTGACAACTGATTAGGCCAACCATTATTAGATAAAGGACTTTGTAATATTTGGAGGATATATGAAAAGGAAGTAATTTTTTTGGAGTTAGGTAGTTTATTATATTTGTGACCACAGTCTGGATTCTTCTAATGGTTTTGGAGTGTTGAAGAGAGGAGAGGGTTTTTAATTTAAAGCCGCATCTTTCTAACCTTTTGCGCTTCTTTTGTGCTCTTATCTTGAGTGGTCTGCCTACCTTCTCAACCTGAAAGTCCCACTGTCAACTCAAAGGTAACATTTGGGAAGCTGGGTTTGCCTCTCCGCACCATAAAAAGTAGGAATCCCTTCCCAATTTCTGGTTTTCATCAAGTGTATACCATAGCACCTCAGACATAGATCCTCGGATTTATCCTCTTACTTGCCAACTTTTACCTTTGTATCTCTTCTTTGCCATCCATGCACAAATCATCAGCCATTCTCCAAGCTACATGTCCCCGTTCTCTTGTATTTCTACTACCTTAGCCTGAGTTCACTTTATTTCCCTCTTTTGCTTGGGCTATAATAGCTTTTGACATTTCAGCTTCTAGCTTCTCATCAACTCACACATCACTCTTGGATTAGATCTTCCTCAAGCGCCATATTTTATCACTCCATTCTTCAGGAATTTCAGAGGTTCAGTTTGTCACTCAAGAACCTCCACTCGCATTGGGGAAGTGGGGAGATGTTGGTCAAAAGGTGCAAACTTCCACTTAGAAGATGGATGAGTTCTGGAATCTGACGCATAGCATAGTGATGATAGTTAACAAGTATCATGTACTTGAAAGTTGCTAAGAGACCAGATCTTAAATGTTCCCACCATGGAAAAGAAATGGTGATTAAGTGATGTGGTAGAGGTGATAGCTAATGCTATAGTGCTAAGCTTTTTATAATAATATATACATGTGTCAACACATTGTATACCTTAAACTTACACAGTGTTACATATCAAATGTACACAGTGTAATATACAATTACACCTCAATAAAGCAGGAATGATAAAAGCCCCTCCACCAGCTTATCTGTTAATTCTAGCCCTTTTTGCCAGCCCCAAACCAGAAGTCTGTCTGAATTCACTTGCACACAGTGGGCCCTGGTCTGCCTCAATGTCTTCACATATGCCATTTCCTTATTTCCTTTCTTCCCTGTATTCTATACTTTTTTAATCTGCCAACTTCCCTCTGCTGAGAATTGGGTGATGAACCTCCATCTAACTTCTCTAATTGACCTCCTCATACTTACTGACTGCGTCGGTGTGGAATTATTATGTTTTCTCAAATTGTGCTTTTCAGTTGGTTTCTGTGATTGTGAAGCAAAAAAATCTTGAAAGGCATGAATTGTGTTTTCAAAAGCATAAATATATATATGGACCCAGAGAGGGTCGTATATTTATATATTAGATATATATTTACATGTTAGGTATAATTTCTTTGTATATGTGACCTCATCATATTTTGTCATTCAACTTGTCTTTTGTTAGGTATAGAATGTGGAAGATTTACCAGTATGTGACACATGTACAGATGACCACGAACCTTAAAAAGTATTCATGCTCAATCTTCTAGGACCGAACTAGAATGTAAATAGGCCTTAGATAATCCCACTTCTCTGTACTTCCTTCACTTCACTTGCCCTTCCTCCCCAGTAGCCTTTCTCCACCAGAACCCAGTCTTTCACTGGAATGCATCTACAGGCTATCCCAGAGAAAACATCTACGAGGACAGTTCTCTGAACACTGCAGAGTTGGGTGCTGAGTAACTTTTGACTTGACCAAAGGAGAACCAAGGATAAGGCCAGAAATGAGGCTGAGAAAAATGTCTGCTTGCTCTGGAAAGTGAGAAGAGGGGAGAAGAGAGCAAATGCTAGCACGTGGTGTGATGGTGGAAAAGCAGGGATTTTTAGCAACCGTTCTTTCCTCCTTCATTTTCAGCATCCCCACCATAAACAAATTCCTGTCCTTGACCATGTGGTTATGTGCATCAATGTCCTAGAGTTGATAATTCTTCTCACCCTTCCAGCAGCAGTGCAGAAAACTTAGCCAGGTGTTGATCTCTGAAAAGTTTATTTATTTATCCTGGTGTGTGTATGTGTGTGTGTGTTTGTGTACACACATACATATACATACATGTATTTGTGTGTGTACATGTGTATACACATACAACTACATATATGCATATGGCTAATGACGTCTCACAGTTTATCTCAGGGCCACATTGTTTCATGTTCCACTTGGCTGGCAGGGTGTCTCTGACGTGACAGATGTATCCACTGAGAACAGGATCATGCATTTGAAACCAGTTTAATTCTTAGCAAGGCGATGCATATGGCGTATGGAGATTTTGTTGTTGATTTTTTTTTCCCTTATATATTACTCAGGGAAGCCTGTGTCAGTATAAATCAGTGGTAACGAAATCAACATTATGGCATCTTTGATATTGCATTCGTGAAAGCCTTTCTGGATGTTGTTTAATTCAGGTTTTAATGATTGATATTATAGACAGTGAATAAACATTTTTGATGGATCTGTTTGCTCACAGATTTAAAAAATCCGAATCCCTTTTTCTCTTGGATTTGAAGAATGTAAAGCCATAGAAGGGGAAACAGATCAAATGTGGTCATCATAGGTTGGTGGCACCAAAAGTAGAAATTCACTTAGAGTAAAATTTGCTGTCAGGAAAAATGGAGCATTCTTTCTGAACTCAGGAACGCATGGTTCATGCGAGCTTGCTTGTAGATGGTTGCTACAATAAGGCTCCTTTCATACAGGTGTGTTTATGCCCCAGGCTTGCTGGCCACAGTCCATTCCATTTACAGAAGCTGAATTAAACAATAACTACCGCATTGCAAAAAAATGGTGGGGAAGGGGGGTGGTGAGGAGGGGGAAAGGTGAGCGTCAAAGGAGATGCCTGAGAGCTTTGTTCGGGCCAAGAAAAACCCTGTTGCAGTTGTCAGAGCTTGTTGATGTTGCTGGGAACGGCACTTTTTTTTTTTTCTCCTGGATTTTGTGGTTCTGCCTTAGGAAAGAAAGTAAAATAGAACGGAAGAACAAAGTCCTACTCTATAAATCAGCAGCTGCTCCTTGCCAGATCAAAGCAGTGACATTTTTGCTCCTGGACTACTTGTCCACTTGAGGGCTTGACAGGCAGCTAACAGCTGGCCTGCTAGACTGTATGGGAGAATCTGCCTACATCTTCTTCCGCGCAGATGACAAGCTAATCAGAGAGATATCCATAGCACAGGGCATGCGAGTGCACCTTGATCTCCTCAAAAGTAGCTAATACATAATTGCTAAACAGCTTGGTACATTTTTGGCAAGTTAGGTGGTTTCCATCCTGAGAAGCAGGATAGAGAATTAATACTCCAATCAAAGGTGATCTTGAAAGCTAAAGCCATACTAGATTTGTCGGGATCTTCCCTGTTAGCATGAATTAGTAAATGATCAGGAACATGATGAGAACTGGCTAAAGTGTTGTGTAGGTGATTATTGAGTAATTGGTTGATTTTTCAAAGCCCAGTCAGGCTGCAGTGTTCAGGTAGGCAAACAGGTACTTGATAATTGGTAATTTTTAAAATAATTATTCCTGCTTTTTATGCTGATAGAGCTAAGTTGTAGATGTATCTTCCATGTTTGCAAAGAATTGTTTTCAGAAGCACTATTAGGGTTGGAGGTATACAGACCTGGAGTTTTAATGTCAGTAGTAAAACTTTCAAAGTAATTCAGTTTCTAGTTGATTTTCATCTGCAATAAATCATGTACAGTATGAGGTAATATACTACAACTTATGTCTGTTGACTTAGTATTTATCTTTAAGAGGATAGATCCTAGATAAGAAGAGCTAAGGAAGTTTGCATATTTTCTTTTTCTCCTCCCTGGCTTTCAAGTAGCTTTGTCTTTTTTTTTTTTTTTTCAGGGCCTCACCCACAGCCTATGGAAGTTCCCAGTTTCAGGGTCAAATTGGAGACATAGCTGCCAGCCTATGCCAAAGCCACCACAGCAACACAGGATCCTTAACCCACTGAGCAAGACCCAGGGATCGAACCCACATCCTCATGGAAGCCAGTCGGGCTTGTTACTGCTGAGCCACAATGGGAACTCCTCAAATAGCTTTGAAAGATCACTTTTATAGAGCATGATAAATTGCCACATATGAATAATCTGATGGCATTCTGGAAGAGTAACAGTGCTTCAAAATCATACCCTGGTGGGATGTTTTGTTACATGCCATAGTGTGTGATTATACTTCTGGAATAGTGTTTATCATTGCTCAGTCTTACCAAGAAAATAAAAGATAATTTCCCAGAGTTCCTCTTGTGGCTCAGTGGTAATGAACCTGTCTAGTATCCATGAGGATGCAGGTATATCCCTGGCCTTGCTCAGTAGGTTAAGGATTTGGTGTTGCCACAAGCTGTGGCATAGGTTGCAGACTTGGCTCAGATCTGGTGTTGCCATGGCTGTGGCATAGGCCAGCAGCTACAGCTCCAATTTGACCCCTAGGCCAGGAATTTCCATATGCCACAGGTGCAGCTCCCCCAAATAATAATAATAATAATTCCCTATCTTAAAGGAATTTCTCAAATACTTTTATTTATTTTTTATTTTATTTTTTGTCTTTTTGCCCTTTTCGGGACGCACCCACAGCATATGGAGGTTCCCAGGCTATGGGTCTAATCGGAGCTGTAGCCACCGGCCTACACCAGAGCCACAGCAACGTGGGACGAGGAGTTCCTGTCGTGGCGCAGTGGAAACGAATCCAACTAGGAACCATGAGGTTTCGGGTTCGGTCCCTGCCCTCGCTCAGTGGGTTAACGATCTGGCATTGCCCTGAGCTGTGGTGTGGGTCGCAGTACGAGGCTGGGATCCCGCGTTGCTGTGGTTCTGGTGTAGGCCGGTGGCTACAGCTCCGATTAGATCCCTATCCTGGGAACCTCCATATGCCGCGGGAGCGGCCCAAGAAATGGCAAAAAGACAAAAAAAAAAAAAAAAAAAAGTCTTTACTATTGGTCATGTAAACTTTAGTCACATAAGATGCCAAATTCTTCAGGTTACTTTCGTTAAAAAATTTTTTTAATTATAAAAATAATCATACTTATTAAAAACTCAAGCAATGAGGAATTACATGAAATAAAAACAGAAATCTACCATTTTCCTCCTATGCATTTCTGCAAGAGAACAATTTCCACAAGAAAAACATTCTATTGGCTCAACTTTTCCTTTATGAAGTATCGATGGAGTACAATGAATTAAATTATTATAAATTGTTTGTGGCCCGAGGCAAGTGATTAAAGGGCTGTTTAGATCTAACTAGGGAAGATAATATGGTGTATTTTCACCGCTGAGGTTCTTGATTACAATGAGATCTTTGCAAGTTTCTATTTTTAGTAAGAGTACTAGACCGTGTGTTTGGTACATGACCAAGAGCCAGATGTCTCAAACTTGAATGTGCATGTGTCACCTGGAAATCTTTTCCAATACTGATGCAGATCCACTAGTGCCAGGGTGGGGTCTACTGTATTTACAAAGTCCTAATGAGCTTGAGGTGATGTGATGTGGCTGATCTATGGGTCACAGGGTTGCAAGGATCCAGAGAACCGATAAGAGAGTGATTCCACAATAGCTCCCCCACTACCCCCTACTCGCCCTCCACCTCCCCCAAGCAGGTTCCTACTCCGGTACCTAAAATTCCCACCATGGCATTAGCCACTTGGATTAGCTGTAATCTCTGGAAAGACCCTATTACATGGACACATGCTACCTGTAGGTATATGACACATTATTACCTTATCAACTCGGCATGGATTTGTTTAATAGTCACCCACCTAGTCATAATTATTACCTGTAGGAGAACAGAGCTTTTTAGGAAGGACATGGGATAGATGCATTTTGAGTGTGAGCTAACATTAACGAGCCCTTCCTAGGTACCAGGTACTATAGCACAAAGATTTTACATGCAATAAATCCCTCAATCCTCAGAAAAATCTGGGCCCAACTATTGCCCCAATTTATAGATAGGAATCAAAGTCAGGCTTGGAAGTTTCTGTAGACTTGCCTGAGGTGACACAGCAAGGATCGGGGAGAAAATATGAGCCCCTGTTCTTCATCCCTTGGCTCTACAGAGATGTCTGGAATATGGAACAATAACTGAGAAGGGTTTGCTCAAAGTAGGGTATTTTAGTAAAGAACCCATGTGAGTCCTCCTAACATGAGGGAACAATTAGATAAAAGAAAGAAGATTGGAAGAACTCAGTGAAGGTCATCAAAAGATAAGCATCACCTACTTGATAATCTTACCCAAGGCTTTTCAGGTCAACATCAACACTCCACTGCTCAAGCCATATTCATAAAACTATAAAAGGTGTGTGGTTCCAGATGAATATCATGTATTCATACTATAAATTTATAAGTCTTAGTTCATGGTGTTTTGAGAGCTCTAGACCAATCTAGTATCTATCCAATTATGAATAAAGCTGTAGCTCAGGGAAATTAATTATGAACCATGAATGTGTCCCTAAGAAGCCTGTGAATCTCATTCATTTACTTTATTTTCCTCACAGTTGTCTGAGAAAAGACCCATTGTCTGGCCACTGGTGAAAAACTTATGTTTGAGACATGACTCAATCATTCCTCTGTCCAAGGACACATCCAAAGGCATTAAACCTGCTTAATTCACTGATTTCAACCGTTTTAATGTTTCTCACTGAGAAAATCCCCTCTTAGCTACAACCATAACAGAAAAGGATCTGCTTTCTTTGTGTGCTAAGAAAAAAACAAAGAAACCTGATAATTGACTTGCCACTGTTGAGGCTTCATGGTTGCAGATACCAACCAGTAGCAAGCTTTGTGAATAAGCACCTTTCCTGATAGTCCCATGGCTGGGGAAGGTGGAGAAACAGGTTTTTCATTTTTTAACAGATTCCCCAGTCACCAAGCTGCCTCTTCCAAATTGACCAAATCCCCCTTCTGCCGTTCAGCCCCCTTCCTTGACCAGACCAGAATATGCAAAAGCTTCAATTCTGGGAATTCTTGATTCCTTCTTAGAGAGCTCAGGGCTGACATCTTTCCAGGTAACTCTGTGAAGGCCTACACTTTCTAATAGAAGGAATGCTGCCTAAAGGAGTGTGGTTCGGCGTGAAGTTAGTGAACCAAAGAGGGGAAATTATCCACCATTTTAAAGGGGTCGGGGGCGGGGGGGGAAGAAGAGAAAAGGAATCAGCCAACCATCAGGACTGACACTTCACCCTACTTCTGTCCATCTGAAATACGCTTTGGAGTGAAAACTTTGAAAGAAAAATCATGATGGTCAGACTCCAATTGCACAAAAGTCTGGCCCTTTCATGAGGGCTTAGGGTGGAAATAGGGAGAGTTCTCCCACTTCAATAAGACAAGATGAGATTTCAATGATATTTTTCTCTCCTGGGTTTATTCTTTTTAACATATACTTTTTTTTTTTTTTCACTCCAAGTTGACTCAAAAAGGCCTCATGATTCTTGGAAAGTCATTGAATTTTTTTTCTATAATTAAGTTATTTTTAAGCTAACCATCTAAGTATATAATTTTTAAGGATCACACGTACTAATGCATTTTCTATTTTAGTAACATCTAGTGAGAAAGTAGATAGTAGAGCCTCTCCAGAGCTTTTGTGTGAGCCTGGATACTAACTTTGTGTTCAATATAAATCAATGGAACTAGTTCGCTTTAGGGTACTTACTCCCTAAGGAGTCACTAATGGAATTATCTCCAGCTCTTAAAAAAGCCACAATGAGACTAATGAAAAAAAAATTTTTTTTAAGTGAAATCTGGATAAGGCACTAGGCTTACTAGCACATTTTATTTATGGCATTTGTCATGTATGGCACATTTTACACACAAGTTGTACGAACCTCAGAATGTTTTTTAAGAGTCATTTAATATCATCTAAGAAGACTTTGTGATTTGGGGTTAAATAGTCTATACCAGTAGAAAAGTGTATTATATGTCCTCAACTTCAAAATCATTCTGGGATGACATTACAACTTTGAGAAATTTTTAATATCAGATACAAATGAAAAACTTAACAGTCTTTGGATTGGAAATAACTTGTGGGGGTTTTCATTAAAGTTGGGTGCAGCTTGCTGCATTTTGGTTAGTTGGATGTCTTCAGCAATTTTTCAAATGTTTTGGGTTTGGCAAAGTCCAAAATGTTTTTGCCAACACCCTCTTTTCCCCTTATTTTTTAAACCCGTGTGAAATTCAAGGATAACTTAATCCATATGTGTCTGATTCGTTTACACTTAACTCATCAAAATGTTATTTTGTAAGACCCATTTAATATCCAAGAAACCCTTGGAGCCTTCTTAAAATGTCTTTTGTCTTTGAACCTGTGAGTTGCATTTTTTTTTCATATAAATGGAGCTTGGACCTTGAAAGATTGAAGATCAGTCAGTTTTCAAGTCAGGGTCTTCAAATTTTAAGTAGAATCAAAACTTAATATTCTGTTTACTGCTTGAGCATCAAATAGCTTCATTTTAATATAAAGATCAGAGGAAGTGGAAAAAATTTTCATGTAATTTGGGGGGAAGATCATATTTGGAAATTTCACATTACTAACATTAAATAAATAAAAATTACTCCTAGTTTTTTTTTTAATCTGTAATTAAATGGCTTCATTTTATGTACATTGGATGTGTTTTCTAAGAGTGGCCAGGGGATCATTGACACAGTGGGGTAATTGCCATTTCGTGGTGTTAAAAGTGTTCTGACAGTCAACTCATTCATTGTTTATTTTAATAATAACATCTATGGTGTTTATGAGAGATCCCAAGATCAGGAGAGTTGACAATTGGCAGGAGTTGTATGTTAAGAGAGTTCTGAAAAATTGGCACCCATATGTCTTAAAAATTATTGTGTGATTTGAAAGAATGTGATCAAATCAGGAATCTGGCAAGATTGAGCAGTATGGATCAGACACATTGTTTGAGAACAACAATTCGAGAGCCTAAATGGGGCCCTTTGAAAAAGCAAGATCTCTTAGACCCCCTTGTAAAAGGATCTAGCGAAAACCTTCAGAGGCTTCCTTGCCTATTTGTTCAGTAGAACTGGGGAAAGAAAGGCCATCGCTATAACTGCTAGTGAACATCCAGTCCATGCCATGGTAACTAGCTGAAAATGTAATACTGGAGTGGCATTTCCAAGTTCAGCGCTTCTGTAAAAGACCTGTAAGCACACAGAACGCTTTTTTAATGTTCTGCATTGTTATGGCTCCCCCATTGAAGAACCTTTTGATCGGACCCCGTTTTTACTAATGTAAACATTCTGACGAGTATCCAAAGAAATGACCTTTGAGTGAACCTCTAACCTTCCCCGTAATTATTTGTTTGAAGACAGTGTGGAGTTCTCCTGCTGAGAACTGAGGCCCATGATGCCTTGCAGCTCTGCGAGGAAGGGAGTGTTTGGGGGAACTGGAGAGAAAGACATAAATAAGGGAACAACCTCCAGATGTAAATAATAAAAGAGTAAAAGGTTGAAATTAAAAAGGGAAAAAATAGCAATTCGTTTTACCTAAAGAATTGGCCTATAGGAAAAAACAAAACCAGGATTAGTAGCACATAAAAAGAGGTGAAACCCCTGCCATGTGTGTCCATTAGAAACCTCAAGGAGCAGAGGAAGGGTTTCTCCCGCTCTCCGGAGCATCTCAACTGGTCTTAACGCAAGCTGATGAAGAGTTCTGGAGGTGGAAATCTCAAGTCGGTACTCCTTGGTCTCATACAGAGCAAGGGGGCAGGGGGGTAGATGATTCATTTCCTTCTCTGGTTTGAGGGATACTTCTGGAAAGCTCTGTGATCTTGCTGGCCAGCTATTCCTCAGCAACACTTAAGGTGCCAGGTGGGAATCAATACGCAGTTTCCGTGCTCCTTGTGTTATCACCTTTCCCCTCCTGTCGTCTCTTGCCTAAGCCTGAGGGAGTGTGACATTTTTGACAACCTGAGCTACACATTCTTAAGTGGTAAAGAAACACTGTTTGCCAGATAGACCCCATACGCAAAAGACTCCTTTGGTGTTCTTGGAGCTGTTTTTCTTCAGTGTAATTGTGTTCCCACTGGGGCGCTCACAGGAGGCCTGAATGGGTGTGGGCTGTTGTCCTCAGCAGAAGGAACTTCAACTCCATGGGATGGCAGAGCTCCCAACACACACTAGCATATTCCTGGCTAATTTCAAAGAATGAGTTTTCAATTCCTGCCTGTGACCCCATGTGGACTCATTAATCATTAAGTCCCCCCCTGCACTTAAGATTTGAAACTGGTAATACTGGGAAATGTCATCCAATGGATATATACATAAGGGACAGCTAGCTATATGCTAGGCATCCCCCTCTTTCTGTGCCCCCCCCCAAAATGCAGCCGGTGAATCCTGTGAATCAGTTCTAGTGCATGGGGAATGCATGCCATTAAATGCACAGGGACAGGGGTAACTCGCAAATAGTAGAAAATTGTTTTGTTTTTATTAAATTTGGAGAAATAAAGGAGATTTCTTATCATCTTACTCTGTTCGTACATGAATATTTGATGGGCATTATTAAACATTAAAGTAACATGAAGTAGGCACTTATTTTTGGATTTCCAACAAAATTAGATCCAGGCTTCCAGACAAAATAACTGCTTCTCCTTTACATTCCTGTGATTCAGCCACCACCTGATTTGAAAATGTTTCTTGGGCTCTAATATCAACCATGTGTACCTGAGGCTCTGTCTTTCTAGTGGGTTGAAAGGTGGCTGGGTTTATGATTGCTAGTTACCTTATCCCTGCCCTGGGTGTCCCAGCTTAGACTGGAAAGGCCGCCCCCAGCTGGCACTGACCTCTAAATGACCCCTAACTTTACAGGCTTAAACTGCAGGAGTTGCCTAAGAGCAGAAGTCTTTCTGGCCAGCACTTATTACTGCTGTGTTGGTGATAAAACTTCAGACAGCCTAATTGATGGCTTTGCTGACCTAACAATACCTTGTGAAAGCAGAGTGCCAGAGCCTGGTCTCCATTTATGACCAGCTGCAAAGGGAATCTGGGTCTCCCTACGATGGGGAGTTTAGGGAGAAGGGGAAAAAATCTTGCAGCCTGTGAACTTTAACCAGATTTCGACATCTTCTAAGAGGCAGAAGCACAATTGTAAATTGATAGAGGTTTTCACGGGAATACTTTTTTCCCCTCCCTGAGCCTTTTTGGCAAGTCAGCCTGAAGTTGGCTCTGAGATGACGGAGGAGATGATCTAGGCAACTATTTCTGAACACGGAGAGGGAGAACAGCCTTTGCATTCAGAAGATAATTTTCAGTCAGTGTTTGGCCGTATTGTGTCTCCACAGTGTCCATGCACAGGTGTCCACAGGGTCCAGAAATTGCCTTTGCTGACTGTACCTCCCTGTTCTCTTGCAGGTTTATTAATGCCAGAAGAAGAATAGTACAGCCCATGATTGACCAGTCAAATCGAGCAGGCAAGTTCCCACTCGTATCTACGCTCACATCGCACAAGCACAAGCTCTCATCACGTTATACTTCACGAGTTTCATCACCTGGTAAAGAAATGCTTCCATCAGGCATTCTGGGAGAATGTGTTTTTTTAACGTCCCCAGAATTCCATTCTAGGAAGCAACTTCACTAATTGGTGCTAATTGGAGATTTCCCACCCTGACTCTACTGAAACTGCTTTTTATTTCCTTTCTGAATTGGTAATTGGGCGCAAGTATTAGTGCCACAAGCAGTTTGTTGGACTAGGAGCTCTGGAATAACTCATTGCTTGTCTGCATCCAATCATTAGCACACTCTCATTTTCTCCTTACCCACAATCCCGTGGTGTGTGCCTTGCTTTCACTCCTGGAACATCTTCTGTTAAACTCATTGTATCCATTCATTTGCTTTGACTATTCATAACATCCTGTTTAAAGCCTGACGTGCTGCATTGCCAGTATTATTTTTTTTATTAAAAGATTATTACCTTTGTTTAAAATGCCTCCCATCCATCCCGTGAAAACACGGGGGGAGGTTTTCTCACAGTATCTCTCTGTTTCTCTAATGCCGTCATAACACGGTACTGTCAGAACCACACCCTTAAACTCCTAATCATCCTGCTTGAAAATAGGCGTTTCCTTGGTTTACCGAGGACTTGCAAGAAGGTCTGCGGGAAAAACAAAAATCTATTTTCCATGTGGACGAGGACTACAGCCCCTCACAACGGTGTCACACTGGATGGAGAGTTAAACTATATCCTCCGTTTAAAGAATTTAAGGATATTAGTTTCCTTTGGCAAATTTTCCCCAATAACACTGACATATCGATCCACTAATGGAGGCCTGGGCCTGTTGGAAAAGAATAGAATAAAACAGTTGAAATGTTGTATTTGCCGTGTTACCTTTTCTTCGGTTTGAGTGCAAAAGCCAATGTTCCACTGAGTCTGTTTAATCTCGTAAAACTGTGCTCAAATTTCAAGTGTTTGTGTCTGATGTGAAGTTTCATTAAGCCACCAGAGATGGCAGGATCACAAAATCTTAACTTAAGAGCACGTGGCACTATTTATACATTGGATACCCCTAGCTTCTCCCTCATCGAGAGAGAAGTTAAGAAGCAAAGGCTGTGGAGGGTGACCCACCTGTTTATCAGGCTGGTGAAGTCTTTGCTCCAGAACCTCTTTGAAAGCTGCTCCCACACCTGACCGCAGTCCTAGAAACGCACAGGCAGACCACACACCCACCCCATCCCCTTTCTCAAGCTTTGTTGCTGTGACGTTTCAGTGCTGCAGAGGGAACAATTGCTGATTGTTTGGTATATCTTTTCTTCTTTCTCCTGTGTCCTCGAATGACTACAATCAGGTTTTCTTCTTGATCCTTCAGTGAGCCAAGGAGCAGCATATAGTCCAGAGGGTCAGCCCATGGGGAGCTTTGTGTTGGA